>NC_091432.1:92598443-92911157 GCF_964237555.1 Oryctolagus cuniculus
ACTGT
Organism: Oryctolagus cuniculus; assembly: GCF_964237555.1. Lineage (NCBI taxonomy): Eukaryota > Metazoa > Chordata > Mammalia > Lagomorpha > Leporidae > Oryctolagus > Oryctolagus cuniculus. The sequence continues at coordinate 92,598,449 of NC_091432.1, forward strand.
CTAACTCTGTCAAATTAAAAAAAAAAAAAAAAGATTCAATGACTGTCACTGACTCCAAAGATGTTTTGGCATATTTAAAGACAGAAATTGCAGCCGGCGCCATAGCTCACTAGGCTAATTCTCCGCCTGCGGCGCCGGCACCCCAGGGTTCTAGTCCTGGTTGGGGCACCGGATTCTGTCCCGATTGCTCCTCTTCCAGTCCATCTCTCTGCTGTGGCCCAGGAAGGAAGTGGAGGATGGCCCAGGTCCTTGGACCCTGCATCCGCATGGGAGACCAGGAGGAAGCACCTGGCTCCTGGCTTCGGATCGGCGCAGCGCACCGGCCGCAACGCACTGGCCGTGGCGGCCACTTGAGGGGTGAACCAACAGAAAAAGGCAGACCTCTCTCTCTCTCTCTCTCTCTCTCTGACTCTGCCTGTCAAAAAATAAAAACAAAAAAATAAAGATAGAAAATGCAGCAGGGCCAGCCTGAAGCGCTGGCATCCCATATGGGTGCCAGTTCTAGTCCCGGCTGCTCCTCTTCCAATCCAGCTCTCTGCTGTGGCCTGGGATAACAGTAGAAGATGGCCCAAGTCCCTGGGTCCCTGCACCCATGCACCTATGTGGGAGACCTGGAAGAAGCTCCTGGCTCCTGGCTTTGGATTGGCACAGCTCCGCCCATTGCGGCCATCTGGGGAGTGAACCAGTGGATGGACGACCTCTCTGTCTCTACCTCTCTCTGTAACTCTGTCTTTCAAATGAATAAAATAAATCTTAAAAAAAAAAGAAAATGCAGCACAGCATAGTTTCAGTCTTCTGTTACTCAAAATTTTCAGATAGTTTGTGTTACTGAAAACAAGAAATATGTTATGTATTCAAAATTGCAATGTCTAAAAATGTCCAAACACTGACCTGAATAGGTTTCTCACTGACTAAATATAAGTATCAAGAGAAAACATGTAAAATGGAAATATTTTCTACAAACTTACCTGTCATATCAATTCTACTACAATATCTTGATTCAAAGGATGAAAGACCATTTAAAGGTGAAACTGAACTGGGAATAAGTACTTACAAATTAAATTTCTAAAGCCTACACTAAGTTTTGAGACCCTATATATCAGTCCATAACGTACCTTGAACTTTACTTTCTGTTATTCTAACCAATATAAATTCATCATCACTGATTTCTGACTGTGGAGGTGAAGACACCCCACAAGGCCAGGATCTACTGCAGTAATGCTGGAGAAATCATATGCACACACGTGTTTTCTCAATCACCAGTTACTAACGGCTTTAATTATTACCCTGCAGGGTTAGTACATGTTAAAAATTTTGATGTTATTGTGGAACTTTCACACTTGAAAAGCCTGGGATACAATGGCTTAGGCTGGACTCGATCATTACTCACCAAGCACACCTCTGGCTTCCTTATTCTATGGCATCAGTCACGCTGCCCCTTCTATCTGGAACACTCTTTTTATCATGACTTATCAAAATCTCATTTCTTGTTTCTCTTTAAGATGAAGGTTAACTGATATCTTAATTCTGAAGTCTTCTCCAGTCTCTGAAGCCAAAAATGTTCTCCCATCTCCACTTTCTAAGTATCTTATCTCATGTCACTTTCACACAATGCTGCTATTTGGTTATCATATCTTCCTCATTGGACTGCAAGTTTCTTAATGGAGAGAATATATCTTGTTCATTTAAAATTTGTTTCAAATATTGTGTTGCTCCACCCTACCTAGAAGAAAATATTACCCACCAAAGCTACAGATAAAAATCAATGTCAAATTATTCATTTATAAGTGCTAAATGTCAGATTCAATGTATCCTAAGGCATAATTTTTTTGTTATGCTATCACAAGGCTACAGTATGTATTAAATGAAATGGGGTACTTCCGAAATATTATTGGAAACATGTCAGATATGCTACAATTGTTGTGAGAGCTCCAAGAAATGGAAGAGTATAGAAACAAAGGATGAGCTGACAAGGCAAGAGGAATTTTGGGGGTACCTGTGGAATTTGCATGGGGCCCCTAATATTGTTGAGAACTTGGCTGTGGTGATCATTCTGCATGTGATCTTAACCTGACTCCTAAACACACTTCTCTATTGTGAAAAAATGACCTGTTCTATCAACATGTTTACCTCGCAGTATATGTATTTTTGGCACTGTGAATTAGTAAATTCACATTCTGGCTAATTTTTTTAATATGGCTCATGGAACAAAAGTCCATTTCCCATAAACTATTATTAGTCTTATTACACATGAGTGAATGGATAAAACAGATGTCTCGCATTCAAAACTAATTACCAAATGCACTGCACCAAAATGCATTCACATCAGTCATTTAGCCTTCTTGTTTGTCTTCCTGACACTACTGCTCAATTCTTATGTCTTGTACATAGCAGGTATATGATAGGCATTTATTGAAAGACAGAGTGAATAGAAACTGTAACCTTGTTTCAAGTCAACTGCAATTGGTGTCTGTGTAGCTCATGATACCAGACTGTATCTGTGTGTCCTTTTTAGCCTTGAGAGGTCAAAACAGTCACTCTAGTTCCCCGACTATCTTCATCATACATTCTACAGTGCTCCCACCAACATGTAAGCCATATACTATGGTTTAAAAAGACCACAGTCCACACAACTTTAACAGTCTGAATGTTTTCCTGTTTTACAGGTAATGAAACAGTCTGTGTAACAGTGGTGTTGCCATCATTCTGAATCACTACATACATATAACAGTCTGCAACAGTAAAGGTTATCACCAAATTCAATGAAAAATTTTGGTCTCTTTTTTTGAGGCTGTTTGGGAATGAAAAAAAAATCTGATAGGTAACTGTTTTCACTTAGTGGGAAAAATGTTCACTTAGCTTTTATTTATAGTGAATAAATTCTCTTTGTAATGATAACTGGTTATTTTCCATCCTTGCCAGTTAATGCTTGAAATTTTTATACAGTAAAGAATCACCAACATGCAAACAAAAGGAGCATGAATGATAAAAAAAAAATCACCTTTTCCACATATTAGAAAAACACTTGTTTAAATACTTCTATTTTGGGGGCGGCAATGTGGTGCAGTGGGTTAAAGCCCTGGCCTGAAGCGCTGGCATTGCATATGGCGCTGGTTCGAGTCCTGACTGCTCCACTACTGATCCAGCTCTTTGCTATGGCCTGGGATAGCAGTAGAAGATGGCCCAAGTCCTTGGGCCCCTGCACCCATGTGGGAGACCCAGAAGAAGCTCCTAGCTCCTGGCATCGGATCGGCACAGCTCCGGCCGTTGCGGCCATCTGGGGAGTGAACCTGCAGATGGAAGACCTCTATCTCAGGCTCTTCTTTGCTCTCTGTGTATCTCTGGCTTTCAAATAAATAAAATAAATCTTTAAAAAAATACTTCTATTTTAAACAGAGAAATTTCATCTATGTAATTAATGATATTTATTTAATAACCATCTATAAAATTTGATAACCACCATAACAGTAAGTTTTAAGCATTTACAACTTTCCCAATGGGGAAAAAATTTACTTGCTCAAGATCTTCAGCAAGAATGAAGCTAATAACAACCAGGACATTTTGATTTTCCTATAAAATTACTTCATCTAGATTAGAATACTGAATTTTATTAACTTTGCTCAATGTGTATTTTTGAAAAGGATTCAACAAACAGGAATCTATTTTCCTTTCTTTCTCATGTAACCTTGAATTTTTAATAACAATTCATCTATTATACTTCAAACTTTCCAGGTAGAAGAATAACTGAGAAATATATTAAGAAAAGTTTGGAAAGAATTTTTTATTAAAAAAAAGAGCTATTGAATTTACTTGGGGACTGGAAGAACATAATGTTTAATTCTTAATCAGATATTGGAAAAATAAATTAGTCTAAAAGGAGTATAATATTGATGTGAAAAGGATGTCATTTAAAAAAAAGTTCTAATTCTAATTCTGAGATTAACACCTCTGCAAACAATTACTACACGTAATTCTCTTGGCTCTGCAGTCTCAGATTTAACTAACTGAAAATTTCACCCTTGAAATTTTTTCAACCACTTGGTTCCTACAAAGCTAAAGTAGCTGACAAGTAAAATAACCAAAATCTTTTTATGATGGTATAATCAAAATTCTCAGCATTGCTGGACTATCTTCCCTTATGTCTAGGAATCTTTTTCTTAATTGACTATAGATACCTCATCATTCTCAAAATACTATTTTCATTTCTTATATGAATACATAATTCAGTTTTATGTTCAACCAACTCAGGTTGGTTAAACTGGGGCTTAGGACGAACTATACATTTTTAAGAAAATTATCAACTTGTCTTTCTCTGGACTACTATGACATCTGTGGTTGAATACATAAACTTAAGATATTCCTTAACTGTTTCATGCATGTAATTCATGAGTCATCAACAAGACTCATTGTGTTCTCTGCTTCTTTGTATTTCCATAGCACATATTAGGGTTCCAGACAGTTTGAACCGCTGAAACACTTGGAGGTCACAGCAAAAAAGTTAATGTAAAAAAAGAGAATAAATGAACTTTTTAAAGGCATACTATAACATGGCATTTGCATTATAGTTAATTTACCTAACAAACTGTTGTATTTAACAATCTGCTAGGACAACAACCACAGCATATTTTTACTTACATGTATTTTATATAAAGTATTATTACCTGGAAGAGATTTGGACCATTTTACCACTGAAAGAAGTTGCCGCTCGCCTAGTTGATTAAGACTCGTCAGCAAAGAACTGGAGGTATCAGGCTTTGTGTTGTCATGTCCTGCATAGATCACATCTGGTTCAATGCTCATTAACAGGTTGATTAGAGGGGGAATTAACTGTATCTCTTGACTTGGAGAAAAAGTGATTCGTTGGCTTTCATTTGGAATGCCCACTGGCTGTGGGAGAGCAACAGCATCGAGTGCTCTCATGACTCTGACTTTATTGAACTTTTTAAACTTTCGCCCTATAGAGAGGAACAAAAGAAGAAAAGAAATGCATTTAAATACATATGAACTAAATTTCCCAGCAGTATATTATTTTTCAAGCCTTAGAATCATAGCATTATCTAATAAAATGAAATAGGATAAATAAGAATATTAGGTTTCACACTTGGATAAAAAACTGCATCACATTCATTGGGTTGGTGGGTGTGGTAATTGCACTAGTATCCTGCAGAGGGTTATGAAAAGACAAGGTTTTTTATTTTAAAGGATCTATTGAAAGGTATGTAAATAGGAGAGTAGTTTATAAAGTTCATGGAAATAGAATTAAAAGATATATTTAATATGGTGCAATTTAAATTTTTCATAATATGCAGTTTCCACGAACTTTTTGAAAACACTTTGTACACACAGATTTCAAACATTTTTGCACCAAAATAAATTTATCTTATGATTTCATTTTCCATGAACTGTTTTAAGGTTATGCAAATGCAACAAGATATTTTATACTATTTCAGTGGATTCACAGAGCCCTTAAAATTAATTCATGAACTATTATGAGATCTAATGGCCCAGAATTAGAAATACATTTTCTAAATCAGGAGAAAATTGAGTCTATACCCTGTGCTAGTTGAACCACATTTATATTTCTAGAAAATTTCTAGCATTTCTATTTTGTTGAATTGTTCAGTATTAGGAAGGGGGAAAAAGCCTGACAGACAAACAGAATCTACTTTAGGAGAAATAACTGATAACCAAGATGCTTATCCAGGCTATGGCTGGACCACAGATGCCTGGAGGACAGATGGCAATTCTGCCCCACATTCTCAGTGCCAGGCATCGGATACTTACCAGTATGAAATTACTGTGCCATTTAGCTATGGAAGGTGTGAAGACTGCAATTATCTAAACTGAGGTTGCAGTCTGATCTGGCACCTAGCCATGTTTTGTCTGGCTTACACAGCGCTGAACATGGTTATGAAAATATCTCTGAATTATTTGGGTGGCTACAATCTGTTAAAGCTGAGCTGTAGCTGCTGCTTCTGGATGTGGCATGGGCACTTCAGTTTTCCCATCTCCCACCACACACTGGCAGAAGGCCCAGTGATCACTTTCCTTTTAAGCTCTGCCACTCTACTTAATTTAAGTTACCTGTCTGGTCTCTACAAATATTTGCCTCTCTGATTTCTGAGCTCATGTGTGCCTATAAAGAAAAAGGAGAAAAAGAAAAGAAGGGAGGGAGCATTAAACTTGCTCCATAAAGCCTGAATGGTGACTAGAATTTGTGATAAGAAATCACCCATTGTGAGGGCCAAGCCAGTATATGACGAGGATTCAGATGTGTGTGCACAGATCAAATGGCTCCCTGCAGAAGGAATGAGACAGTGAAAGGAAGTAAAGTAACATTTACAAGCCATGTACCATATGTCAGAATTTAAAACATATTTTTAGCCTCACAACAATCTTGGAAGTAGATGTGTTTTTTACTATAGTTGTAGATTTGGAGTAGAGCATATAACAGAGCATATAACAATGACCGCACAATTTTACCACTGGCCTAGATAAGAAATATGTGAGATACTTATATAGTGGCATTCACTAATGTTGGTTGTCACTTGTAAACTTGATTAGAAAAAAGTGAGAGAGGAAGAGAAGCTTTTTATTTTGCTTTTTCTGGAATTCATAATAGTTTCTAAAAACCCCAAATCCCTTTACCTCCAACAAACTTCAAACAAAAATCAACCAAACAACAAAGGCTTTTATGGTCATAGATCTTTGAGATTAGAAAAATTAAACCAATATCCTTTCTGAGTCCATCTCAGAAACTTAAAAACATTGTATGGACTATGACTATCTAAGAGAAAAATATTAATATGCAGTATTTCCCAAGTGTATCTGGCTTTTTGACTTGATGGAAAAAGAAATCTCTTGGAATTAACAGTTTTCTAAACACTATTTTAGAATATTTTTCTTGAAGAGGTCCAAAAGATCCCACTAAGAAATTATTGGAACTCATAAAAGAGTTTGGTAAAGTGGCAGGATAGAAAATCAACACATAAAAATCAATAGTCTTTGTATACACAAAAAATGCTATGACTGAGAAAGAATTTCTAAGATCAATCTCATTCACAATAGCTACAAAAAAATCAAATATCTTGGAATAAACTTAACAAAGGACATTAAAGATCTCTACCATGAGAATTACAAAACATTAAAGAATGAAATAGAAGAAGACACAGAAAATAGAAAAATCTTCCATGTTTATGTATTGGAAGAATCAGTATCATCAAAATGTCCATTCTTCCAAAAGCAATTTACAGATTCAATGCAATATGAATCAAAATACCAAAGACATTCTTCTCAGATCTGGAAAAAAATGATGCTGAAATTCATATGGAGGCACAAGAGACCTCGAATAGTTAAAGCAATCTTACACAACAAAAACAGAGCTGGAGGCATCACCATACCAGATTTCAAGACATACTACAGGGCAGTTGTAATCAAAACAGCATGGTGCTGGTACAAAAACAGATGGGTAGACCAATGGAACAGAACTGAAACTCCAGAAATCAATCCATGCATTTACAACCAACTTATTTTTGACAAAGGAGCTAAAATCAATCCCTGCAGCAAGGATAGTCTCTTCAACAAATGGTGCTGGGAAAACTGGATCTCTGCATGCAAAAGTATGAAACAAGACCCTTATCTTACATCTTACAGAAAAATCTACTCAAAATGGATCAATGACCTAATACAATCAATGACCTGATACCATCAAATTATTAGAGAACATTGGGGAAACCCTGCAAGAAATTGGCATAGGCAAAAAGTTCTTAGATAAGACCCTAGAGGCAAAGGCAATCAATGGCAAAACTGACAAATGGGATTACATTAAATTGAGAAGTTTCTGTACTACAAAAGAAACAGCCAAGTGAAGAGGCCACTGACAGAACAGGAGAAATTATTTGCAAACTATGAAACTGATAAAATATCAATAACCAGAATATATAAAGAACTCAAATTCATCAACAACAAAACAATCCAGGTAAGAAATGCATAAGAAAGGACTTAACAGGCATTTTTCAAAAGAGGAAATCCAAATGCCAAAAAAAATCAATCCTCAAGATCACTAGCTATCAAGGAAATGCAAATCAAAACTATATGAGGTTTTACCTCACCTCTGTTAGAATGGCTTTCACACAGAAATCAACAAACAACAAATGCTGGTGAGGATGTGTGGGATAAGGTACCCTAATCTACTGTTGGTGAGAATGTAAACTGATCTAGCCACTGTGGAAGACAGTATTGAGATACCTCAGAAATCTGAAATACAGATCTACCATATGACCCAGGCTTCCACTACTGGAAATTTACCCAAAGGAAATAAAAGTAGCATATGAAAGAGTTATCTGTACCCCCACGTTTATTGCAGCTCAACTCACAATAGCTAATAGATGGAATAAACACAAATGTTCATAAACTGAAAACTTCATAAAGATATTATGGGAAATGTATACCATGGAATACTACACAGTGGTAAAAAATGTAATCCTGTTGTTTGCAACAAAATAGATGAAACTGGAAAAAACCATACTTAGTCAAATAAGCCAGTGCCAAAAGGACAAATACCCTATGTTCTCCTTTATCTGTGGAAACTAACAGAGCACCTAAAAGGTAGTCCATAGAAGTGAAAATGACACTTTGAGATGCAATGACTTTGAAGAGCCTTTGTCTTGACTGTTGAGGAAGTATTTTTTATACTATTTATTGAACTCTTTACTTAGTATAGAATTAATCTTATGTGTAAAAAGTTAACTAAAAATAGATCTTAGCAAAAATAAGAATGGGAATAGGAGAGGGAGAAGGGTGGGAGTGCAGGTGGGAGGGTGAGTACAGTGGGAAGAATCACTATGTTCCTAAAGTTGCATTTATGAAATGCATGAACTTTGTATACCTTAAATAAGAGTTTTCTGGGGAAAAATATCTCATGAAATTAACAGTTTTTAAAACACTACTGTAGAATATTTTTCTTGAAGAGATTTGCTTTTGAGATCAAGCCTATGATTCAATTTACTATTAATCATAATAATTCTCTATATTGTATGAAGTAAGGGACTGGCGCTGTGGCACAGCAGGTAAAGCCACTGTCTGCAGTGCCAGCATCCCACATGGGTGCTGGCTTGAGTTCCAGCTGCTCCACTTCTGATTCAGTTCTCTGCCAATGCATCTGGGAAAGCAGCAGAAAATGGCCCAAGTCCTTGGCCCCCCTACCCACTTGGGAGACCCAGATGAAGCTCCAGCTTCCTGGCCATTGCATCCATTTAGGGGATTGAAGCAGCAGATGGAACACCTCTCTCTCTCTCGCTCGCTCTCTCACTCTCTCTCTGCATCTGCCTCTTCATCTCCTTCTCTGTAACTCTGACTTTCAAACAAAAGAGCTGTAAAGACACATGGGCACCTGCAGTGATCTGATTTTTTAAATTGCCTTTATTCTATCACATTAGAGTGAAAAGTACAGAGAAACATTTTCCTGTATTTTTGCCACGGTAGGCAATTTTAAGTTAAGTCTCAGAGCTCAAAATGTTGAAGGTAGATATGTAATTTCAGCAATAATAAATGCAGTTGTTGAAGCTAATCTGATCCCCGAGGGAAGAAAATGGTAGGAATAGAAGAAGGACATGGGAAGAAGGCATACTAGTGTCAACCTGAGTTTAGTGGGTGTGAGAGCACCTCTTCTGGTACTTCATAATGTTGTTAGGTCTCTCTCACCAGGCTATGCAGCTTCGAATTAATGTGCTTACAAGCTTTAGGAAACATAGAGGTGAACAGTAAATATTAAAAGTGGTTCTTCAATAATAAATTTTCTAAGGTGCCTGAAAGAATGAAATACAATTTTTCTGGAGAGAAATACCTTCAATTAAAACTACACAGCAATTTTTAAAAATTAAAGAAATAGTGAATCAGAAATAGCAGAAACAATAAACAGTGTGTTGGATTTGGTTCAAACTGGCTTATAAGTGCTGACTGTTAAATGTTCAGGAATTTGGGGAACCAATTATTAAATCATTAGTAACTTGATATTTGCCAGGAGAGTTTTTAAACCACCATAACTAAAAAATACTTTAAAAAATCAGAACTCTTTATAAATAAAGAGATTTGGTTTACTAACATAGTACAATTACATAACTGCATCCTGAGTTTTAGGACTTTAGAATTATTATTTATAATAAGTTTGCTTACAATTACTAAAGATATGTGATAAATACTTGAAATGAAATAAAATGTTACTGTAAAAAGAAACAGACACATATAAATGAAACAAGTAAAATATCTATTTTTTAAAAAAACAATTATTTAAAACAATTAAAACAAGGACTGCAAGATGGCAGAATGGGAAAAACCATACTGTGCTAAGCTAGGTATAAACAGCAAACAAAAGTATAGAAAGTTCACTCTCAGAGGAGAGTTAGAAAGAAGAACACAGTGGAAATTCTACAGAAGGAATAGGAATGCAGCGGGCCTGTGTGGAAGGTGCAGGCACGCAACATGAACATGGATACAACACATGACTCCAGCAGCTGACAGCTGGAGAGTACGCCAGCTTGGAGATGGAGATGAGGTCAGACTGCAGCAATCCATGGTGATATAGCCAGAGGAAGAGCATGGCACAAGTCTGGACCAGAGTCCTAGGGGCTAGAGGGTACCCATGGATCCTGTGGAAATAAAAGGGGCACGTTTCTCTCATCCCATCCTTCCCACAACAGTGCCCAGTGCCCATCGGGGAGACAGCGGATGCCATTTTGGGCAAAAGTGGCAGCTGAGGAAGCCCTTGTGCATGCATATAGCACCTGGCAGAGACAGGATGCCGTCTTCTCTGCAGTACTGGCAGCAGCAGGGAGAAGGCAATATTTGGCCAGTGGCACCTGTGTTTGCGTGAGAGCGAAAAATCTGTGGTCTCCACTGATTTTGAGCCTGGCTGGGAGGACTGACAGGGGCTGGGACACACATAAGACTATGAGGCACCCCCGGCTTCCCAACATACTACAGGCTCTGGGGCTCAAGCCACCTGGGTGGAACACCCACAGACACCTGGCTTGAGGAATGCCTGCCTCTCTGTGGACTGAACAGGCACCTAGACTAGAACCTGGAATACTGGCGCCGCAGGAGCCTGGTGAGCCGCGGTGCCAGCCTACTCAAACTTTCAATAGTAAGACATAAAGAATACAACCAACTTATTTTTGACAAAGAAGCTAAAATCAATCCCTGGAGCAAGGACAGCATCTTCAATAAATTGTGCTGTGGAAACTAGATCTCCATGTGCAGAAATATGAAAGTAGATCCCTACCTTACCCTTAAAAAAAATCCATTCAAAATGGATCAAAAACCTAAATCTGTGACCCGATATCATCAAATTACTAGAGGACACTGGAGGAACTCTGCAAAGCATTGGCATAGGCCCCAGAAGCACAGGCAATCAAAGCCAAAATTGACAAATGGACTACTTCAAGCTGAGAAGCTTCTGCACTGCAAAAGAAACACTCAGTGAAGTGAAAAAGAACTGACAGAATGGGAAAAAATACTTGCAAACTATGCAACTGATCAAGGTTTAACATCCAGAATCTATAAAGAGCTCAAGAAATCCAACAACAACAAAACAAACAATCCAGCTAAGAAATAGGCAATGGACTTGAACAGGCGTTTTTCAAGAGAAAATTCAAATGACCAGCACACACTTGAAAAATGCTCAGAATCACTAACCATCAGGGAAATGAAAATCAAAACCTCAATGAATTTTCACCTCACCTCAGTTAGAATGGCTCTCATACAGAAATCAACAAACAACAAATGCTGGTGAGGATGTAGGGAAATGGTACCCTAATCCACTGTTGGTGGGACTGTACACTGGTCCAGCCACTGTAGAAGACAGTATGGAGATACCTTAGAAATCTGAATGTAGATCTACCATATGATCCAGCCATTTCATTCCTGGGAGTTTACCAAAACCAAAAGAAATCAGCATATGAAAGAGTGATCTGTACCCCCATGTTCATTGCAGCATAATTCCCAATAGCTAAGATATGGAATAAACCCAGATGTTCATCAACTAATGACAGGATAAAGAAATTATGGTATATATAACTATGGGGTACTACTCAGCTGTAAAAGAAAATGAAATCCTATCTTTTGCAACAAAATGGATGAAAGTGGAAAGCATTATACTTAGGGAAATAAGCCAGTCCCAAAAATACAGATATCATATTTTTCCCTGATCTGTGGTAGTAACTAATATCAAAAAGGTAATACATTGGAGTGAAATGCGCATTTTGAGATTTGATGACTGTTTACAGCCCTTGTCTCTTCTGTTGAGGAACGTTTTTTATTCATACTGTTTGTTGAACTCTACTTAGTGTAGGGGATAACATTAGGATCATTAAGTAGAGTGAAAATAGATCTTTGTAAAAATTAAGGGTTAGAACAGGAGAGGGAGGAAGAAGGAATGGAGTGTAAGCAGGAGAGAAGGTAAGTTGGAAAGTGTCATTATGTTCCTAAATTCATATATATAAAATACATGAAACTTGTATATTAAATTAAATTTTTAAAAATTTTGGAAAAAAATTCCAGCACATAGCCCTAGAAATAATGGTGAGCAGAAAGACAGAATTGATTAAATTGCACAGAACATAGAAGATAACATTGTTAAAACAATAAAAAGACTTAAGAAATGTGGATAATAAAATGGGATACTCTAATATATCTCTAGTAATTGCTCTGGAGGTAGAAACAGGCAACAAGGAAGGAAGCAATATTTGAAGGATATTGGTATGGTTGTTCCACTATTGGTAGTTAAATGTGGGCAAACAGATTGAATAAAAAATGAATGATTGCTAATTTTGGATCCTGCTCTGAAATGAATACTGTTTATTTGCCATCACTTCCCTCTCTGACATTACTTTTTATTTCTGGAAAACATATTTTATTTTCAATGGATTACAGAAGGGTTCCCAGAAAGTGCTCACTCTTTTGTAGGAGCAAGGGAAAATCATTATGCTGGCTATTAAAATGTAAGTTTGATGGTGGCCAGAGGCTTTCTGGGAAATGGATGAGGAAACAGAAGATAAGGATCAGCAGGCAGTTAAGGGCCAGTGTAAATCCTTAGACATTATAAGGCCATAATAAGCATCACTGTGGTTTGGGTGGATTTACAATAATCTCTTCAGTTCCTGTATAAAATTATGGGAGACACGTATGATTACTTCAGATCGACAAAGGATGCTGACCATTGTGTGGCACTGAAATCAGTCCATTGGGGCTATGCTTCACTAAGCCCTCATAGCACTGATGCAGTTTGCTTTCCATTTTTCAGGATCCACCTTCATTTTCCAGATCAAAACAGAATGTTCCTGTATTTATACTTCAAAGAAAACATAGGCGCTTGCCAATTAAAAATACAAAAGTGAAAGAATTCGAGAATTGACTCCTTAAAAATATATGTCTTGAGGCTGGCATAGATCCTAGTGGCTAAGACTCCCACATCTCATGATGGTGTACCTGGGTTCAATTCTCAACTCTGGCTCATTCCTCCTCCTACTAATGCAAACCACAGGTGGCAGTAACTCTGACTCAAGTAATAGAGTTTCTACCACCCACATGGGAGAGCTGGATTTAATTCCTGGATCCCAGCTGCAGCCTCAGAAAGGAATAGATACTGAAAGTAACCACTGATCAGTCCTAGCTGGCAGCCACAAAAGCAGTCCTGAACAAATACAGAAACATTTTAAGCAAGGAAGTGAGAATGAATACTCAAAGGACTATCCTCCAGTTGGTGTGCAAGAGATGGTGTTCTGGGTACACAACCAGAAGGTGACCAGGAGGTCTCATGTGGCTGCAGGCTTCAATGCTGAAGACTGGGCATAATGGGAGGGGTACCATCTCTCAGATTTGCTGCTTCAAATGCCAAAGTTTTGGTAGAGAAATTGACATCTGGAGATTTGATTATTGTTTATACTCCCAAAGAACACGGATTTTCTACTTATTGCTTGTTGAATTCTTTATTTAGTGGAGATTAAGCCTGTGATTATAAAGTGAATTGAAAGTATTATTGCAAAAATTAAAAGAAAAATAAGAAAGGAAGGAGGAGAGGGGTTGCAGGGGAGGAGAGAGGATAGGAAGTATCATTATGTTCTTAAAACTGTATACATGAAATACATGAAATTTGTTCCCTTTATATAAATGAATAACTTTTTTAAAAGTTACAAAAAAGAATTGCTTGTAAGAAAGATACTGAGAGGTCTAAAGAGGCAGGTAGCAGCCACCACCCGCAGCAATTCTTAAGTAAAGAGGGTAAATGACTTGTAGTCATAATAATTAAAGACACAGAACAGGCCTCTATACTCCCTTAGAATGTATCACTGTGTCCTAAATGCAGAAATCTTGGAATTCTTCAGAAAAATAGCTGAAGCTTTGTTGCCTTTCAAGAAGAGAACAAAACCTAACTAACAAACAAAAATATCCTTTACTCCACAATCCTTCAGCCTAGCAAATTACCTCTCTGCCAAGAGAAGTGGAGGAGAATCTATGTGGAGGAGCAGGAGGAAAGAGTGAGAAACACACTTTCTAAATACTCACTCCTGAGGTCTGAGGATAAGGCTGTCTCTAAAATAAAAAAAAAAAAAAAGAAATAGTCTGTGGCTTTAAAAACGTTTCAGCAGACATAACACATTCATTAATCATTCCCTTACATGGAAAATTAATATTTTTGAAAGAACTAATTAATTTTATAATAGCCTAGCATTTCTACCACAAATACCAAATACTGAGCTGTATTCATTTTGGAAAAAAATATTTGTGAATCATTAAACTACAGTGCTTTCTAAATGAAAGAAGTTAGAAGCAGGACATCTAAATTAAGGATATCACTATCTTCCTACACAGTACTGCACAGCAATGAACTGAATGCAAAAGATCACCGTGACCTACTGAAGGTAAGGGAAATGATTCATTAAAAATAGGAATGGTATACAAAGAAGAGACCAAATAATTCAAACACAATTCTTACAGTCACTGAAGCAGACAGGTACAAACTTCTTAATAAAATCTGTATCACAATATTTCAAAAACATGTTTCACACCTCAGATATTGTATTTTAAGGTTTTATCAAATCTTTAAAAATTTTTCAATGTTTTCTCATATTTCATCTTCTGTTATTCAAATGGTCTGTATATCAGAAATGAGAAACTTCAGGAAGGAGTGGGAAACGAAGGAAGGAAAATTGGAAGGAGGAAGGGAGGGAGTGAGAGAGGGAGGGAGGAAGGAAGGAATTATAAAGTCTGAAAATACCAAGTACAGGTAAGGATACAAAGCAACAAGAATTCTCACACGTTTGTGGAAGCAGGCATTTTGGGGGTTGACTTGGTGACAGGGTGAAGAGTCACGCTCTGTCAATGAGCCAAAAATCTTCCTTCCAGGTGTACACTAGAGAGCTTCTCAAGCACATGCACAAAGATACAAGCACAAGCACGTTTCATAATTATGAGAAAACTGCAAGTAAATACCATTAATACAAGAAAAGAGAAAAGCACTATGGAATGTTCATGAAGTGAAATATTACCAAGAAGTTAAAATTAAAACATAGCTACATAGATAATCTAAACCAACTTCAAAAACACAACACTGAGAGGAAAATGCAAGTTGGAGAAGTACAAATCTAGTGTGATGGATGGCATATGGACTTAAAATATCCAAAATGATCCTACTACATTAAATATTCATATACATGAACTACAAGTATAAAAATGCTGAACAATAATTCAACATAATAGTTAACTGTGAGGAAAGAATGATTCAAATGGGTTTAGGGAAAGACACACCAGAATCATCAAAATATCTGTAGTGCCTTATTCCTTATAAAACACAACAAAAATGAAAGAAGCATTAACAGTTATCAGCTATTATAAACTGAGTGATGTATAATTTACTTACTTTTAATGTTTTGGGTAGATTTGGTACATTCCTTAATTATGCATCAAGTTTTTAAATTATAGGGGAATCACAAAAAAACTCTTCTATGACAACTATTAAAAATGTTTCATGGGGGCCGGCGCCGTGGCTCACTAGGCTAATCCTCCGCTTTGCGGCACCGGCACACCGGGTTCTAGTCCCGATAGGGGCGCCATTGGAGGGTGAACCAACGGCAAAGGAAGACCTTTCTCTCTGTCTCTCTCTCTCACTGTCCACTCTGCCTGTAAAAAAAAAAAAAGTTTTATGGGGCCAGTGTTGTGGCACAGTGGGTTCAGCCAAGGCCTGCCATGCCAGTATCCTATTTGAGTACTGATTCCAGTCCTGGCTGCCCTCCTTTCAATCCAACTCCCTGCTAATGCACCTGGGAAACCAACAGAGGATGGCCCAAGTGCCTGTAGCCCTGCCCCTATACGGCAGACCTGGATGAGGTCATGGCTCCTGGCTTCTATCTGGCCCAGGCCTGGTCATTTCAGCCATTTGGAAAGTAAAGCTGCAGATGGAAGATCTCTTTCTATTTATGTCTCCCTCTGTCTCTGTTACCCTGGCTTTCAAATAAATAAAATCTTTTTATAAAAACTATTTTATGGCCAGCGCCGTGGCTCAATAGGCTAATCCTCCACCTAGCGGCGCCGGCACACCGGGTTCTAGTCCCGGTCGGGGCGCCGGATTCTGTCCCGGTTGCCTCTCTTCCAGGCCAGCTCTCTGCTGTGGCCAGGGAGTGCAGTGGAGGATGGCCCAAGTGCTTGGGCCCTGCACCCCATGGGAGACCAGGATAAGCGCCTGGCTCCTGGCTTTGGGTCAGTGTGGTGAGCCGGCTGCAGCGTGCCAAAAAGGAAGACCTTTCTCTCTGTCTCTCTCTCTCACTATCCACTCTGCCTGTCAATAAATAAATAAATAACGATTTTACATGGAAAATGTGTATTTTCTTTTAATTCCACTTTTCATTCTCATGAACTTTTTGATGTCCCCCACACGTGCAAATTGGTAATATGATAAACTTTTTTGAAGATTTATTTTATTTATTTGAAAGGCAGCATAACAAAGAGAGAGGAGAAAGAGAGAGAGAGAGAGAGAGCGAGAGAGAGAGAAAGGGAGAGAGAGGGGAGAGAGAGAGAGATCTTCCACCCACTTCTTTTTTTTTTTCTCTTAAAGATTTATTTATTTATTTGAAAGTCAGAGTTACACAGAGAGAAAGGAAAAGGCAGAGAGAGAGAGAAGTCTTCCATCCGCTGGTTCACTCCCCAGTTGGCTGCAACAGTCAGAGCTTTGCTGATCTGAAGTCAGGAGCCAGGAGCTTCTTCCTAGTCTCCCATGCGGGTGCAGGGGCCCAAGGGGCCATCTTCTACTGCTCTCCCAGGTCATAGCAGAGAGCTGGATCAGAAGTGGAGCAGTGGGGACTCGAATTGGCGAGTGAGATCCCAGTGGAAAGAACAGGTCATCAAAGAAGGAGGTACCTTTCTCTGAAGGGAGGAGAGAACTTCCACTTTGACTATGACCTTGTTTAAATAAGATAAGAGTCAGAGAACTCAAAAGGCTTACATAGTCTTGGCAACTCATGACAAGAGCCTAGGGTGATTACTGACACCATAAACAAGAGTGTCAGTTTGTTAAGTCAACAACAGGAGTCACTGTGTACTTACTCCTCATGTAGGATCTCTGTCCTTAATGTGTTGTGCAATGTGAATTAATGCTATAACTAGTACTCAAACAGTATTTTTCACTTTATGTTTCTGTGTGGGAGCAAACTGTTGAAATCTTTACTTAATTTATACTAAATTGATCTTCTGTATATAAAGATAATTGAAAATAAATCTTGATGCGAATGGAATGGGAGAGGGAGTGAGAGATGGGAGGGTTGTGGGTGGGAGGGAAGTTATGGGGGGGAAAAGCCACTGTAATCCATAAACCGTACTTTGGAAATTTATATTTATTAAATGAAAGTTAAAAAAATATTTGGAAGCTAGGCTTAATTCCAAAGCTCCTGCTTTAAAGCCAAAACCACTCCTGGTTCAAAGACAAAAGCACAGATGCTCGTGGGGGCACCAGCAGGCTGATAAACTTCTAATTGTGGTTATGTGCATGGATTCCAGTCTGACAGCCCTGAGTAGTAAAACCTGAGAAGAATCTTCTTTGACATGGAGGGAAACACAAATGGCAGGAAAAACTGGACCCTTTACCTTATGAGCCCCAGACTGCACTCTCAGCTCTCAAGTCTCTGCTGAGCCACCCGCCTGGCCTGCCAGGTGTATTCTCTCCATTTAACCACATTACCTGGCTTTCCCCAGTCTGAGTAACTGGTCATTCTCTGTCCCATCTGCTTTGATGAATGCCCTATCCCCAATAAACTTTGCTACTTTGTAAAAAAAAATAAAAAAGTGTATATATAAAACATTTTAAATAAATAAATAAAATAATTTAAATAAATAAAATTGTACTCCCTTCAAAATGATGAGCTGACTTTAAAGATGCTCTAGACACTCAGGCCCCTATTTTCAAACGTGTTTGAAATCATTAATGAAAGGAAATGTGAATGCAGAGTAGCAGCACTTTTAAACAGTACATTTCTGTCTTCAATTTAAATATTTAGCTAAATTAGTGTGCTAAGTATTATATATGTAAACATTTGACATTTTATTCTTATCCCCAGAAATGTATATTTGTTTTGGCCAGCACACATTTGTATCTTTTAACTGGGAAAATGAAGGTTCCCCATATGACCAGTTAGTTTGGGACTGTCTCCATTGATAGCTGTTATCCCAGTTCAATTATTGACAGCATTCTCTTCCATTCTCAGAAGTTGTCCTGATTTGGACAATCAAGGGAAAAATGCTTTAGATTTCAGGAGAAGTAGAGCACAGGATGGCCACAGGGAACTCAGAACCCTCATGAGACTGGAGGACATGAAACTTAGGGACCATGTTGCTAGGCAATGATAACTCTGCTCACAATGATGCCTATTCATCACTTCTATATTTGATGTGGGGACATTTCATCCTGCACTAAGTTCTGCCCTATCATGGAACCAATTCTGCCCTTAAGCAGAAGAAATATACAGAAACTGAAGTTGACGACAGCTTTGTACCCAAAAAGGTGACCCTGCTCTGAGCTGCTTGGGTCTCTGCCCCTTTCATCCCAGTAAATACACAGTTATAAAACAATGAACTAAGCATATAATGGGAAGAGGGAGAGTCAGTTCCCAATGTCTCATGTAGGGTGGGAGAGGGGTTGGGTAGCTGGGTCCCTTATCATTTCCACTGTGGCCCATTGGGTCAACCTTCCATTATAGGAGAAGGAAAGCTGAAATAAGAAGATTCAGAACGAACTCCAATCTGAGTTGGCTCAAAGTCCTTCCACTGACCCAGAGATGAAAAACACTACATTTTACTGGGTCCCCACAAAACCTGTGTCCCTGCAGTGAGGAAATGGGAAGGTTTTTCAAAAGTCACACTTAGCATGAAACATGTCAGAGTTCACAAGGAGTGAAGGGAGAATCGTGAAAGGTGAAAGTAAAACATGTGAAGACAGGGGAAAGTACACAAAGGATCAGTGGGAGAAAGGCTTCGACAAAGGACACAGCTGCTATCAATGAGAGGCACCAGGTGCTGCATTTAGCTTGCTGGGCTTTATTCATGGACAGACCAAGGAGAGTTTATTTGGAAAGATCACTGGTCCTTTGCCTACCTAGCAAAGGCCAAACTCCAGAATCTGATGCAACCTAGCTTTCAAGCTTCACTTCTTCCTGTTCCCACTAAATAACTTACTTTCCAGAAAAACAATCATCACTGGAATGTCTATGTTTTTGTCAGATAAATATTATTTTCATTGTAGAAACACCTTTCTCTGTTTCCACTTATTAAAAATTTATTCACCTTTTGAGAGTCTTTGAAGCTCTTACTAACTCTCTCAGAATTATTTCCTTCCTTTTCTCTCTTTTGCATAGCATGTGTGTTACTACTTTTATGACACTCCTCTTCTTTACAATGATCTTATTAAGAATTGTATAGTACTGTGCACAAGGGCAGCCATGACAGGACTAAGTAGGGTTCTTAATACAATGGATATTCAAAAAATCTTAGGCTCATACACTCTTTCCAGAGTGGAACACACACCACTTGTGGCAGGTGAACTGTTGATACTTTAAATTTATGTTTTATGTATTTATTTTGGAGGCAGAGGTACTAGACATTCCCATCCATTGATACACTCCCTAAATGCCCACAGTGACAGGGACTAGGAACTCAGTCCATATCTCCCACACAGGTGGCAGGGATCCAAACCTGAGTCATCATCTGCTGCCTCCAAGCATGCACACTAGCCTGAAGCTGGAATCAGGAGCAGAGGCAGGATGTGAACTTAGACTCTCTGATATTGGAAGTGGGCACCCCGGTGGCATCTCAACTGCTAGTCTAAACACTTACTCCGGTGAGCTGCTTTTAGGTAGATGAGCTAGTTTTAAGCAGTATTTTAAGAATTAGGAATGCATTTTTAAGTTTTAGAAAAACTACAGTGTATCAAACACATGATGTTAGCAATCTTATGCTTAACAAATGACTAAGTGAACTGAAAACATTTATCAGCATCAAGTGGCCAGCACTGACACCCTTCCTGACATTTCCAATTAACACAACTTACTCAACATTTTCTATGGTCTTTACCATCATTTCACATACATGCTTGTCACTTCTTCCCCTGGAGTATAAGCTGTATGAGGGCAAGGCTATGTTCATTGTGTTTGTTGTTCTACTCCCAGATCTTAGAATAGAATCTGATAAGAAGGAAGGACTCAATACACAGTTAATGAACAATGGAGGGAGGGGGGCAGTAGAAAGGAAAGGAAGGAAAAAGGGAGGAAGGGAGAAAAAGCTAAAGTTAATTAAAATAAATAAGGATAGAGACGATGTGAAAATACAGTAATAACTGTGGAGGTGGTAGAGTATGACATAGGGAGCACTGGAACCGTACACCAAAAGAACAAGGAATTAGGATATGAAAGATAATGAAAGGTTACAGAAACTTAAATGATAGGCTGACGTCTAGAATATTGAGAAAACATCAAATTCTTTAGGAATACTCGAAGGTTCAACCCATAACTCTGCCATTCCTATTCTGCTATGAAGTTGAAGAAATTTTTCAAGCCATTTGCGAGAACATTAAAGGTCAAAGATCCTGATGAAATCTCAGCTTCAGTGCTACGAGTTCTGCTGTTTTCTAAGGCAAGTAAGATGTAGAAAACACAATTACTGTGCCAGGAGTCAGAATTTCTTTGGGTTTTTTCCTCAGTCCAATATTAACTAGATATGTGATATCGTGAGAAAGCCCTAATTTCTAAAATTTAGGAAGTTTCTGAAGACTTCGAAGGGTAAAGAAGAAATAAAAAGAGGAGGAAATTGAGTTGTGGGACTAAAAAATAACCTTTAATCTGGTGAGATAGTGGATTTATTCATTTAATGACTAGCAAGTGCTTTTTTAAGTCAAGCACTGTTGTAGACACACATAAGCTTGAGAACTGCTCATTGATTGCCCTTAACTTAGGGGATACAGATCTCTAATCAAGAACTTATAAAACCCTGCCAGTGATCTGATTTCAGTGAATTATTGTAGAATGCCCAGTGTGTTGCCTGGAGCATTAGTTTTGTCTGAGCATGTGGGCAAAGGCTTTAGAGTGGAGGTAACGTTTCGGTAGCCTTCAAACTTGACAAATATTGGTCTGCATAGTGCATTTCGCAACTGAAGATACACAGCACATTGATAGAACACAAGCTTTTTAGATGGCATACTGAATAAGCACTTTTAGAAATATTTTTCAACAATTATGTACACATTTTACTATGTTTTAGAGAATTCAAATTTAGATGTAAAGTCCATGACTCCCAGGGCAGGCACTGAGGTATAGCATTGTAGCCATCAGGGGAACGAACCAGCAGATAGAATATCTTTCTCTGTCTCTCCCTCTCTCTCTGTCACTCTGCTTTTCAATAAATAAGTAAATCTCAAAAAAGAAATAGAAATAAAACCATGACTCCCAGATAGTATTACATAGGATATGGCTAACTAAAGGAAATGTAGGAGAAAGGATTGGGTTTCATGACCCAGAGCTCTTCATCTTCCTTATTCTGTTTTATTTCATTCAAGACATTAGTCATTATATAAAATTAATCCCTTTTTCTTTTTTAAATTTAAGGTATACGAATTTCATGTATTTCTTAGATATAGATTTAGGAACATAGTGATACTTCCCACCCATGCTCCCATCCTTCCTCTCTTGTTCCCTCTCTTTAATTTTTACAAGGATCTACTTTTAGTTTACTTTATACTCATAAGGTTAACTCTACACTAAGTATAGAGTTCAACAAATAGTAAGAAGAAAAAACACTGTTCCTCAACAGTAAAGACAAGGGCTGTAAACAGTCATGGAATCTGAAAATGTTAACTTCTATACACTTGTATATATTTTTGGTACTCTATTAGTTACCACAGATCACGGAAAACATATGGTATTTGTCTTTTTGGGACTGGTTTATCTCATTAAGTATAATTGTTTCAGTTCATTCATTTTGTTGCAAAAAACAGGATTCACACTTTTTTTATCAGTTGAATGGTATTCCATAGTGTATATATAACATAATTTCTTTATCCAGTCATCAGGTGATGGACATCTGGATTGACTCCATATCTTAGCTATTGTGAATTGAGCTGCAATGAATATGGGGGTACAGAAAACTCTTTCATCTGCTGATTTTATTTTATTTTATTTTATTTTTTTGGGTAAATTCCCAGGAGTGGGATTGCTGGGTCATATGGTAGATCTATTGTCAGCTTTCTGAGGTATCTCCATACTGTCTTCCACAATGGCTGTACTGTTTACATTTTCACCAAAAGTCGATTAGGGTACCTTTTCCCTCACATCCTTGCCAGTATTTATTGTTTGTTGATTTACTGAAATAGTTAGATATTTTAATAATGATGAAAATATGGGGAAGAGCAATTATGAATTTAAGTATCAAATGGAGTCAGACTTCAGTTCCACCGACCTTGCTTGAATCAATCATTTATAGGATCTGAAAAGCAATGCGCCTGACCAATCTGCAGAATCAATTTTTGAGCTGATTCAATGCTCTCATTTTCCATATGAAGAGACAGAGGCCCAAAAAAGGTTAGTGATTTGCTCAAGGCCACACTAGCACTGAGCTACAAAGCATAGACTCCAATTCATGTGATTCAAACAGGTCAATGCACTTCTAATAATCTTACTTATAGAGAACAGAGATTAATGGAGTTTTCTCATGACAGATTTCAATATGCTGGAAATCTATAGGTAATAGAATGGTATACATTGCTTAATTTACATAGTCAAGGATGAAGTTACTACCAACAATCAAGGCATAAAAAAAGGAAGAACAAAAATAAATAAGAACAATTAGGATTTTTCTACTGCACTGTCTGATAGCATAAATACTAGATAGTACACTATTGATGAAAACATCAGAATTACCTCCAAGGACCATGCCAGCTTGACAGCACTTTCTAAGGCGACACGCCGGGCAGTTTTTCCTGCGGATTTTATCAACAATGCAGTCATTTCTTCCAGCACATAAATAGTTATGCTGCCCTAAAATAAAAAACAAACAAAAAGTGAAAAATACTTACAACATCTAAAGACCCCTGGAAATTCTATGCAACGATTGAAATACCCTGGGGTAGGTGCACATCAGCAAGTGTATGAATCTCTCAGTCAGCCTTTAGCTCAGCATGATGAATGTTGGTGATGTCATAAATCTGCTCAATACTTCACCTGTGCTTTCAGAAGCCTAAATGAGAGGAGGAATATGGCATAAAAATCAATTCCAGGGCTCCTTTAAAATATATTTGGTACATTTTGTGAACCTTCTGAATGCTGGTCACCACCACACTGCCTTTAGCTACTTCTGTCATTTCAGGTTTGGTGCTGATAAACACTATTTGTGAAAGATAGTGGACTCCTTAGTAAAACCCTTCTTTATGACTTCTAAGACTTTAAGGAAACAGATAAAGATTAGACAATTAAAGAGGTCTCTGAAATAGATTTCCTAAAAATCTACCCACTTAGTCCTATCTGGGGCTGATTCTCTCTTAAAGGATTTAATGTTTATGAATAGCATATTTAAAAAAAAAAACCTTTATTATACTGACTACTGTACTTGGTTTACTTTGACCACAAATTAGAAAACACTGTGAATAGTAACCATGATAATGAAAGAACAATGTAAAATAGAAAAGAGTACTCAATAAAGGAGAAGAAAGAATTATAGAAGAAATAGAAATCAAACACATTGTCCTGGGGTCATTTCACGTAAGGGAAACTACTTATGCTTTTGATACAGTCTGGAATATGAACTCAATATTCAACAATGATAGGGCCAGTGCCGTGGCTCACTAGGCTAATCCTCCGCCTTGCAGCGCCAGCACACCGGGTTCTAGTCCCGGTTGGGGCGCCGGATTCTGTCCCGGTTGCCCCTCTTCCAGGCCAGCTCTCTGCTGTGGCCAGGGAGTGCAGTGGAGGGTGGCCCAAGTACTTGGGCCCTGCACCCCATGGGAGACCAGGATAAGTACCTGGCTCCTGGCTTCGGATCAGCGCAGTGTGCTGGCTGCAGCGCGCCGGCCGCGGTGGCCATTGGAGGGTGAACCAATGGCAAATGAAGACCTGTCTCTCTCTCTCTCTCTCACTGTCCAACTCTGCCTGTCAAAAAAAAAAAAAAAAAAAAAAAGATGATTTTTTTTTGGACAGGCAGAGTTAGTGAGAGAGAGAGAGACAGAGAGAAAGGTCTCCCTTTTCCCGTTGGTTCACTCCCCAGATGGCCACCACGGCCAGCACGCTGCGCTGATCCAAAGCCAGGAGCCAGATGCTTCCTCCTGGTCTCCCTTGCGGGTGCAGGGCCCAAGCACTTGGGCCATCCTCCACTGCCCTCCTGGGCCACAGCAGAGAGCTGGACTGGAAGAGGAGCAACCGGGACAGAACCTAGTGCCCCAACCAGGACTAGAACCTAGGGTGCCAGCACCGCAGGTGGAGGATTAGCCTAGTGAGCCATGGCGCCAGCCAACAATGATGATTTTTAAAACACAAATATGTCCCATTAAATATGGTATGAAGCAATCTAATGTGTTAAGATTGAATGAAATTGGAGAAAATATCAGCTGAAATGTGCAACCATCAATTAAGTGGAAAATTTACTGTTTGCACTCTATTTTTCCAAAAATACCTTTAAATCAGATTGTCTTTTGACACTACAAGACTA
Organism: Oryctolagus cuniculus; assembly: GCF_964237555.1. NCBI lineage: Eukaryota > Metazoa > Chordata > Mammalia > Lagomorpha > Leporidae > Oryctolagus > Oryctolagus cuniculus. Next base: position 92,623,673 of record NC_091432.1, read on the forward strand.
CACATATCCCTTAAGTATAACAGATAATTTTTAAAAAAATCATGAAATTGGGCTAGCATTGTGGTACAGCTGGTTAAGCTGCTATTTACAGTAACAGCATTCCCTTTTGGGTGTCAGTTCAAGTCCCAGCTACTCTGCTTTCCATCCAGCTCCCTGCTAATGCTATTGGGAAAGAACCTGAAGATGGCTCCAGTATTTGGGCCCTTGCCATCCACATGGGAGACCTGGATGGAGTTTAGCCTGGCCTATCCCTATCCATTTACAACCATTTGGGGAGTGAACCATCAGATGGGAAATCTCTCTCTCTCTGCCTTCCAAGTTAAATAAATATTTTTTTAAAACATCGTGACATTTCCCTGCAGTATTTTACATCTGTCAACATCAAAATCAGAAATCACAGTCATTCTTCAAGCAAAGCTTGCAGGAAAGATTACAGAGGTCCTTAAACATGTACTTAATCAAGCAGAGGAAAGGATGGATATGCACAAGTAGCAAAGGGCAAAAACCCAAAAAGGCCATATCTGTTCCACAGCTGATGACACAATGGTTCTTGATCTGGGGCATTTTTAGAAAAATATATTCTTTTCTTAAAACGTATTCCTCCATGAACTTATGTCTGTGTACAGCCACATCTTAATGTTCATTGTCTTATTTGGGGTCCCTGGAGTTGGGCTTTCTTTTTAATAAGGGTAGTTATGAAGCTTCATATTCATGCTCACTTCTGTGCACATAATGCCTGTACTACAGGTTAGCAGAATGTACTGCACACCACTCTGATTAGACTTTCCCATGAGTTATATACCCAGGTTAAAGGAGTGACTGTGGGAGTAAGATATTTGTTTGTCAATCAATCTATCTCTGCTAAATGATGTTTGTAAGTCACTCAGCCTATCTGTCTGTGTATCCCCTATACAAATCTTTCAGAAGAAATAACAGAAAATAGATTTTTCCATACTATACAGAAGACAAAGCAAGTAGTGCACAAGGATGTAACAGTTGTTTGAAAGGAGATGGTACTATCCTATACACCTTGGCCATAAACATAGAAAACAAGCCTGGTGAAAACAACTGCATGTAGAGTGCTGCTGATTTGTTTCACTTCTGCTTCTTCAATTACTGACAACAGCACCTCCTTCTTCACTGTCTCAGAAAAAGAATTTCTTTACCAAGGTTCTCAGGCTCTCTGTCCTCCTAAAACCATTCCTTCCCCCAGCTTTCAAATCTTGTACCATCATTTTACCTCCCTTTCCTCATAAAATATTTTCTCTTTCCAAATGATATCTTGCTTTCTCATCACATTTTTCCATTCCCCAAAATTCCAGCAGCAGAGGAAAGGAAATCTATTTCACTCTGAATTCCCTGGCTCCACACTTTCCTTAGTCACTGAATGAGGCTGTTGAACATTTGATGTCTTCTAACAATTTCATTTACTCTTTGGCATACAGTAATTTGCCTTGTACATTCACTATTCTTATGAAGTGGCTTAGCATAATCAAGGCTTTCAACGTAAGTGAGGTCAAATGTAGTGGTTATCTGGTTATAATATCATACACTATATTGTTAGAGAATTCTTCAAACAAACTAAGGAAATTCAAAACAGAAAATCAGCTACAATTTCATTACCATGGAACTATTTTCATTTTCATGTTTCCTTCCTGCTAGGGTTTGAATGCCTGTGTTTCTCCCAAATTCATTCTGAAAGCTGAATTCCACCCAGTACAACAGTATCAAGAAGAGGGGCCTTTAGGAGTGAAGTTCTGAATGCTCCAGCCTCACTGATGCAATCAGTGTCCTCATAAAAGGGCGTGAGGGCACAAGCTTATTCTCCCTTTCCCTCTGCCATGTGAAAACACAGCAACAGGTGCCATCCTAGAAGCAGAGATCAAGCCCTTACAAGACACCAAATATGTAGCACTTCGACCTGGGACTTCCCATCCTCTCCAGCTGTGAGAAGCAAGTTCTCATGTTTATATTCAGTCTGATGTGTTTTTGTGATTGCAACAGGAAAAGACCAAAATATTTCCATTCTGTCTAGTCAGACCAAAAGAATACTTAATATCTATTGATTAATATTTATGAAGTGGTTTTACACTTTCACAAAATTCTTATTTATTCAATAAGAATTGATTAGTGAGTATCTGCTATAATACAATGCTAGCATTAAATAATCCACCTCTTTCCTACTAAATTAAAATGTCTGTTATTTGTTGACACTCTACCTAGTGCTAAAGAGCAGTAACTGTTTGTTCTAGGCTCAGATCTGCAGCTTAATATTCTCGAGATAACAACAAGAAGCACTTATTATATATGCCAGGCATTGTTATGAGCTATGTGTATTAACTCATTTAATTATCACAGAAATTATGAGAGGATTATTATTTTCATTAAATAACATCCCTAAAGTCACACTACTAAATATTTTAGGCTAATTTTCTTGAGAGGTATTACAGGATGTTAAGAGTAGGGACTTGGGAGCCGTACTACTTAAATTTGAAATTAAAACTCACAATTTATTATTAGCTAAAAGATCTTTAGCAAACAAATGAATATAATATTAATACCTAGGGTTGCATCTAAGGATTACATGTGTTCACATAAGAACATAGAATGGTCTGGCGAATAGCAAGTACATTATGAATTCATGCTATAATCATGTTTATCACATGGCTAACTCCCAAACATATAGTTAGATTTATTGTAGATGTGATTTAAGATTTTCATATCAAGTGAAGTTATTCAAGGGCACTTAATATCTGTTTGTTAGTGTTTGTGATGTTCATGTACATACAGGCAAGGAAAAAATATTCTCAAATATACATAAAATGAAGAAATAAGGTCCCTCAATTTTCCTAAAGAGGTTCCTGAAGATGTAACCCAGTCAGCAATAGATAGAGAGCATACGAAGTCTTGTATGAAAGAATTGATAGTACTAAATAAATTTAAACATTTTCAAGTATAATTAAGGAAATTAAAGTTACATTAAAAATGCAATATTTACATATCTTGAGGGAGAAAAAGAGCTTAGAAGTACAGTATTTATGCTTGGAGTATAAAGGAACATTTTTAATATTTGTGAAGTGATTGAGACCACTGGCATGAAGTCACTATGTTAAAGGGTTGGCATTACTCATATCATTGAGATCTGGAAAGCCTTAAAGAAATATGGAAACTCAGTCTACCCTCAGCTATGGTCACTTTTATCACTATGTCATGGGTTGCCAAAGTGCGAGCAAATCATCATGCAAGCAAAATAAAGGGGTGTAATTAGAGGTTAGTCTTCTCTAAGCATTTTTTTTTTCTTTTGGCCAAAGCAATTTTGCAGCCAGACAATTCTAACTGGAGCTGACTCAGATAATTTGGCATGACGCCCAGGCACTGCCACTACAACACTTGGTCAGGACTCAGAGCCACCAAGAATGCAAGGAATACAGAAAGAGCCACCTATTCCATGTGCCATCCCATCATGTACCTGGCTGTATATGCAGATGAAGAAATCTCAGGCACAAATCTGTTGACCATGTCACAATATTATCCTGGAAATATGTCAAATATTAAACTTGGTGGGTTGCAAATCCAACATAACCACCTCTGCTAGCACTTTTCTTCAGAAAATAATCCTCAATTTATACTCTTGTTTTGAAAAATTCATCCTTGTCCAGATACACTTGCTCATTCCTCATAAACCAAAGGTTGAGGGCTCAAACTGCACATTATTGTTTCTCATTAGTCCAACATAAAATTGCCAGTATTTAACAAGTCACTATTAAATAACTCATTTGCAACATTCCATTTTCTAACATTCTTGCTGTCTCCCTACACCTTCTCCATCTGGAGTCAGAAGACATTCAAAGCATTTATAAGCTAGAAGCCACCACTAACAAGAAGCATGTCATAGTCATAAACAATAGGAGAGTTCATTCAATTAGGAGATACTGTCTAGCTCTCCCTAAGCCCCTCTCCAAACCTGAGGAACTCATAACTAAAATTTGCAACAGTACAGATTTCGTTCTTCTTGGGACTGGCTTTCATTTATGGTTCACAGAGATCCTCCCCTTCCTCCCTCCCTCCCTTCCTTCCTTCCTTCCTTCCCGCCCCCACCCCACCTCTCTCTCTCTTTCTGTCCCTGACAGGAAGCATGCTTCTAAATTGTATCCAACATTCAGTGAGTTTGTGGTAGAAAGAATCTGCCCTCTGTGTACCAGCTCCCAAGTCTGCAATTTGCAGGGAGTACTAAACTGACTTTCTCTATTTTATTCCTTTATGTATTAAACATATATATTCAATTCTTTTCTCATTTCACTACATATTTCTCTCTCCTTTTCCAAAGTCTTGAAGAATTATGATTTCTTGGAGGCAGGCATTGTAAGGAAGCAGCTTAAGCCACTGCTTATGACCCTTACATCCCACATTGAAGTTCTGGTTCAAGTCCCAGCACCTCTCCTTCTAATCCTGCTTCCTGTTAATGCATCCTGGGAGACACAGATGATGGCTTAAGTGCTTGGGTCCCTGCCACCCACATGGGAGACCCAGATGGAGTTCTGAGTTCCTAGCTTCAGCCATGCCCAGCCCAGGTAGTTGTAGACATTTGGAAGAATGAACCAACCAGTAAAAGACCTCTATCTCTGTCTCCCCCTTCCCTCCCTCCCTCCTTCCTGCTCTTGATCTCTGTTGCCTTGCCTTTAAATAGATGAAAATAAATTAATAAATATATTTTAAAAATTACACATCTATCCAAAACATTGGATGGGGGAAGAAATCAACCATGACTAAAAACAAAACAAGCTATATAAAATCTTAGTCTATAATAGAGGGTGAATTTTCACTACCACATGGTATAAGAACCTGTGCCAAAAAACAAAGACTGGTATAGGATCACTGAAATTTTCTAGGAATTCTATAAGAAATAAATACAAAAAATACCTTTAGGGACAAGTTTGAGCACATGTGCAAATATGAAACAATGACATAAAGGTTGCAAATGATGATCTATAGAATAATGTACATAATATGTAAATAAACTATTTTATTCAGTGTAACATTATACAGCTATGAGAATGAATGAATATCTATCTAACCCATTCAAAAATGTGGCTGGGTTACATAAGTATAATGTGAGAAATAAGTAGACACAGAAAAATACTGTATTGTTCTATTAGTATAAAGTTCTCAAAGTGTCAAAACCAATCTCTGATGTTAGAAGTTGGAGTGGTGGTGGGTAAAGTGGCCAGAGAGAGCAAAATGGGGCTTCAGGAAGCCCAGTGATTTTTAACTTTATACATTTGGGTGATAGTAACATGGCTTCATTTACTTGGTAATACTTCATAAGCTTCATGTGTTTAATTTGAGTATTTTTCTGACAATATTTGTCAATAAAATTTCTTTCTTTCTGCTAAAAGATTGTTCTAAAAGGATAACCTGGAGGACACTGTGATCCAACAGGGCTACAGAGGGTTGCCCACTCAGAGTCCAGAGCTGAGGGTCACAATCAGAAGTGGCAGAGAAGAGAGGCATCACCTTCACTGTCAGATGACAGTTGGAACTTCCCAGCGAAACAGCTCCATGGACCCACCAGAAGAGGCAGTCAGGAGAAGCAGAGGCTCTAAGGATCTACCAAATGCCGGGAATGCTGGTGAGAGTTACACTTTTACCTGCTGGAGACAACTCTGCCCCTCTCCAACCTCACTTCTCATCCTTGGTCCTGGAGAGGTCAACTAAAGTACTAATGGGTCCATAGGAGTATAGTTGGATAAACAGAGAAGAAGCTGATCGTGTTCATTTTACCCTGGAAACTTCAAGCCCAAGCATGTGCTGCTGCACTGGGGCAAGGGGGAAATCCGAAAAGAAATGAGATTTTGGAATTTTGACTAAAACGTTGGCCTGGGCATTTTGATTATAGACATGGGATTGTTCTTTTGATTAAAAACTCTGGGACTGGTGTAAAATTTCATGCAGGGGATGGAAAGACAAGCTACAAAGTGTGTTTATTGTTAGGGGTCACACAGATATTATGCATATGCATACAAATACGCGTACAGATACAAAAGTATTTCAGAAAGTTCATGGAAAATGTAATTAAAGACCACTTTTGTTGAAAAAATTTCTAATCCATGCATATTCTTTTCATAACACACATTTTTCATAAGCTTTTTGAAGACCCCCTCATATGCATATAGATGGAACAATTTGGTAAATATTTTAATATTGCTAGAAATATAAATGTAAGCCAATAATTCTCAACAAGGGGTAATTTTACCTCCTTCTCTCATCCTTTATAGGACATTTGGCAATGCCTAGTGTCAATTTTGTATCACATAAGAAATGGATGATCTGGGACTGGGGAAAGAAATGTTTAACTTGAGGGTCCAATGTTTCGGTCTAGTAGGTTAAGCCACCAGCTGCGATGTCAGCATCCCATATGAGCACTGGTTCGAGTCCTAGCTGTTCCACTTCCAATCCAATTCCCTACTAATGTGCCTAGGAAAGCAGACATGGATGGATTCCAGGCTCTTGGCTTCAACATTGCCCAGTCCCAGCCTTTGTGACCATCTGGAGTGTGAACCAGCAGATGGAAGATTTTCTCTCATGTGCTCACTTTCACTCTCTCCCTCTCCCACCTTCCCCAAACCCTCTCTGTAACTCTCCCTTTCAAATAAGTTTTTTATTTTAAATAAATGTACACGTTAAGCCTGAGATGCTTTGTTGTGACAGAGGATTTGAGGATTTGACTTGACTGAGGGCTAATAAAATTGTATAAAAACGTATGATTTGTCACCTTCAAAACTCATGTTGAAATTTAATTCCCAATATGAGGTAATAAGAGATGGGACTTTATTTATTTATTTATTTATTTATTTGACAGGCAGAGTGGACAGTGAGAGAGAGAGAGACAGAGAGAAAGGTCTTCCTTTTCCGTTGGTTCACCCTCCAATGGCCGCTGTGGCTGATCCAAAGCCAGGAGCCAGGTGCTTTCCCCGGTCTCCCATGCAGATACAGGGCCCAAGCACTTGGGCCATCCTCCACTGCCTTCCTGGGCCACAGCAGAGAGCTGGCCTGGAAGAGGGGCAACCGAGATAGAAACGGGCGCCGCAGGTAGAGGATTAGCCTATTGAGCCGTGGCGCTGGCCTAAGAGATGGGACTTTAAAGAGGACTTTAATAGGGCTCTGCCTTCATAAATAGATTAATCCTCCAAGGAAAGTACTGGTTTCATGGGTGAATGAGTTATCTCAAGAGTGGGTAGCCAGTTTGACTAGCTCTCTTCTCTACTCCTTTTCTGTCACTATGTGATGCCCTGTGCTGCCTTGGGACTCTGCCACCACCAGAAGTGGCTCCCAATTGGGCCAGTGCTGTAAGTCAAAATAAACCTCTCTTCTTTATAACTTACCCAATCTATAATGTTGTAGTGTTAGAAACAGAAAATGACTTAAGACAGTTCGAACACAGCATTCATTCAAATAGTCATGAATGCATAATGACACATGGAATGGAAAGAATAAGAGAAACAAACAAACAAACAAAAAAAGAATAAGAGAAGAAAAAATTCACTGGCAACCACTGACAGCTACTAGAGCACATTTTAAAATTAGCTTAAAAGTTGGTAATTAAATGTAAATCATCAAGAATATATTAGGCTTTCTATTATAAATTAGAGTTGCCTTTTAAAAGGAACAAAGAAAGAACTATAAAAAACGTATAACTGATAAAATCAGAAACAATAATAAAATCAGAAAATCATCCTTTGCAACCCTTAAAAAAAAGGATCACCACTCATCAAGTCTGAAAGACAAAATACTTCTCTGTTTTCCAACTACATGTCTCTGTGAGGTCACGTTTTCTTCTCATTCTTCAACCAAAACAACATATTACAACAGACTGAATATGGATGTAAATATGAGGATCCAGCTGACTTCTGTTAAAGCAGACATTAGAATGACTTCTAAAACTCTAAAACAATGCAATGCTTGTCATTATAGTCTTTGGTTTGAAAAAAAGAGTATCTAATAGGTCTGTTATTTTAAGAATTAATTAATAGAAAGTTCAGAAATTATGTTTTAATTTCTAATATATAAATACTGGCAGATGTAATCCACATACAAGATAATTTTCAGGCTCTCAACAATGTTTAAACAAGTAAAGGGATCATCATGAGACTGGAGTGTCTGAGCATTGTTGACCTGTGTAGTACTACTGTCAAAAAGTTTAATATGAATCTAATCATGTTGGGGAAAAATAAGACAAATTCAGATTGTGGGGCTTTCTACTAAACAGCTAGCCTGTCCTGAATGACAAAAAAGATCCAAGATTTTTTTAGGTTAAAGGAAACTAAATGGAATTGTTGGCTAAAGAAACGCATAGTCCTTCATTGGATTCTGAATAGAGAAAAATGATTCTATACAGCACGTTTTCGGAACATAGAAAGAAATTCTAATATTCAATAAATATTAGAAAATTATTGTATCAACATTAAATTTATCAGGAGTAACAATGTTGCTGTTATAATAAAGAATATCCTTGGGGCTGGCATTGTGGCATGGCAAGTAAAGCTGCTGTTTGCAGAACCAGCATTTCATATTGGAACTGGTTGGAGTCCTAGCTGTGCTACTTCCAATCCAGCTTCCTCCTAATGGCCTGGGAAAAGTAGCAGAAGATTGCTCAAGTGCTTGGGTCCCTGCACTCATGTGGGCAACCTGGAAAAACCTCCTGGATTCTGGCTTTGGAGTGGCCTGGCACTGGCTATTGTGGCCATTTGGGGAGTGAACCAGCAGATGGAAAATTTCTCTTTCTCCTTTTCTCTATAACACTGCATTTCATATAAATAAATAAATATTTAAAAAAGAATATCCTTGTCTTTAGGATATTAATTTTGAAGTATTAACAGGTAAAATATCATGATGTTTGCACCTTACTTTCAAATAACTGAGTAAAAAGGTTCACTGTACAATTTTTTTTTAGTGCCTTCTTCAAAAATCCAAAGTATTCTAAAGATGCACATAGAAGAGACGGAATTTGCAACTAGTTTTTCCCAATAGTTAATTGGGAGCTGGTCACATAAAACTGAAGTTAAAAGAGAAAGGAGGAGTGCCGGCGCCATGGCTCACTTGGTTAATCCCCTGCCTGTGGCGTCAGCATCCCATATGGGTGCCAGGTTCTAGTCCCAGCTGCTCCTTTTCAAGTCCAGTTCTCTGCTGTGGCCCAGGAGGGCAGTGGAGGATGGCCCAAGTGCTTGGGCGCCTGCACCGGCATGGGAGACCAGGAAGAAGCACCTGGCCCCTGGCTTTGGATTGGCGTAGCTCCGGCCGGAGTGGCCATTTGGGGGGTGAGCCAATGGAAAGAAGACCTTTCTCTCTGTCTCTCTCTCTCTCATAGTCTAACTCTATCTGTCAAACAAGTAAAAAAAAAAAAAAAAAGACAGAAGGGAGGAATGAACACTTGGCAGGGTGTGAACGAGGGCTGTGCAATAAGGAACTGGTTAGAGTATCTTAATAAAAGTAAAGAAAAGAAGAGAGGCCAAGGGAAAGAAGAATGGAAGGAAACAAAATCTCATTGAGCACCATTATAGACTAATGCAACAATAAAGTAAACCAACTTATTTCATGTGTTCATACAACAAAATAGATATTACATAGCTATTTAGTTTCCCCAAGGAGAAAAGTAGACCTAAAGAGTCTTGAACTAGGAACTGATGTGATACAGAACATGTCAGCAAAGAAATGTGCACTGGGTACCAGACACGAAGACATGAGCGCATGACACCTGAAAGGAGCTCCTGGCTCAAACTACAACAGCCTGGCAGTCAGCAGAGCAAGCAGAGGAGGGTGCTCCTGTCCCCCCCCCCCCCCTTCTCTCTCTCTTTCTCTCTCTCTCTCTTTTTAAACATTTATCAATTTATTTGAAAGGCAGAGATAAAGAGAGATCAATCTTCCAACCACTGGTTCACTCCCCAAATGGCCACAAGAGTTGCGGCTGGGCCAGGCCAAAGCCAGGAGTCAGGAACTTCTGGGTCTCCCACGTGAGTGCAGGTCCCAAGCCATCTTCCACAGCTTTCCCAGGCCATAGCACAGAGCTGGATCAGAAGTGCAGCAGCTGGGACTCAAATTGGTACCCATATGGGATGCTGGCACTGCAGGCAGAGGCTTAACCCTCTGTGCCACACCACTGGCCCCGCTCCTGTCTCTTATACCAGGAAATCTGCTAAGCTACACCCTGAACCACAGGCCACAGCAGGAATCCCAGTGTTCTTCAAATATCATACAGACAAGTGCTTCAGACAACATTGGGCATATGCTTAAACTCTTAGATATCTAAGCACGTACTATATAGTGTCTTCACTCATGAAATGCAACTTAACTTGATAGAACTCTAGCCTATTCCAGCCATTCAGTACTTCAAAAAGGGAGTCTGAGGTCTGCCCACTTTTTTTTCTTGGTAGTTAACCAGGTTTTTGGTCTCATTTAAAATCATGTTTGACATTTTCTTTTTAAAGAAAAACTGTAAATTTTCCAATAAATGCAAAAGAGCAGCATTTAAAATTGTATTTTCTTGGGAAGCAGTGATTCCTTTCGACTTACAAAGTGAAATGTCTCTTTTATGGCTAAATCTACTTTTGTTATCCAAGTTCTACCAGCTATTAGCTCTATGATCTTGAATAGATGATTTAACAGCTTGGTGCTTCATACCCCTCATCTGGGAAATAACAGGTCAGCTGTCATTTTGAGCCTTAAATAACATAAAACCTGTGGCACCATAACAGACAAAGATACATCCTTAAAAGGTAATGATAATGACCATTCAGTAAACAAATACCTTTTGAATATTAACCATTGCGCCAACACTGTTCTAGCTGCTGATTATACAGTATAAAAAAGACCCCAGGTGGCTATTTTCTGTGATTGATTCATACATTTGCTGAACTTGCTAGTCTTAAGATCTAATTTGCTTAATACTTTTTAAAATTGCTGTATTTATTTATTTGAAAGGTAGGGACAGAGACAGATACAGAAATCTTCCATCCATTAGTTCACTCCCCAAGTTCCCATTACAATCACTGTTGGGCCACACAGAAGCCAGGAACTTAAAACCCAATGCAGGTCTCTCCCATGGTGAAGACTAAAGTACCAGGGCCATCATCTGCTGCCTCCTAGGTTACACATTAGCAGGAAGCTAGAATTGGAAGCAGAACCTGAACTTGAGCCCAGGCACTCTGATATGGGATGCAGGTGTCCCAGGCATCTTCTCAGCTGCTATGCCACGTGCCCATTCTTAATCTGTTATTGATAGAAGTATTAAATTAGACAACTTGACAGCACTCTTAGTGGGAGAATGCTAACAATTAAATGAGAAACTGGCAATCATTGATGTTTGGAATTCTTCAGGACATCCACTGGAGATGGAAGTTAGGTTGAGCTGGATGTGGGAAGAGTTTGGGGAAAAGGAAGGAGAGAGGAAAGAGCCAATTGCCAAGATACTGAGCGGTGCCCTGGACCATTTCAGGAAGTTGGTAATGGGAGAGTTGATAGAGCCAGAAAGAACAGGAGTAGAAAGTAGGATCAGGAGTGCAATAGGGCTTGGTGTCCTATGAAAACTTGGATTATTTCTGTGACAGAAATACAGTGCAAGTAGAGGGCTTTGAGAAGAGGAATGATACAATCTGACTCATATTTTAACAGCATCACTTTCACTTCTAGGATAAGAACAGGCTCTAGGAAGGCAAGGGGGGACATGGGATTAAGAGGATATTGAAATAAATGGAAAGGAACATAACGGTATCCTGAACCAAAGTGGTCAGTGAGGTGGGGAGAGGTCAGACCTGGATATATTTTGAAGGCAGAGCCAAGCAGTTTCTAGAACTCTATTTATGACACATTCCAGTATTGAATTTTTTTTAAGGAACACAGTCCTTCCTGTTACTGCTCAGAATTATTTTTCCCTCTTTCCTTTATTTCTCTTAAATTTAATTTCTTTCTGACACAGAACAGCCTCTCCTTCATCCTTCCTGAAGGTGCTTTCCTACTTCTTTTCTCAACAAAACCATCCTTCTGGCTCTCTTTGAGATGCTTGTAATTATTTACACATCTTTTCACTTGTAAAACACCAAATTATAGGCAGCATCTAACTAGCCACACCTGACACCTACAATTATGTATTTAGCTAGCCAGTAGGCATTTAGGAAAAGGCACAATATGCTACACACATTTTTTTAAAAAAAATAACACATACCATTGAGAAAGAGGTTTAAAACATTCACATAAAAACATGAAAATTACCACGCTGTTTGCCAACAAGGTGGCTTAAATCATTGTGCTACTGTAATATAAGATTACAACACACATGTAATTTGTTCATTCTTTATCTCATATTCACGCAGTTTATATTTTCTTCTTGAGTACAAAACCCATGAATTTATGAATGTTAAGCTTCATTGTTTAATATGCAAACTCTGCTTTTTTTGATTTCAGGTGAAATCAAGATGCTCTTCCACTTCTCCAGAGTTTCCTCAACCTCATCTGAAATTGGCTTTGTAAAAAAGTAAATTATGGCAATAGTCAATTAACATTTTCCTAATTTAGGTCTAGGCCCTCAAATATAAGACCAGACTTCTATCAGAGTTTCAAGTCTCATAAATCTCTTAAATCAATTGCTACTAGCACGTCTTACTTCAAACAGTGCTGAGAGGTCTGGTGTAGCAGAAGCAGTTTCGCCTTGGCAGTGTGGCAGAACTACGTTTATCAGCTCCACTACTTACTGGCTGGGTGACATTACAGAAGTTACTAACCTTCCCTTCCTTTTTTCAAGTCCTCTGTCTGAAAAGAGGGATAGTAGTAACTCCTCAAGCAACTCCTGAGAGCTAAATACAGTATAATATGTCTACTGCAGTGTCTGGCACATAATAAGGACACAAAAAGTGTAAGCCTCCATCCTCCCTCCCTGTAGGCTCTTTTAGAATTTTTTTCTGGAGGAGGGAGCCTTCTTGGTAGCAGCAACAGAACTCTGCCCTCTGTACTTTAACCTTACTGCTTTGGGGAATGAAAAGTAGCTTTTTCTCAGCAAAGGATGGGAGATCCTCTGATCTAGACCTGAGAATAGTTTAAATAATCTTAGAACTGGCCTCTTGGACAAGCCTTTGTGTGCACCTTCCCATTGATTCTAGAGCTGGCTTTCTCCAAAACAAAATGGACAAGGGCACCTCACAGCTGAAAGTCCCTCGCTCCTCTCTGAGTCAAGAGTGCATAAGCAAACACCTGAATAGCTCATTGCAAGGCAGATTTCTGGAACCCTTTTCTAGATACCTTGATTTCCTCCGCCTGGTGTGGGGCTCAGCAATCTTCACTTAAACCAGTACCCCTGGTGATTGCCAAGCAGTTTGAATATCAAAGGAAAAGCACTGGTTTACCAGACAAAATCAAAGTAGATCTGAAGCTAATCTTTGGACTTACTAGTTTGAGTTGTTTAGTACTCATACTATAAAGATAACAGGTAAACACTTAGACCTAAAACTCGGGAGTTAAGGGGAAAGTTCTGTGGTGGAGACAGACATTTAGGAGGGATCACAATAGGGATGAATTATCTAAAGCTGCGAGACTGGATTAGATCGCCACAGAAGTCAGTCTATAAACAGAAGGGAAGAGATCCGAACACTGAGCAATGGGCCCTACCACTTCAAAAGCTAAAGAAGATTCTGACTGGTGTCAGTCTCCCGAGAATCCAGTGAAGAACTTCCAGAAAGGTGATCGAGCAACTGTCAAACAGCATTAGTAGGTTAAATAACATTGGACTCAGGATGGCTCTCCGATTTAGCAATGTGGAAACATTAACAAGGGAAGTTTTGGTGGAGTGACAAAGGCAAAAAAAAAAAATTCATTGGATTAGGTTTAAGAGATAATGGGGAAAGAAAACTCATTGGTAGAACTTTATGCAAAAACTTTTAGTGGCTGACAGGTGAGTAAAATCACCAGATGTATTTTGGTTTTAAGAGAGAAATAATAAGATGTTTGCATGCTGATGGTCATGGCCCAGTGGAGAGGTAACAAAATGACCTAAGGGGAGGGAAGAATTACTTGAGCCTGCTTCTGAGTGGGCAGGAGTCTGGATCTAGTGCACAGGGGGTGAGCTGCCAGTGAAGTGGAGCAGATCCCTAGTTAAGAGAAAGAAAAATGGGTTGTGGGCCAGATGCCACAGGAGTACAAGTAGTGGCAGGAGTTTTAGAAATTTTTTTCCCAAAAATTCAGAAGCAAGGTTATCAGCTGATAGAGAGGCCAGAAAAGTGAGGAGAAGGTAGAAGGCAGCCGTCCAGAAGCCATGGAGACTGAGACTGCGGGGCAGTTCCCTTAGTCGTGATCTTCATCTTTCAAGCCTATGTACCAGTTATGCAAGGCTTCTTTTCTCCAGAAATTCAGCTAACAAACTTCTCTCCTCCCTGATGTCAGTGTTTATTACAAAAAATTAGGACAGAGACACTAGGTAATGGGTAAGATGTCATGTAATGGATAAGGGAGAAGGTTTTTGGGGTTCCTATCTCAGCTCTGCCATTAATTCTCTATTTGCCTATGCGAGTGATTCAACCACTTTGAGTCTCATTTAGCCAAGTTCCTGGCATGTAATAAGTATTCAGTCAATGCTATTATTATTGTTAAATATCTTCAGAACCTCACCATTGAAACTTCTTTTTTAACATGTTAGAAAAGCCCGCTTCTATGTGTTTATGTAGTGATGAAATTTGTGATCCTGTATAATGCTTTCATGACAAAATCAAATAGCAACATAATCATCCACAACACCTATTTTTCAAAATGCTCTATACACATTTTCAAAAAGAGTTATTTCCTTTTTCTATATGAAGAACACCATTTTAAACTTGAACAGGCAACTTAAGCATCTTTTCTGCTAAATATGTACCTCCTATGTACTACCGAGACACTTGTCATACAAAATGTCAGCAATTTACAGAACACATCCTTCCCTTAAACATGTAGCTTGTCTTAAATTTAACAACTCTTTGCAAGTACTGTACAGTCAAAGGCTATTGTGTGGCAAGAGATAGTTTTCATGGCCATAACACATCACGTTGCAATGTATCATTAAGGTTCTACTGTATTATCTGGGCCCTGTGTTAACAACTAACCACAGTAATGACATCTTGCAATGCTTTGTTCACTTAAGGCTTCAACCTATGTGCTACAATATATAGCTTGCCTCTGAAAGAAGCAGTAAATAAATTTTACATGTGACACTACCTAACCCTTAACTGGAAATCTTTTTAACATCACAGCCACAATGCTGTCAGTGTTTAGCACAGTTTTCTCATAAAAACTTTTGAAGTACAGAAAGCAGTTACTATTGAGACTATATTGTCCCTACTTATCTTTGCTTTATTGAATCATCTTAAACATTTCTGGTATATTTTATTACTGAAACAGCCTAGCAACCAGTAAAAAAATCATAACACATCTTGTGATAATGTTAACTCAGATAAAATGAACCCTTCCATGGCTCCTGTCATTGGTGGTTCCTATTCCCAAAAGTGGAGAAGAGAATGAAGCTAAATTGAGAAAAAGCAGGCAGCCTCTTTCCATTGTAATTTGCTCCAACCTCCCCTGGAGAGCTGACAAAATCCATACCAACTAAGTATATTTCCTGGACTCTCTGCTCAGGAAGTCCAGGATCTTTTCTACTGATGTTCTACTGACGAGGGATTTGTGCTGAACCATGGGCCCTTGAGTCACCAGTTACCATGTTGTGCAAACTTGCCCCCAATTATTTCATTAGCCCCATAGTCATTTGACCTCACCTCTCTTGAGTTTTTTGATCACTTTATAGCAGTAATTCACCATAAATCAAGACCTGTGAAGCTCAGTTGTTTCTTTGGTCTAGTAAACCCTACACACAATACCTTTTCTTAATACTTATTTCTTTAAATCTTCAGCAGTATGTTCTACATATTTTCCAAATATATTTGCTGAATGCATTTAGCTTGCCACCAGCTTGTTTAACATGTATTATTTCAGCTACTTGTATCAAAGTAGAAAGAGCAAGAACTTGTTTACTGGGACTTCTATCTGTCACTAGTACTTAGGAACATGCAAAGGGGGCTTCTAAATTTTTTTTCATTGGATTAAGTGAAATCTGTGAATGACAAAGACCTATATCACATGTCCTTAACCACTGCTGACAAAATTGTAGCACTTTGCTTCAGGTTCTGAGTTCTACATTGTCTTAGTCCATTAGGGCTGCTATAGCAAAACATAATAAGCTAGGTGGGTTATAAACAACAGAAATTTATTTCTCACCATTCTGGAGGTTGGGAAGTCCAAGAACAAGGCACTGGATGATTCGGCATAGATGGTATCTTCTCACTGTGTCCTTACACGGTAGAAGGGGTGAGCTAGCTCTCTGGGGGTATCTTTCATAACAGCATTAACCCAAAGCATTTGTTCTCGTGACCTAATCCCTTCTATACCAGAATACCTGAGACTGGGTAATTTAAAGAGAACAGATGTGTACTTGGCTCATAGGTCTGGAGCCTGGGAAGTCTAAGACTGGGGAGCTGCATCTGCTGAGGGATTCCCTGCATCAACACACGGTGGAAAGCAGAAGGGAAGCAGGTACATGTGTGTGAGGGGGAGGGGAATGGATGGTTTATATGTAACCCACTCTTGAGAAAACTAGCCCATTCTCTTTAATCTTTTAATGGGGGTGGAGGTTCCACCACCCAAATACCTCTTAAAGGCCCAACCACCTCTCAATACCATATCATCAGTAATTAAATTTCAACATAGTTTCGGTGTGATCAAGTGTCAAACCATAGCACTCCCCCACTTTGTTATAATTGTATACAGAAAAGTTCAGTTCTTCATATCTTTCCAATTCTGGACTGATCTTTGGATAAAGAAACATTCACTAAAATGCTCAGTTTAACAAAAGACCAACAACTGTGGTCTTTACTGTTAACACAAACACTGCTACAAAGTACAATTAAACTAATTTTTAAAATTTAGTGCTTTCATCTAATGCTTAATCAGGCTTCATCCTTTCCCACTTCAACCCCAATAATTACACACCAGAGTCAGTTGTTTCCCATCTTCCATAATCCTTGGTGCCTACCTATCATGAATTGTTTCTATTTTAATATTAATATTGTGTTCAAGTATCTTTTTCACTAAGTTATAAATTTGGCTTGTTAGTGAGTTCCAACATATAACACAAATCCTGGCACAGAGAAGGCATTAGGTTGTTTTTGTATGAATGTATAAATGAGCAGATGAGTGAGTGAACTGACATATTACGATGTTCTCAAGTCTCAGAAGTTTCATCATACTCAAAAGATTATATTGTTTCAAAATCCTGGTGTTTATTATGTAAGCTATAATATTATGAGGGTACTTCAAAATGCTCATACAAAAATCTAAATAAAAAGCAGCTTATTTTGGTATAGTTTTTTCATAATACACATTTTTACATGACTTTTTTGAAGATTCCTCATTATAATTTGAAATCAACTACACTCAAAGAAGCCATATATTGGTTTTCAAGATATTCTCTCCGAGTCAAAGGCATATGATCTTTGTTCAAGTCTATTTCCATTGCCATAAGGATAATCTGTCCTCCAAGTACTACTTTCAACATCATTTCTGTATTTAATAAAGTAATCATGAATTTCCTACTTCCTTAGGTCAACATTCCTTTATCTGCACCCCCCAAATTAATTTCTCTGCATTAAATTACTCGAATAAACTTGGCTCCAATTTATCCACTGAAGGCATTCTTCTCAGTGGGCTATCCCTAGACTGTTTCTATTCCTCCAATACACAGCTGATGTATTAATTTCCTAAGGCATACATTGGAATATGCTCCTACACTGCTCAAAAATCTTTAGGGGGGTTCTTACTCCCTAACTATTCAGTTAATTGCAAACTCCACTTTGGTAAACCTTCTGTTTAATAATAATAATCCTCATCACTCTTTTAAAGCAGTGGTACCTAACTTTGAGGGGACAAGGGGGAGGAGTAATGCCTTTGAAAATTCCATGAAAGTGATCATCCTAGAAAAAAAAAACACAAACAATTTATATATAAAGTTACAACAGACTGTTTCTGGCTTTAGCCAAATTGTAATTGTTCTCATTCCATGCTTTGTGTTTATAGTACATTGTTAAAACTCTTGCTATAAAAAATCTCATGCACTCTCAGTAGCTCATGTAACATGCTCTCTTCTCCATAAAGATATTTTTTGTCTCCCTAGTTAAATATTATCTCTTTCCTTGAAATCAAGACTACATTCAGTTTATATTACCAATGTTATACTTGCTTATGGGGTTGTCTTATCTCTTTGATGGAATTAGAAACTATATGAAGTTAGGTATTATGATTCATTTATTTTTGTAGTCCTCTGCAGAAACCAACATGGTAATAAGAGTTCATCAAATATGGTAAGAATAGCAATAATGTTTATAATCATTTCATTTTGATTTTCAGAAATGCTACTTAGCAAGATGCCAGCAGGCACCACTCTCAACTCTTAACAATATATGAATTCATTGCTGAGTATTATGTCCAAAATCTCTTAGCTAAAACTTTCTAGACCAGGTTTGACTCAAAATTCAGAATCATATGTAGTTTAGAAAGATAAAATACAGCAATACTTCATAAATAAACATTTATGCAACAATATATACGAATATTCACACAGAACACAAAATCTCTATGTGTGTTTGCATCAAGCTTTGCTGTCAAATGAATGCAAGTTAGGTATTGTTGACAAGTAACTAAAAAAACTTGTTTTCAGGGCTTTCCGGATATTGAGATTTCAAGTGAGTACTGCCGATCTTTGTCTGTTCTTGGCTGCATCTAGCCAGGCTCTTTTCCTTCATTCATGATGCAGGGTGACCTCGAATTTTTCTCCCCAATTTTCTACCATAAGGTTCATTCTATGTTAGTCTATTTCAATGTTCTAGAGTATCTGAAGAACAAAAGTGCTGTATTTGGCCCCTAGACACCTGTGGGGGTGAAGGCAGCTTACCTTCCCCCCCTTCTACTGCTTAAGTAGAAGCAGTATGGAGGAAAGTTGGGCACCAGGTTGATGTGTAATCATGGCCTCCTCAGTAAATACAGTTGTCCCTCAGTATCCATGGAATATTGGTTTCAGAACCCCCTGCAGATACCCAAACTCAAGGATGCTCAAGCCCCTTATATAAAATGGCATAGTATTTGCATACAATCTATGCACATCTAGGTTATCTATAATGTTTAATACAGTGTAAATACTTTATCAATACTCATTATACCATATTATATTAGTGAATAATAAGAAAAGTAGCCTATACATGCTCAGTACACACACAATTTTTTTAAATGTTCAAGACTTTCTAGTTGTCCAGGCACTGCATAAACTAATTACTTACCACTTCAGTTAGTTATGCACATGTTTATTGATAAAATTTCCCTCTTTCTTATTACACTATAAATTCCACCGTCAGGATTGTCCCATTCTATTGCTCTCTTATCAGCATCTAGTATAGTGCCTCCACATAGCAGGTGCTCAACAAATTAATTCATGAACTAATGTAATTAAGGCAATTTATGAGTAATGAAAACCTGTATAAAATAATATAGATAATATTACAATACAATTAAGTCCAACAATGCCTACTTACCCTAATGACTTATAATAATACATTACAACTCTGTTATAACATGTGTTCAACCATATTACATCAAATTTATTCATCACAAATGCTGTTGTGGAGTAAAATCAAGAAAAAGAGCATGTCAGTATCCGTTTATTATTTTGTTCACTTAGCCTAGTTGTTGCTAGCACTCGACTAGTCTCAGTGCAAAGAAAAGCCAATGAGGATTAGTCTTTTTTCGTAACACCGGATAACTTGCTTGAATTTGTAGGACTGGCAGGTCACTATTATTTCATCTCTTTGAAAGACAATTCCTCACCAATTCCTGGTTCACTTCAATCCAACAAGTCTAGATAAAGCAATACAATGAACTATTCAACCATTTTTTGAGCTATTCACTTTTTTGTTGTCTCAAATGTTTCACTTAGGTTAAGAGACGTCATCTCTCCCCACCCCTGTATCCTATTTCTTGAGTGGTATCTTTTTTTCTTTCCACCTATTCCATCTTCTGTCTCATTTCAGTTCTCCAGGCTGACTTCACAGGCTTTATCCTTTTGCACTACTAACTTGGAGGAGAGGGGGGAAACTGGTTCTTGAGCCTTGACTATGTCATGTCATTTTCATCCTAAATGTGAAGTGGATATAATTCATTCATTTGTATCACATCCTGCTCATCCCACCTGGTCTTATGTTCTCCTTTTTAAGATTTCCTTTTACCTTTCTAAGACAAGTCATCACCTGGTTCATGTTTTCTCTTCCACCCCTCTATTTCTCTTTGGCCATATTTCCTAACATGAGAAAGGATGTACAGTGGTCTACAGCAGTGTTTCTGGAGTCACAGCTGGTGGGGTTAAATACTGATGCCACCACTTCCTTAACTGTGATTAAAGCAGCTGAATGCAGGTCCCTAGTTTCCTCATTTGTAAAATGTGATAATAAGAATACCCACATTATCAGGAATAAGTTGACACCTGTAAAACACTAGTCACTGTCATACAGAAAGCACTTTATAATTTTACCACTTCACCACTACCCTTGGTAATGTTAGTATCTATATTGTTGCCTACTGATTTTCAACTTCTGGCCATACTGGCATCCATATGTAGCTCTACTTTGGACTAGCTCATTGCCCATCACATATCACTGCTTTACATTAGGACTTCAAACCTGGTATTTATGTCTAACTGTGATAGTTCTTCTATTAATCTTTCTCATTCCTGCAAACTCTCACACTTAAAAATCTCTCCTCAATCCTCAGACTTTTATTTATTTTTTTATAAACCAGGGGAGGTTCATATCTTCCATGAAGTCTTCCTCTATCATTCCAACCCACAACTACCTTTCCTCTGCCCAAACTCACAGACCTTACCAATCCCTTTCATGTTACAGAATTATTAAGACATTTAGTGAGAGCCTTTGCCTAAATGTTTAACATCCATAGATGTTATTATACTATAACACCATAATAAACTCCTTATATATAAAAACACCACTAATAGAGATGCTCACAATTATGGCCAGCATTCTTTCAAATACTCTATGTGTATTAACTTAATCATTATAGCAACCCTAAGAAGTACCTATGGTTGTTATCTTCAATTTAGATCTAAGCAAGAGAAAGGCAAAATCAGGGAAAGAATATCTTTGGCATAAATCAAAATATAACAGGTATACAATAATCGCTGAATGAATGAATTTACTCATAGTTTTATTACTTTGCTCTAGTTTCAGGAATGGCTTGTCAATCTCTATCTTAAGTTTCTCTTTGTAAATATAGTTGAATAGGGTGCTTCATCTGTACTTTTCAAGACTAAAACAATAGAACAGTGCCAACTGGAGGGGTTCAACAATTGCTTTCCAAGTATCAGTTGGGAAAACATCTTTTCTGGTTTTGGATGCTATGATGATCATAATGATGTGAAAGCACTTGTATTTCACAGGCATGATGCTCTTCCTTTCATATATGTACTTTATGAAGTAACAGAATTAAACAGCCATTTACCATATACATATTTCTTCATACCATCTCCAATTTATGAGCATTGCAATTTAAAAGCAGCTAACTTAGGTTTTTGTTTATTTTTGTTATACATTTTCCTTTTTTCTAGTTTTCCTTTTTTAAATTCTATTTTACTTTTTAAATAAACATTTGCTAACCTAGGTTTAGTAACAGTTACTAGCTAGTCCTGTGATCCTGAGAAACTCAAACTTATGCTTTTGGGACTTGCTTACCTATAAGAAAAACCAAACAAACAAACAAAAAAGGAATCTGGGTCAGAATAAATTTGTCTTTTGGAGAGTCCAAAGGTTTCATTCACTTGTAAGATTATAATATTCTGACAAACTGTAAGAGTAGAAGAAATAATAAGGCAGAGAAAATGTTCAAAAAACCAGCGTCAAAGAAAGATAGGGATGATAGCTCCAATTACCCACAGAAAACTGACTCTTCCACACAAAGAAGCTCCTTCTGCAACTATGACTAAATGATGTAGAGGAAAAGTAAAGGCCATGCTCAGTCACCACCCTTTTAAAAGTGTCCTCTTTTAACAGGGCCTCAATTATTTTAGAATGCAATTAAAACCCCTTGCAGCTGAAGATTTTCATACTCAGTTATATAAATTCATGTTTTGTGAACAAGAAATCACATTCTAAAATATAAAAAGCATTTTTTAAACGAAGAAGTCCATTCAAAGACCCCTGAAAGTGACAATTTGCATCCTTTCCTTCCCTGCTTATAATCAGAGGCCTCTTGGGACCAGAAAACTCAGAAGCAGTAACAAGAAAAGCCCACATTCAGTTCTTTGGTTCCTTGCTGAGGTGTGATCTCAGCACTCCAGTGGGAACCCTGAACTCCATTCAGCTTGTTACAAAATACACTTTTTGCAAGTACTAAAATGTGAAATGCTCTTTAAATGTATTTTTATCTTCCAATATAAATGTGTTGTTTAGTTTCATGTAGGTAGGAAGAGAAATTTAAAAATATTTTCTGTAAAAGTTGAAATACACTATGCAAATCAATCCAAAATGATTAAATAGGTATTATAAAGATTTGAAAAACATGAAAGTTGTACTTAAAGCAAAATTCCACCCTCTGTACATTTACAAAAATACATTTCACAAGAGAAAATAAAAATGTGTTTAAAATTACCATTACATATGTATTACATAAATGTGTGTGTAAGGAAAAGGTAAAGTCAGGTAGAAAATTTTAACTATCACATTTGATATGTGTGTTATAGAAATGTACACATATCTGTGCATTATCCATTTGAAATTATCATACATGTATTATATATTTATATATACACACATACATATCATGTACATATGTAATTTTAACTACTTCTGCCATTTTTCCTATGGTCATAATTTTAAAGTGCTATACATATATAATGGACATAAAAATAGGAGTAGAACAAAGTGAAAGTTAATAAAAAAAATAGTAGCACTGTCCTCAGGGTTATCGCTTATGTCCAACAGTGAGAGTGTTTGTTAAAGAATATACAAATATAATAAATATAATATATATATAAATCCAGCCACATTTCCTTTTGAGTACTACAATTATATCATCATGCTTTTTTAAGTTATGTAGAAATATCAATGTTTCCTAGAAGAAGCAAAGGATAATATCTATAAAATGTTGAATAGTTTCCATTTACAAGCAAACCAATAATCAGGAATGAGGGAAAATGGGCCTACCTTCCATTGCCCTTTTAAAGAAGACCTTACAGCTCCCACAGGTGAGGACACCATAATGACAGCCTGATGCTTCATCCCCACAGATCAAACAAATCTTCTGAGGTAGTGACTCGAAGCTGTACTGTGGGCTCTGACTGGCTTCTGAATCCGGCCTTGAAATGCAAAACAAAGTAGTCACTTTACCATCAGGTGCACTATTATCTTATAATAAAGGCTTCTTACATCAGCTGCACAGAGTAAATGCTGTATGTATTCACACTTGAAGAACATGCAGACGAAGCTGAGTGTAACAGACTACTGGCAAGTGGATTCCTCACACCTGCCAATTATTAGCCATTCCTCAGTAGCACTGACATAAAATAGTGTGCCATCTGATGTCCAAGAAAGCTATCAGTCTATTGGTTAAAAAAAAAAAATCTTTCTACAAAACTCCTTATATAGAAGCAGTTTACTCTCTGACAAAGGAAGTGCTATACCCTTCCTGTAGGCTGAGTGACAACAAACACGGGTCCCCTTTAGGGGCTTGTGGGCTAGCCAGGCTTTTGCACTGAGTTTTGAGAACTTACCCTGTAAGGATAGTTCACACAAGTAAAAGCATTTAAAGTACTGCTCAGCACACCGACAATGCTTTGTCTGTTCACCTCACATAAGACTACATAGTATTGATTCCATTTCTCCTGTATGTAAATTAAAATGTTTTTGAAAATAAATGAAGAAAGTGGTAGAGCATCCGAAACAATATGAGCATGCGGAGTACTGCAGGAATTGATGTATAAACCCACAATTTAAAGGTGCCACACCTAATTTTAACTTCAACCTAAGATTCATTCTGCAAACTAAACCGTTAACATGCCCAAATCCCTACGGAGGTTCTGGGGGACCACCCTTCCGAAGTCCCACCACCCCCAGGAGAGCGGTGCCTTAGCTCCTCTTCCAGACAGTCACGGTCAGTGTGTTTCTTCTAAGAAAAGAAGCATTTCATAAAACTTCCCACTCCTCCCACCACACCCTTTCCGCTCCGCGGGACGACAGCGGGCCTGCTGTGACGCTGCACATTTCAAAACAGGGTCGCACCTGCTTCAGAATCTCGATGACTGGGAGTTTTTTTGTTTTTGTTTTTGTTTTTGTTTTTTTTTTTTAAACAAGGGCTTCTGAGGAGGCATAGTCTACGTCCCTTTCATGTCTCCAAGAGTGAGGAAAGGAGGGCAGAAGGAGTGAGACAAATGGCCCCGGTGCCCGAGTCTGGGCAGCGTGGCCCGTCCGGGCAGCCCACCCCCCCAGGGCCCCCTTCGCGGAGCGGCCCCGGCCGGAGCCCGCCCTACAGCTGCTCCGCAGACGCGCCCGGGGCCTGCCCCAGCCCTCACCTCAGGTAGTTGAGATAGGGCGTGTAGACCTGCGGCAGGCCCTCCTTGAGCACGGCGGCCTGGTAGCCGAGTTGCGGGAGTCCGTTGAGGCCGAGCGTCGGGTAGAGCGCAGGGGCGGCCCCGGCGGCTGCGCCCGAGGCGGAGGTGGAGGGCAGGCCGTCCCGCGGGAGCAGGCAGGCGCCGGCGCCCGGAGGCTTGCAGGGCAGCGGCGCGAAGGGGCCCTGCTGGGGCGGCGCGCCTTCTGCCTTGTACAGGATGCACTCCAGGGTCGACCCCGACGAGGACGAGGAGGAGACGGAGGCACTGCCTGGGGAGGCCGCCACCGCCGCTTCCCCGGGTCTGGACGAGGGCACTCGAGGCGGCAGCGAGGGTGGCGGCGGCGCTGCCAGCTGGAAGTCCGGGAAGGCGGCGGGGTTTGCACCAGCCACCAGGTACGTACGCGGGGAGCGCGCCGCGGCCTCGGCGGCTTCTTCCTCCTCCTTTATCTTGAGGGCGGGCGGCTGGAAGTCGCCGTAGAGGGGGAACGCGTCATCTTTGGGCTCGGCGTCGGGCGGGTAGGTGCAGTCGGGGAAGTCGCCGCCCGCCACAGGGGTGGACGAGGCAGAGGGGGAGCCCCGCTGCGGGACGAAGGGGCTGGCGGCCGCGGCCCCGCCGTCGTAGCTCTCCCCCTCCAGCAGCTGCCTGGTGCGGGTGGCCAGGAAAGCGTGGTTGAGAGGCAGGATGGGCACGTGGATGAAATCCACCACCGAGGTGGCCAGCGGGGAGCGCCCAGGCGCCACCGGCGCGTCCTGCTCCGCCAAGGAGACCCTGGGCGCCGAGAAGCGAGAATCTTCCTTGGGGACAAGGGCGACGCCTCCTGCGGCCGCTCCAGACGCGACGGGGGCAGCTCCTCCTCCGGCCGCCGTGCCTCCCAGTGCCCGAGGTTGGCCCTTCAGGAGCGGGCCCACGGTGCCCTCGGATTCGGAGCTGTCCTCCTCGTCTACCTGCACCGCAGCGGGCTGCGGGGATGGCTTCACTGCCGGCCAGTGAGGGCTCCCAGAGGAGGGGAGCAGCAGCTGCCTGGATGGTGACAGTCCCCTGGGCAGCACCTTGTGGGCCGCTGCCGTCCCAGAGCTGTCGCCTGCCTTGTCCTCGGGTCGGCTCATGAGCGGGGCCAACACCCCTTTGGTAGCGGGGGCAGCCCGGGGGTCTTCGGGAAGGTCGGGGCCAAACAGGCACCACGGGCTGATGGCCTCGCAGGTGGCAGGGCTGGCGTGGCTCTGCCCGGGACCCGAGGGCGCCAGGAGCGTGTCGAGGACACTGTCCAGCAGGCCGCTGTCCTTTTCTGGAGGTCTCGAGCTGCTGTCTCCTGCCCCCTCCGGGGCTTCGACTCCAGGAAATGCGCCCTCCACGTCTGACAACGACGGTGGGTCCTGCGTCTTCCCGTCTGGGGGGTTCTGCCCCTGACAGGGCCGGGGGAAGAGCAACCCGTCCAGGGAGATGGGGATGGCGGAGACTACAGACGAGGCCTCTGAGGTCTGGCTCCCCTGGAAGGGGCCAGGGTCCGGGCGACCCAGGAGCTGGGATCCGACCTCGGTGGGGGAGGGCGCGCCGCCCGCCACGTGGGGAGCCCGAGGTTCCTTTGCCTTCAGCTCAGTCATGTCGACCTGAACTCCCCTTTTCTCCTCCCCCGTCTCTCGGGAGGAGGGAAAGGGCTAGGAGGAGGGGGTGCCGGGATATAGGGGCAGAGGGAGGAGAAAATGGGTGTGGGGTTTGGCTGGACCCGCGGGATCTCCACCTCCTGGGTCGGGAGGGGGCGGTGCCGGTCAGCTCTGGCCCTCGCCCTGCATCCTGTGGTCAGGGGCAGGGCTGCGGTCGCTCAGTCCCTGCGGCAAGTGGGAAGAGCAGGGAAAGGTAGTTGCAGGGCTCTCGTCTCCGATTTGGAAGTCCTCTGGCTTCTGTCCGAGCGCGGGCGACGCGGAGTACTCACAAGTCCCGCCCCGGAGTGGCTGCGGCAGCGCTTGCAGTTCAGTTAACGCGCCCGACTTCTCCCCAGGCTTCAAACCCGTGCACGCTGCGAAGCTCCGAGCCCCTGACTGCGTTCCGCTGCCCCTCTCTCTAGCACTCTGCGGCTAGCTGACCCTCTCGGTACAGCCCATTCCCAGGAATGGGCTTCTGCCGGCCCCCTACAGCGGGCCACACTGGTCTCCGCTGCTCTCTCGGTTCCCTGCGTTCCGGGAGGAAGAGCCGCCTCTGGTGCCAAGTCTCCGATGACAGGTGAAGCTCGTTCTCATTGAGAAGGCTCCCCACACACCAGAATCCTCACACACGCAAGTGCTACAAAGCTTAACCCGAGTAGTGACAGCGTGGACTGGCCCCATGGCTTTCTAACAAACGCCTCCTCCCTCTAGAGAGGCCCGCCCAAAGCCCCTCCCTATCCCAATTACGGACCAGAGCTGAAACTCTAGAGTTGATTTTCCCACCCACTCGTCTGAAATCAACTCCCAATAGCAGGTGCTTTGGGATGCAGCCCCGTAAGCATATGAGGTTTTGTATTAGTAGTTAAGAAGCATACCCAATTAATTGGAAATGCGAATAGATTCTGTCAGAAGCACCGTTTTTGCACCGTTTTCAGGATTCTGGTTTTATAGAGATTGTACAGAGAGAGACCTCTGGCAACATTGTCTTTTAGAATACATGCATCAGAGATGATCCTAAATCATCTTTAAGAGAGTCTCTCCCTTATGAGTCCCATGAAAGTGAGTGCTTTCAAATTTCTCTCACTCCAATCGACATGACCTGCTTCACTTAAGCAGTCCTTGATGTGACCAAAATTTGGAAGTGGGAGATGGTTGCTAACACCTTTCTACCCATGCAGGATGCTTGAATGTTGTATGCTGTGTCTTGATCTGTCTTACAGAACACAATCCAATTCTTAATAAATATTTAAGGAGTTTCCTTGATACTCTGTGCCACATCATAAGATTCCCCAAAGACTGCTTGAATAGTATTTTCTCCCTGCAATATTCTTACTCTTAGGAATTGTTGTCTTTCAGCTATTTAAACAGATCACCTCTAAATTCTTGAATACACAGCAGAGAAAGGTAAGTGTGGCAAAAGATAGGTAGGTAGGTAGGGAGAGAGAGAGAGAGAGAGAGAGAGAGAGAGCCATGAAGTAACAAGCTTGTGCCAAACCCAGGATCATTGGGTGTCCTGGCATCATCTTCAAGATAGAGTTAGTCATTTGGAAACCTCCTTGTAGGACCACCCCTGCTACTCACAATTTCTCTCAGCCAGAAATAGGAGGGTCTAGTGGAGGGCTCCAGGACTCCAGGATGGACAGAGCCACTGGAGGGGAGGACCCTGGATCACCTGGGGAGGGGCTATATGGATGAGAAATAAACCTTTACCATGTTAGGTCACTGGGTTTGGGAACTGATTGTTCCAGCAATTAATGCTCCCTGACTGGCTAATTTTAAATGTGTCAAAGAAGTTAGGCAGGTAGAGGAGAGGAAAAGAAAATCTCGGGAAGCCATTGTGGTCACAGGGTGTTGAATAGGAAAACATAATGTAGGAACTGTGAGAGGATCATTATCAAAAGAGTACAGAGAAAGTATGGGAATGGAAGTACATAAGCCCAACAGACAAACTAATTTACTATTCATAATGTTTATCAGGCTTTTCCTCTTTTCAGTACATCTTAAAACACAAATGTCTTATTGAGATATAATTCAGGTAACATACAGTTTACCCATTTTACACATAAAATTCAATGGGTTTTAGCATGTTCACAGTTGCAAAACTATCATCATTCTCACTTTTAAAACATTTATAGAATCCTAAAAAGAAATCTCATACCTTGTTAGTAGTTATTCCCTACTTCCCCCCAAACCTCCCAGCAGCCACTAATTTAATGTCTCTGTGAATTTCATATTTTGGAAATTTTATATAAATTTAACCATGCCATGAGATCTTTTTTTTTGACAGTTTTCTTTCACTTAGCATAATGTTAGTTTCAACTATCATATGTATGTATCAGTACGTCATTACTTTTTATTGCCAGGATATATTGCAATGTGTGCGTACAAGGACTGCTGGATTGTTTCTTCAAAGTGATTGCATTTATGTTCCCACCAGCAGTGTACGAGGATTCAGTTTCTCTACATCACTAGCAATGCTTACGAACTGTACTTTTTTTTTATTCTTGGTCTTCTGCTGTATGCAGGGGTATCTCACAGAAGCTTTGATTTGTGTATCCTTGATGGCCGGGGCCATAGAATCTGTAGAAATATTAGAATCTGGACAGCATTGCCTAGTAATCTTCTAAGCCCTATATGTGTGAAAACTCATTTAATACTTCAACAGTCCACAAAATAGGTCCTATTATCTCTCTCCTTGTTGGGAAAAGTGAGACACAAAGTTACCCACTATTATAAATATAGTAAGTAGCATTGACAGATTTGATGCCAAATGGCCAAAGTATCTTATTAGGAGTGTGATTTTAAATATCAGATGACTCAGACTTGGTTTCTAGGTTGCTGCCGTAAAATTGGCACCTGACCTCATCCTAAATCTGACAAATTATATTTAACTGTGGTTGATTTTACATCTTCCCTCTAAGCCGGAGAGTCTGGCTAGTTTCTTTTCTTTTTAAAATATTTATTTATTTATTTGAAAGTCAGAGTTATGCAGAGAGAGAAGCAGAGGCAGAGAGAGAGAAAAGTCTTCTATCTGCTGGTTCACTCCCCAACTGGCCGCAGTGGCCGGAGCTGCACTGATCCAAAGCCAGGAGCCTCCTCCGGGTCTTCCCACATGGGTGCAGGGGCCCAATGACTTGGGTCATCTTGTACTGCTTTCCCAGGCCATAGCAGAGAGCTAGATCAAAAATGGAGCAGCCAGGGCTCGAACCGGTGCCCATATGGGATGCCAGCACTACAGGCGGCGGCTTAACCTGCTACCCCACAGCGCTGGCCCTGCTAGTTTATTTCCACAAGATTGAAAATCTTGAAGTGGGAAAATAATAATAAAGGTGCCCAGCATATCTGCATCACCATTATTCCACAAGATTTGATGCTTAGTGATGATAATGGTTGGCACAGGAACTTCCTGAATATATGAATCTTTGATTGAAAGAGAATTCACTAGTTAAATTCAGATGTGGTGGGGCTAACTCCAAATATTCCCAAAGATTATTTATTTATTTATTTATTGGAGAATAAAATTTAAATTGGGAAGTCCCCCTCCTCCCCATAGTTCAAAATAGGCTTTACTAAGGTATTATTGTCATACAATAAGCTGCATGTATTTAAACTGTACATTTGAGACATTTTGAATATGTATATACCTGTGAAATCATTGCTACAAACAAGATAATAAACATACCCTTCACCTCCAAAAGTTTCTTCATGCCACTTTTTAAAAGTAAATCTAGTTATTTATTTGAGAAGCTGAGAGAGAGAGAGAGAGAGAGGGAGAGGAAGAGAGAGAGAGGGAAACTCCCATCCTCTGGTTCACTCTCCACATGCCCTCAATGGCCAGGTCTGGGCCAGGTTGAAACCAAAACCCAGGAACTTAACCCAGGCCTCCCATATGGGTGGCGAGAACCCTACCACCTCCCTGGGTATACATCAACAAGAAGCTAGAGTCAGGAGATGAGCCGGAAATTGAACCCAGGCACTGTGATAGGGAAGGCAGGCCGCTTAACTGCTGGGTGAGGGCCTGTCACTCTCTTGCTGCTCTTTAATCCCTTCTTATTTCTCTCTTGGATCCACTCCTCCTAATACCACCTCCACTCCCTAGCAACCATCAATTTTCTTTCTGCAACTATGAATTAGGGTTTTAATAAAGATTCGTATTTGATTTATTAAATATTATGTTAAGTTGTATACCCCTATACATTTTTCAGGTCTAAGTGTTTTCTTTAAATGTTTTATTAATAGATTTTACTGTTTAAGAGTGTCTTAGATTTACAGAAAAAATTAGATAATACAGAGAGTCCTCACACATTCTTTGTACATCGTTGCTTCTATTTTTAGTTTCTTATATTGACAGTCTATTTATTATAATTAATGAACTAATATATGTATATACACATATTCATACACACATACATATATTCATTGTTGTTAACTAATATCAATGGTTTGTTCAAACTTCCTGGTTTTAACCTCATGTCCTGTTTCCTTCACAAGATCCCATCCAGGACCTACATTTCATTGTTGTCATATCTCCTCAAGCTTCTATGGGACATAACAGTTTTTCAGACTTCTCATCTATTTCATGACCTTGACAGTCCTAAAAAGTATTATAAGATGTTCCTCTACTGGAACTTGGTAGTTTCCTGATTGAGGTCATGAATTGGGGGGTGAGATGGGAGAAAATCAAAGAGGTAAAGTGCCATACTTATGTCATATCAAGAGTACCTGCTGTTAACATGACTTACAACTTAGGTTACCTAATTGACCTTGATCACGTGGCTGAAGTAGTGTTTGCCAGGTCTCTCTACAGAACAATTACTGTTTTTCTTTCCTAACCTTACTTTTAGAAAGGAAGTCACTATGAGTCACTTAAAGAGGTATAAGGGAGTAGAGAATTATGCTCCTCCTCCTTTAGAGTGGCATATCTGTAGAATTTATTTAGAATTTTATATGGAAGATGTACTTCTTGTCTTACATTTAGTATTTTTTTTTTTTTATTTTGACAGGCAGAGTGGACAGTGAGAGAGAGAGACAGAGAGAAAGGTCTTCCTTTTTGCCGTTGGTTCACCCTCCAATGGCCGCCGCGGACTTCCCAGCCTACTGAACTGTGAGAGATAAATTTCTGTTGTAAACAAGCTACCCAGTTTATGATATTTTGTTATGGCCACCCAGCTGGATTAAGATAATATATTTAAACTTAACTGTCAATATTCCAAAGTGATTGTCTTATTTTTTATTCTCAGCTGTTTATTTGATTTTCAATTCTTCTGTATCCTGGAAAGCAATCGGTGTGATCAATATTTTTAATTTAACATTTCTAATAGATGTATAGTGATAACTTATTGTAGTTTTAATTTGCGTTTATCTAATGACAAATTATGTTGATCATCTTTCATGTACTTACTTGACATCTGTATATCTTCTACTATATATCTGTGTGCTTAAATCTTTTGTTTGCTGTTTATAAAAGTTGAGTTATTTCCTCATTGTTGAGGTTTCAGAGTCAGTTATGAATTCTCATACAAGTCCAATGCCATATGTGTAATTTGAAAAATATTTTCTGTTAGCTTGTGGCTTGTTTTTAAGTTTTCTTAATATTCTTGGAAGAGTGCATGTTACTAATATTTATAAAATCTATTTTATCCATTTACATTTTCATAAATTGTGCTTCCCTGTCAACAAAAAAGATCTTTACCAAAGTGAGGGTTTAAAAATGTTCTTTTCTGTGATGTTTTCCTCAGATTTCATAGTTGTAGGTTTTACATCTATATCTGTGATACGTTTTATGTTACTTTTTAATGAGGTATGAGGTCAAAAGCAAAGTTCATTTTTGCAAGTGAATAATATCCAATTGTTACAGCATCGTGTGCTGGAAAGAATATCTCTTTCGTTTTTGTTGCAAATCAGTTATAGGTATGTGTGAGTGTCTATTTCTGTGTCTGTGTTCTGTTTCATTGTTTTATTGACAATGATTACATCAACATTACATGATCTTGACTGCTAAAGCTGTGGAGTAATTCCTACATACTTGCAATATAATTGATCCAACTGTGTTCTTTAAAAAAATCATTTTGTTTTTCGTAGGTCCTTTGCGTTTCCAAGTAAGGTTCCTAAATAATTTTAAAATTTATAAAAAAATCCTACTGCAATTTTGATTGTGATTCAATTGAAACTATAGGTAAAGTTGAAGAGATTTGGTTCTCACCAATATTGAGTCTTTCAATCCATGAAGCCAATGTATATCTTTTTTTTAGATCCTTACTTTCTCTCAGCAATACTTTGAAACTTTTTACTGTGCAGTTTTTTACATCTTTTTTCAGATTTACTTCCGATTTCATATTTTTGATGGTATTGTGAATGGTACCTCTATTAGCTTTTATTGCTGAATAAAACTCATGAACTTAATAACTTTTTTTAAAAGTCAGTATTACACACACACACACAGAGAGAGAGAGAGAGAGAGAAAGAGAGAGAGAGAGAGGGAGAGAGGTCTTCCTCTCTCTCCAGCAATGGCTGGAGGTACACCAATGCAAAGGCAGGAGCCAGGAGCTTCTTCCGGGTCTCCCACATGGGTGCAGGCGTCCAAGTACTTGGGTCATCTTCTACTGCTTGCCCAGGCCACAGCAGAGAGCTGGATCGGAAGAAGAGCAGCCGGGACTAAAACCAGTGCCCATATGGGATGCCGGTGCTTAAGGCCAGGGCATTAATCTGCTGCGCAACAGCTCTAGCCCCATGAACTTAATAACTTAAAACAATACCCTGTTACTCTCACTGTTTCCATTGGTCAAGAGTCTGGGTACCAGCTAGTTAGCTCCATTGCTCAGGGTTCAGATGGCTGCAATCAGTAGATCACCCAAGACTGCTTTCTCTTTTTTTTTAATTAAAAAAAATTTTTTTTTGACAGGCAGAGTTAGACAGTGAGAGAGAGAGAGAGAGAGAAACAGAGAGAAAGGTCTTCTTTTTTCCATTGGTTCAGCCCCAAGTGGCCGCTACGGCCATTGCGTTGCAGCGGGTGCACTACGCCAATCTGAAACCAGGAGCCAGGTGCTTCCTCCTGGTCTCCCATGCAGGTGCAGGGCCCAAGCACTTGGGCCATCCTCCACTGCCTTCCCGGGCCACAGCAGAGAGCTGGACTGGAAGAGGAGCAACTGGGACAGAATCCGGCGCCCCAACTGGGACTAGAACCCGGGGTGCCGGCACTGCAGGTAGAGGATTAGCCTAGTGAGCCGCGGCGCCAGCCTGCTTTCTCATTTGAGGATCACAGTGCTCTTCCAAGCTCATTCATGTTTTAACAGTATTCAGTTTCTTGCAGTTGGAAAATTCATGTGACTTCTATCTCCACTGAGGTCTGTTGGGTAAGCAAATTCATATTTTCTGAGAGCTGCTGCCTAAGAGAGACCGACCCACACATAATCTCGATTTAAAGTCAGTATGAACTGATTTGGAGTTTTAATTACATCTACAGATTTCCTTTTGTCATGAATGTCATAATCACAGGAGTGAAATTTATTCTGATAGTGTTGTTACTCAAGGGAAGGCAATGATATAAGTCATGTACAATGCAAAGTGGGAATTTTGGTGACAGATTTATAGTTTTACCTAATAGTTATTTTATATTTTACATTTCCAGTATTTACACAATTATATCTTCAACTGGAGTGATGAGGGTGGGCATACTTACCATTTCCTGATTCAATGAGAATCTATTCGATCTTTTAATATTAGGTATAATGTTTGCTGTGTGTTTTTCATAGATTTCCTTTCAAAGGTTGAGAAATTTATCCTGTATTACCAGTTTGCGGAAGTTTTATTAGGAGTTGATAAAGATTTTTGCCCAGTGATTTTCTACATCTGTTGCAATCATTATAGATTTTCCTCTTATAGTTTGATATTGTGGCTAATTTCATGAATTGGATTATCTATTTATTTATTTGAGAGAGAGAGAGGCCCCTTTTCAAATGCTCACAAAGGCTGCTTCAGGATCAACAAAGGATGTTAGGAACTCAAGCCAAGTTTCCTGAGTGAGTGGCAGGAACCCAGTTGGTTCAGCCATTGCCACTTCCTTCCTGGGTCTGTGTTAGCAGGGAGCTGGAGTCAGGAGCTTGAGGCAGGAACTGAACCTTGGCACTCATATATGAGGACATAACCAGCATTTGCTTAGCAACTAAGCAAAATGCCTGCTACTTAGTTGAATCTTGAATGTTAAACTTTTTGTTTTCCTGGAAAGTTCCACTTTGTCATTATATAATGTTTTATGTTTTGCGTTTGATTTGTGTAAAGCTTGTTCAGTTTTCAAATTTCCATCCACAAGAAATACTTGTTTGTAACTTTTTTTCCTTGTAAAGACTCTGGTTTTGGTATCATGAATTTCAGGGTACATAAATGGTATATTATCATATTAGTAGCATAAAATAAAAATATAATGATAGGTAGGGTCTTCAAAAATAAATGCATTTTAACTTGAGATTTTGTTGGTGTTGGCTTTGTGCAAGGGCAGTGGCTATAGTGTGCACAGAAAGCCATGAAGCTTTCTTAAACTTGAAAAAATGATTCACTTCTGTCATGTCTGCTCTTCAGTTTATAGTTAACTAAGGAATCGTTCATTTATTTTCAGCCATCTCCTACACTATGTTATTAAACAGCTTGTCTAGAATGCTTATTTTTTTTACAAAATATACAACATTTTCAGAGCTATAAGTATAATCTTCATAAAACCTCAAGATATAAGACAAGTCTTAAGCTGTATAACAAAGTTTTGGTTACTGAAGGATTGCGTATACAACAGTGGTTCTATTAAATTATATTGCCTAGTGATATAACCATCTTTATTTGTGTAAGCACACACTATGTTTGTACAGTGGCATAATTGCCCAATGATGCACTGCTCAGAATGTATGCCCATTGTTAAGCCATTTATCATCTGAGAAAATTTAATCCAGGAGTCATAAAAACAATCAATAGAGCAAGAACTCACTACTAGGGCTTCTGATTTTTAAATCTGGTGTTATTTTTACTTTATAAACTGTACTTCTCTATTTTATACAGTTGAAAGTATTGAGAGTATTGAGTAGTTGAGAAGATTCATGATTTGAATAGTGTAGAAATACTCTTTTTTAAAAAAGATTTATTTATTTGAAAGTCAGAGTTAAACAGAGAGAGGAGAGGCAGAAAGAGAGAGCGAGAGAGAGGTCTTCCATCTACTGGTTCACTCCCTACTTGGCCATAACAGCTGGAGCTGCGCTGATCTGAAGCCAGGAGCCAGGAGCTTCCTCTGGGTCTTCCCACACAGGTGCAGGGGACCAAGGACTTGAGCCATCTTGTACTGCTTTCCCAGGCCATAGCAGAGAGCTGGATAAGAAGTGGAGCAGCCGGGACTTGAACCGGCATCCATATGGGATGCTGGCACTGCAGGCGGTGGCTTTACCCACTACACCACAGCAACAGCCCCTATAGTATAGAAATACTTGATCTGAGAAGTCTAAAATATTTTTTTTATCTTTTATTTAATGAATATAAATTTCCAAAGTACGACTCATGGGTTACAATGGCTTCCCCCCCCCCCCCAAACCGTCCCTCCCACCCACAACCCTCCCCTTTCCCACTCCCTCTCCCCTTCCATTCACATCAAGATTCATTTTCGATTATCTTAATATACAGAAGATCAGCTTAGTATACCTTAAGTAAGGATTTCAACAGTTTGCTCCCACACAGAAACATAAAGTGAAAAATAATAGATGCTTTTTTTTAAATGATGATGAAATCAGATCAGACCTATTGTCATGTTTAATCCCAGTGAGAGTCAAGTTGGGAATTGATAATTTCTTTTTTTTTTTTTTTTTTTTTTACAGAAGGTCAGTTTAGTATACATTAAGTAAAGATTTCAACAGTTTGCACCCACCCCCATAAAAACACAAAGTGAAATATACTGTTTGAGTACTCGTTATAGCATTAAGCCTCAGTGTACAGCACATTAAGGACAGAGATCCTACATGAGGAGTAAGTGCACAGTGACTCCTGTTGTTGACTTTACAAATTGACACTCCTGTTTATGGCATCAGTAATCTCCCTATGCACCAGTCATGAGTTTCCAAGGCTATGGAAGCCCCTTGAGTTCTCCGACTCTTATCTTGTTTAGACAAGGTCATAGTCAAAGTGGAGGTTCTCTCCTCCCTTCAGAGAAAGGCACCTCCCTCTTTGAAGACCTGTTCTTTCCACTGGGATCTCACTCACAGAGATCTTTTTGCCAGAGTGTCTTGGCTTTCCATGCCTGAAATTCTCTCATGGGCTTTTCAGCCAGATCTGAGTGCCTTTAGGGCTGATTCTGAGGCCAGAGTGCTATTTAGGACATCCGCCATTCTATGAGTCTGCTGAGTATCTCACTTCCCATGTTGGATCACTCTCCCCTTTATTCTATCGGTTAGTGTTAGCAGATACTAGACTTGTTTATGTGCTCTCTTTGACTCTTAGTCCTTTCATTATGAT
This sequence comes from Oryctolagus cuniculus, assembly GCF_964237555.1. Classification (NCBI taxonomy): domain Eukaryota; kingdom Metazoa; phylum Chordata; class Mammalia; order Lagomorpha; family Leporidae; genus Oryctolagus; species Oryctolagus cuniculus. The sequence continues at coordinate 92,660,513 of NC_091432.1, forward strand.
CAATTGTGAACTGAAATTGATCACTTGGAATAGTGAGATGGCATTGGCACATGCCACCTTGATGGGATTGAATTGGAATCCCCTGGTATGTTTCCAACTCTACCAATTGGGGCAAGTCAGCCCGAGCATGCCCCAAATTATACATCTCTTCCCTCTCTTATTCCCACTCTTATGTTTAACAGGGATCACATTTCAGTTAATTTTCAACACTTAAGAATAACTGTGTGATAATTACAGAATTAAACCAGTCATATTAAGTAGAACAGACAAAAAAAAATACTATGAGGGATAATGTATTAAGTTGTTCATTAGCAGTCAGGGCTATGCTGATCAAGTCACCATTTCTCCTAGTGTCCATTTCACTTCAGGAGGTTTCCTTTTTGGTGTTCAGTCAGTTGTCACCGATCAGGGAGAACATATGGTATTTGTCCCTTTGGGACTGGCTTACTTCACTCAGCATGATGTGTTCCAGATTCCTCCATTTTGTTGCAAATGACTGGACTTCGTTGTTTCTTACTGCGGTATAGTATTCTAAAGAATACATATCCCATAATTTCTTTATCCAGTCTACCATTGATGGGCATTTAGGTTGGTTCCAGGTCTTGGCTATTGTGAATTGTGCTGCAATAAACATTAGGGTGCAGACCGCTTTTTTGTTTATCAATTTAAACTCCTTTGGGTAAATTCCAAGGAGTGGGATGGCTGGGTTGAATGGTAGGGTTATATTCAGGTTTCTGAGGAATCTCCAGACTGACTTCCATAGTGGCTTGACCAGTTTGCATTCCCACCAACAGTGGGTTAGTGTCCCTTTTCCCCCACATCCTCGCCAGCATCTATTGTTGGTAGATTTCTGTATGTGAGCCGTTCTAACCGGGGTGAGGTGGAACCTCATTGTGGTTTTGATTTGCATTTCCCTGATTGCTAGTGATCTTGAACATTTTTTCATGTGTCTGTTGGCCATTTGGATTTCCTCTTTTGAAAAATGTCTATTGAAGTCCTTGGCCCATCTCTTAAGTGGGTTGTTGGTTAGAAGTCTAAAATATTAACACATTCACAAAGGCATGCTGGACCACCAGACCTATGATTTAGTTAGTTTGGATAATTTTACATAACTTTGGCAAATATGATTCATTATCTGTCGTTCTATTTTGGGAAAATTTTTACATACTTTCAAAAGGATAACTGTAGGTCAAAGTTGGTTCTTGGTAGGTACTACAATGAAAGGAGTATACAAATATTGCTTTTTTTGATCCCTTGAAATTCTCTTGGGTTCTAAATCCAGTGCTTCATACAACTCCTAGATTATTCAGGCACTTCTGCAGAAGTTCTAACTTCTCCCAAAAGTATGCCATGCTAAATAGGATTATTTTTTTTCCACATCAGGTACGATTATTTTGACTCCAAGTAACAAGGTATCAGTAGCAAGAAAAAATGATTTATGTTATCTCACATGACAAAAAGTATGGAGGAAAGTAGCTTGAGGTTTGTTAATCAGTGGCTCAGTAATGCTTTCAAGCTCCCAGACACCCAACTTTTTCAGTCAACGGACCTCAGAGACTTAGATTTTGTGTTCTTGTTGTTCCTTACTGTCCAAAGTTGGTTATTGAAGCTGCAGGCATCAGAGCCTCACATAACCTGATACAAAATTAGGAATAAAGAGAGTTTTTCTTGGCATTTTTTTTTTAAATCAGGAAAGAAAATCTTATCCTCAAGCTCACCCCATACACATCCTATCAAGACTTATTGGTCAGAACAAAGTCATCGCCCACCACTAAACCAGTAAATCGAAGAAGAATTTGATTAGACTAATCTACAGCTGAGTCCACTGCCTTGGGTAATTTTCTACCAATATGTGAACAAAATAGGGATTCACTTAGAAAGGAAGAGAAGGATGGAGGTGGCTATTGGGAATTCAATAGAGTCTGACATTATACCAAAGTCTCATTTCCTTTAGAATCCTAAATGACCCTTATTGTAAACTAAGAAGATTTGCATCAATGTATGAATAGATTTAATAGCCCACCTTTTTTTTTGGTAAGTATAACCTTTTCACACGTTCTTCATAACACTAATTATTTATATACATGCAGTGATTTTATTTTAGATGTTATTTTGTAATTTAATATGTACCTTCAATTATTAACTTCACACACAAATTTTTGGTAGTGATAGCTCTTATTTCTATAGTTTCGCATATGGTAATTCAGGGCTTACACATAGCTCATTTGTTACATTTTTCTATCATTGGGACTGTATATAAGGAAATAGATCTGGCTTATATTACAGTTTTGAAGTACTTTAATTTTTAGTTTTATACTCTATTTTTTCTACTTAAAATAGTTTTTAGGGTTTTTCTAAATTATCATTAAAAAGTGTATATATGGAATATTTTTAATATGAAGAAAGTGGTGAATGTTAATTATGAAAGATAAATATTTGTCATAATCTATAGTTGATATGGTTAATATGAGACTTAAATTTTGTGCTATTAAGAAGAAAAGTACCGAGATGTTGGGAAGGGGCATAAAGGTCAATAACTAGAAAGTGGGGAATTAATTTGGTGATTAAGACTCCAGCTTAGTCAGCCGTATACCGCATCAGAGTGCCTAGGTCTAAGTCCCAGCTTCCCACTGATGCCCACCCTGGGAAGCAGCAGGTGACGCCTCAAGTGGCTGAGTCCCAATTACCCACACAGGAGACTTGGACTGAGGTCCTGGCTCCCGGCTTCAGCCTGGCCCAGGCTAGCTGTTGCAGGCATTTGAGGAAGGAACCAGTGGTTGGAAGATCTCTCTCTGACCTTCCAATAAAAATAAATATATAAATTTTTAAAAGGAAGAAAGTTTTTCACTAAATTCTTCCATCAGATCTTTTGGAGCATAAGTCATAAATTCAAGCTATTTATTTTCATTTTTTGTTAATTCCATAAACTTCAAATTTATCTATCTAGGAATGCAGAAAGAAATATAATAATCCCCAAGTAATTTTGATAAAATAAATGATATATACGGTACAAAACGGACATATCTTTCTAAGAAGAAACACTAGAAATAATACTTTTCTATGAACTTGGCATTAATAGTAATTGTAAAGTTGAGACTAAAATAAGTCTGTGATAATTTTAAATTTAAATGATATATGAAACATAAAAGAAGGTATTCTCTGTTTTTCACTTTCATACTACATATAAATATTATTAATATTGAGAAGAAAACAAAAAACATACAAAGCAGTACAAACTGTAGGTTATATAAAGAAAATACAAAATGCACGATCAGGTGCAACAACAAAGCATTCCAGCCTAATGCCAGACCATTTCTAGAGCTCCACATATTTTCAGTTGTGAGCTAGACTCATTCCTCACATACAAATTGCACAGTTTCTTTATTCTTTTTTAAAGAAAACTACTCAATTTATTGAAAATTAGGAAACTTAGTCTTGGAAGAAATGGTTTTCTTTTTACAACATTGTGACAGCTCAATATAAACAGCAGAGCTACATTTAGAAGATAGAAAGCATGGCTGTGTTCCTAATCATAAATAGCTGCCAATATTGAACACGTTCAATCAGGAGGCATAAAAGAGAACCGTGTCAAGCTAGAACTGTCATCTGTGTTTATTGACAGGGAAAATTCTACTTGCCTTTCTTTTTCTTTTACATCATTCCACGGTCACTGTTTCTAATCTGGGTTCTTTAATTTTTTTTTTTTTTTTTTTTTTTTTTTTTGACAGGCAGAGTGGACAGTGAGAGAGAGAGACAGAGAGAAAGGTCTTCCTTTGCCGTTGGTTCACCCTCCAATGGCCGCCGCGGCCGGCGCGCTGCGGCCGGCGCACCGCGCTGATCCGATGGCAGGAGCCAGGAGCCAGGTGCTTTTCCTGGTCTCCCATGGGGTGCAGGGCCCAAGCACCTGGGCCATCCTCCACTGCACTCCCGGGCCACAGCAGAGGGCTGGCCTGGAAGAGGGGCAACCGGGACAGAATCCGGCGCCCCAACCGGGACTAGAACCCGGTGTGCCGGCGCCGCAAGGCGGAGGATTAGCCTAGTGAGCCGCGGCGCCGGCCTTGGGTTCTTTAATTTTTGTTGTCATTCTTCATTAAGGTGATCTTCAACTCTACTTTCCTGGATAGCTTATTTTTAATTGACTTTTTTTGTCTTTTTAAAAAATTTTTATTTAAGTTACACAAATTTCATGTATTTCATGTATACAGATTTAGGAACATAGTGACACTTCCCCTCCATTCCTCCCTGCCACCCACACTCCAACCCTTCCTTCTCCTCCCTCTCACATTCCCACTCTTAATTTTTACAAAGATCTATTTTCAGTTTAATTAATGATCGGCCTGCACTAAGTAAGAGTCAAACAAACTGTAAGAAGAGCAGAGATGGTCTTACACTCTAGTCTACTTGACTTCATGGTCTTCTATTACATTTCCTTTTTTTTATTTGCATGTGTTTCATAAATACAACTTAAGGAACATTGTCCTTTGCCAGTTTTCATTCTACTACATACGTTTATATTTCTCATCTGTCTGCCTCAAGATAGTGATCGCTATTCAAGAAAGAATAAAACTTTATTAATGTATAATGTAATTATTAAAAAAGGTATGATATGTTATAGGCTTTGAAATAAGTTTTGATAATAAAAATTTTTAAAGAATTTAAAACACTGTAACCATAGAAATAAACACAAGCATTTTTTTTTAAGTCTTACTTTTGGTGTATATAGGGAGATTGGTGATGAAACTGTTTACACAGAAGACTACATTTAAATTATTTAAAGTTTAAATAATTTGTATCAATTCAAGGTGTATGTGTCTTCTTCCTGCTCCCATTTCTTTGACAATTCAATTTTTATCATTACATTCCCTAATGTTTCCCATTATACTCCTTAATACTCTACATTTTCTAGACTTTCAGCTTGATTTTACATGAGTATTCTCTACTAATTATATGACTGGGTCAATTAAAGAGCATTTTCTATTTCCACCTTTTCTTTCCATTCTCTTTCTACTTGTAATATTACATTCTATAACCCTTACCTCGATGCTTGTTTTCATTGTTTAAAAATATTAATGCTCATGGCTGGTGATTTCACAGCCATAGCTTGGTTTCTTTAGTAATTTCTAAAGGTGAACAATTTTCACTAAATTCTTACATATTCAAAAGTCATGGTCATCTACCTTTATACCTGAAGAAGTGCTTTGCTGTGAATTAAATTGGAAACTTGCTTTAACTGTGCATCTTTTTCAGATTTATTTATTTATTGGAAAGTCAGAGTTAAAGAGAGAGAGAGAGAGAGAAACAGAGTGAGAGAGAAAGAATCTTCCATCCTCTGATTCACTTCCCAGATGGCCACAGCGGCCAGGGCTGGGTCAGGCCAAAGCCAAGAGCCAGGAGCTTCTTCCAGGTCTCCCATGTGTGGGAGGCAGGGGCCCAAACACTTGGGCTATTTTCTACTGCTTTCCCAGACCGTTCACAAGGAGCTGGATCAGAAGTAGAGCATCCAGATCTCGAATGATGCCCATATGGGATGCTGGTGTCACACAGGGCAGCTTGTCATTATGCCACTACACCAGGCTCTCAATGTGCATAGTGTAGAAGCTGCTTCTCTGTTTTCTGAATGTGGAGATGTCTGATGCTACTGTGATTTTCTTCTCATTATGGAAATTTTGGCTGCTGAAAGGAGCCTATCTTTCTTGTTGAAATTAAACAAGTTTTTCTAAGACAAATATCACGTTAAGTGTTTTGAATCGGATTTTGTGGTTTATGCTGTGTCGTTTCAATATGTATGTTAAATTATTTTCTTTTGAGAAAGTATTTCTTTTTGAATATTTAAAATATTTTTTTCCAAATTCTTTTTTGTTACAGTTTATTTATTTATTTTTATTTATTTAAAAGACAAAGGAAGAGTGATAGAGAGACACAGACACAGACACAAATAGAGAGGGGTCATACACGTGCTGGTTTACCCTCTAAATGCCTGCAACAGCCAGGACTGAGCCAGGCCAAATCCAGGAGCCAGTAGTAGCCCTATCTGGGTCTCCTGCATGGGCGCAGAGACCCATGTATGTGGACTGTCTGTGTCATCTACTGCCTCCCATGGTGTACTTTAACAGAAAGCTAGATTTGAAGTGGGGGCAGAACTTGATACCAGGCCACTCCAAGGTGGGATGCAAGTGTCCCATGCAGCAACTTGACCCACTATGCTAATACACTCACCCTTATTTTCCTCTTTGTAGGTGATTTAGCTTTGTGTTGGGTCTCTTTCTTGCTTTATGTAACTATTCTGTTTTTAATTATTTTATTTTCTTTTTTTCTGTTTTACGTTTATTTTCTGTAATTCATACTGTGTTTTCCATGGTATATTAATATTCTAGACCTTATATAACAAAATCTCTCAGATTTAATGGTTTAAAACATTCATTCTGGTGACTAGAAGTCCAAAATCAAGGTGCTGTCAGGCTTCTGTGGCATCTGCAGGTTTTAGGGGAGACTTCTCCCTTACTTCTTCCTATCTTCTAGTGATTCCCAGAAATCCTTCGTGTTCCCTGGGTTTTATTTGCAAATCTCCAATCTCAGACTCTGTTTTCACATGGTCTTTCTCTTTGAGTATATCTCTTCTTTCCTTTTAGGAAAACCAATAATTTGTTTTAGGGCCCATCACTAGGAAGAATGATTTCATACTCAACATTGTTAACTAATTGCATTTGCAAATACCCTACTTCTAAGACCAAATTCACAGGAAATTGAGTTAGAACTGGAACTTATCTTTTGAGAGGGACACAGTTCAACACAATGCACATCTTATCTGTTTTCTGTGCTCGCCTTCAAGTTGAAAAACTTTATTTGGAAATAATTTTAGAGCTAGAGAAAAAATTTCAAGAAAGAAAGATACAAAAGCTCTTATATACCCTCATGCATATTTTCCTATATTTTGTCCTGTTTGCGCACGAATTATTCTACTTCATTCCTAAATACTCCAGAGTCTATTTCTTGAGAGCAAGGAACTTTTCTTACATTAGTATAGTATGCTTATTATCTTCAGGAAATGTAAAATTGATATAATACTTTAATCTACAATCATATTTCCAGATTTGATCAGAGGGAATCCCTTCCACTGGTACTTTTTACTCTTTTAGCATGCCCCAATAATTTTTTAAGACACTTTTTTATTTTATGATAACAGTACATTTGAGAATTATTTTGCTTTCCCTGTCCCAGCTGTTGCATCATCCATTTTTTAGTTAGTATCAAATTATTTTCCGTAAGAGTTATACCATTGCACTCCCACCAGCCATGCAAGAGAGTGTTTCCTTACAGCTTCATCAATAGTGTGACTTGTCAAACTTTTGACTTTTTTTGCCAATCTGATAAGATATGGTATCTTTTCATATGATATTTCCATATTTTTAGCATTTTAATGTTTATTTTGTAAATGACCTTTTCAGGTATTTTGTCTATTTTATGGGCTTAAAATTTATTTTACTTCTTTCATGTTTTAATAGTTTGTGCATTAGAGGCACTATCTCTTTATGATATATTACAAATATTTTTCTGATAAATTTTCATTTACTTTCTAAATTTGCTAACAGTATTTCTTGTTGTGAAAAAGTTTTTAAAAATATGTAGTTTAAGGGCCAGCTCTGTGGTATAGTGGGCTAAAGCCTCTACCTGGAGTACTGGTAATCCATATGGGCCCTAATTCTAGTCCCGGCTGCTCTTTTTCCAATTCAGCTCTTTGCTGCGGTCGGGGAAAGCAGTAGAGAATGGCCCAAGTCTTGGGTTACTGCACCCATGTAGGAGACCCGGAAGAGGCTCCTGGCTCTTGGCTTCAGATCAGCCCAGCTCCAGCTGTTGTGGCCATTTGGGGAGTGAACCAGCAGATAGAAGACCTTTCTTTATGTCTTTCTCTCTCTCTCTCTCTCTCTCTCTCTCTCTCTCTGTAACTCTACCTCTCAAATAAATAATATCTTTAAAAACAAAAAAAAAGTAGTTCAAATTTGTTCATTTTCAAAAATATATCTAGAATTTAAGATAATTTTTTCTTCTCCTTTGTATCTGGAATTTAAGATATAATTTTTCCTTTTCTACACTATTTTTTTTAACTTTTATTTAGCAAATATAAATTTCCAAAGTACAGCTTATGGATTACAATGGCTTTTCCCCCCCATAACTTCCCTCCCACCTGCAACCCTCCCAACTCCCGTTCCCTCTCCCATTCCATCCACATCAAGATTCATTTTCAATTATCTTTATATACAGAAGATCAATTTAGTATATATTAAGGAAAGCTTTCAACAGTTTACACCCACACAGAGCATAAAGTGTAAAATACTGTTTGAGTACTAGTTATAGCATTAATTCACATTGAATAACACATTAAGGACAGAGATCCTACATGAGGAGTAAGTGCACAGTGACTCAACACTAATATTATTAAGGAGTTTACACTACTTATTCTAGAATTGGTATACTTTGAAAAATTTTTTAGATCTTGGGGCCGGCATTGTGGTGTAGCGGGTAAAGCTGCTACCTGCGATGCTGGCATCCCATGTGGGCGCCAGTTTGTGTCCCAGCTGCTCCACTCCCCATCCAGCTCTCTGCTATTATGCCTGGGAAAACAGGGAAGGATGGAGCAGGTGCTTGGGCCCCTGCCCACCAGGTGCTTGGTGCCCCCTTGTTGGAGACCCAAAAGAAGCTCCTGACTACTGGCTTCTGGGTTGGGTATGACCCAGCCCTGGCCATTGCAGCCATCTGCAGAGTGAGTGAGCAGATGGAAAATCTCTATTTCTTCCTCTCTCTGTGTAATTCTGACTTGCAAATAAATAACTCTTTAAAATTTTAAAATCTCTAATTCATTTGGAGCTTATTATTATTTATAGTATGAAGGCTGATATGTTTCTCTTTTCCAAATGATTTTTGTAGTTATCACAAAAGAATTAATTTTAAAGTTAGTCTTTTTTCCCAGTGATTTATGATACTATTTTATGCGTATTTTAGGTTTCCAAATGTAATTTGGTTTACGTCTGTGCTTTTTATTCTGTTACATTGCTATGCCTCTCCATGTAATACCACGTTATTTTAATTATAGAGGTTTTGTGATATGTTTTAATAACTTGTTGAGTTAAACTCGCCTCATGCATCTTTTTTGGAAGGGTTTTCCTGTCTGCCTATTTATCTTTTCATTTCCTTTAGTATTATCTTACTTAACTCTATGAAAAGATTGTTAATCTTTGTATTGATTACAATAATTTATAATTAATATATAAATAAATACATTGCAAACTGAGTTTGGGAGAAATTAAATCTTGATGCTATAGAAACGTTCTAACCAAAAACAAACCCTGTCTTTCAGTTCATTAATGTCAGTATTATATCTTTCACAAGTCTCTTAAAGTTTTCATCATATAGTTTTGAATACTTCTAAGCTTTTTCCTAAGAGCTTTATATGTTGCATGACTACTATTGTCGCTCCCCCTCTTCACGGAGGAACGACACTAGACCCTGCACTGTTCTTTTGTCTGCTCGGCCCTTCCCGGGTTTGCTGCTGGTCCTTCCTGGGTTGGCTGCTGATCCTTCCACCTCCGTGGAAGGGCGGCTCCCCCTGCCACTTTCCCCACTTCCACGGGGGAGCGGCACACCGCCGGCCGGCTCTCTCGGGGGCTGCTCAGATGTTATCCGGATGTTCCTCTTAGATGTTCCTGGTGCATGTTGTCTCTCTCCTCCTTTATAGTCCTCTTCCACCAATCCCAACTCTGCTACCCACACGCCGAGTACGCTGCTCTCCTCCAATCAGGAGCAGGATCAGCTCCTGCAGGTTATTGGTCGAACTGGAGGCAGCTGTGTAGAAGTTGTTTACTCCTCTCCCAGCGCCATATTGTGGGAGAGCAGATGCATAGAATAAGTCTTAATTCCAGTAACTTAGTCTAGTCCGAGTTGCTCCCCACAACTATAAATGGGATTTGCTTTTTCTTTCTATGTTCTAATAGCTATTTATTAGATCTGCTGATATTTGAGTATTATTTTCCTACCCTACTACTTTGATGACTATTATTTAAGCAATATTGAGTAGACTTTTCTTGGTATATTATTATATCATCTGCCTGTAAAGATTATTTCATTTCTTCCTTTCAAATTATATCTCTTTTTTATCTTGAATTGACTTGTATCTCCAGAATTGTGCTTAGAATTAGAGTAAGTGAGCATCATTGCCTTGCTTCTGAAATTCCTGCAGTGTTTCCTCGTAAGAGAACAATGCTGATGTAGGATTGGGAAAAATATATCCATCTTAATCTTCATCAAGATTTAAATCTATATCTATATATCTATATCTATAGATATACAAGGAGTTTTCAAGAAGTCTATAAAAATGCATATTATAAAAAACTGTGCATGATGGCCAGTGTTGCAGCACAGAGGGTTAAGCTGCCACCAGTATCCCATATGGGAACTGGTTCAAGTCCCAGCTACTCCACTTCTGATCTGGCTCCCTGCTAATGCATCTGGGAAAGCAGGAAAAGATGATTCAAGTGTTTGGGCCCCTGCCACCCACATGGGAGATCCAAATGTAATTTCAGGCTCTTGGCTTCGACCTCGTTCAGTAGCAGCCCTTGCTGCCATTGCAGTTATTTGGGAGAGTGAGTGAACCAACAGATGGAAGATTCTTCTCTCTTTCTCTTCCTCTCTCTCTCTGTAATTCTGCTTTTCAAATAAATAAAATAATAAAATAAAATCTTTAAAATAAAATAAATCTTTAAAAATTATGCATATCAATTTTTTCTGGTACCAAAATAATTTTTTTCCACTTTTCCAAGAATTAATAGATTCTTTTTAAGAGTTTTTAATTGAATTTTTCAAAAGCTTTTTCCTATTTTTTTTCCTTTTTTTATTTTTTGAAAGGCAGAGTCAGAGAGAGAGAGAGAAGGAGAGACAGAGATTTTTCATCCGCTGGTTCCCTCCCCAAATGCCACAACTAAAGGGACTGGGGCAGGTTGAAGCCAGGAGCCAGGTACTTCTCCTGGGTTTCACACATGGGGGCAGGGGACCGAACACTTCGATCATCCTCTGGTGCTCTCCCAGGTGCATCAGCAGGGAGCTGGACTGGAAATGGAGCAGTTGGGACTAGAATTGGTGCTCATATTGGATGTCAGTGCTGCAGGCTGTGGCCCAAACTTCTGCTCTATAATGCTGGCATCAATTTATTTTTCTTAAAAATTCATTTTTAAATTTCCCTCTTTTGTTTGCTTTTCTTCTTCTTTATTTTTTCCATGAGTTTTCAAGTTCCTCATTCATCTACTCCAATTTTCCCATCACAATTCACTTAAGTTCTTCTATTTTTGCTTTATTGTTTTCCTTCAGGATAGTGATTTGTCATTACTTCTCCAAGTGTTGGTTCTCAATTTTTATCTGATTGATGATAACATTTTCTGATTTTTTGCCCTGTAGGAATGTTTTGTTGTTTGCTCTCCATTTTTAAAACAGAAAATGGTTGCATAAATGTGTTGTCCATTCTTTTCCTGTTTCTCACACTTGATTTAGTTTTACTTTTATGGTTGTTACAAGAAGCTCACATTGGAGAAAGGGAAGACCAGGGCAACCTGGCACTTTACAATAAAAAGGCTGTCATCTCTTTCTGTTGTAGTGATGGAGCTCTGTGAGTCCGTGTCTCCTCTCTTCTTCAGCTCAGGAGAGGTTCTACTGCCATACCTAAGCTTCTTCAGGCTCAGTTACACTTTGTCACCCAGGAACAGCACCTGTCTTCTGGAGGATCCTTCCTGAATTTAGAAGATGTGTTTGATCATTTTATGATCTACCATCCTTGAGTGACTCTGAACTCTGTCTCTGTTTCTCTTTGTGTCCTTCAGCCTGGCTTACAACAGTGCCAAGAATTGTTCTTCTCTCATTCAGAGCAGGGTCCTCTTCCAAGTACTCTTCAGGTACAGATGCCTTTTGAAGTCTGTTACACTACTCTCACACTGCCTTCCCCACCCTTTCTCTTGTCTCCTATTGCAACCTATCAGGGTTTTTACAAGGCTTTCTTACCAACGCTTTGGGCAACGTTTGTGTAGAATTTATAGCTTGGAGATGTTTTCTGTCTACAGTCTTTGTTGAAAATCGAATTTCATTATTTCATTTTCATCCTTGTTTCCATATGGATTATTGGCACAGTGGAATGATTTATAACTAAGCAAGTCATCGAGTTTTTACTGGAAGTCGAATCTTATTTTGTCTTTCCTGTTTTACTCATCATGGGCCTCTAGACTAGCTTTTCTTGGGAAATTTTTTGCAGTATTCTTTACTCATTTTCTTTCCTTTTTTTTTTTTTTTGACAGGCAGAGTGTACAGTGAGAGAGAGAGAGAGAGACAGAGAGAAAGGTCTTCCTTTTTGCTGTTGATTCACCCTCCAATGGCTGCCGTGGCTGGCGTGCTGCGGCCAGCGCATCGCGCTGATCCAAAGCCAGGAGCCAGGTGCTTCTCCTGGTCTCCCATGGGGTGCAGGGCCCAAGCACTTGGGCCATCCTCCACTGCACTCCCTGGCCACAACAGAGAGCTGGACTGGAAGAGGGGCAACCGGGACAGAATCCGGTGCCCCGACCGGGACTAGAACCCGATGTGCCGGTGCTGCAAGACGGGGGATTAGCCTATTGAGCCACAGTGCCAGCCCTTTACTCATTTTCAAAGTGAGTATCTAAATTATCTGTGAATACATCAGATACTAAAGTTGGTTTGATATCTGGTATGTGGTAGATGTTGTGAACTTAATTGTGTCCCCATTCTGCAAATTCAGGGTTGAAACTCTACACCCTAATATGACTATATTTAGAGGTAGGGGCTTTAAAGGAGGTGGTGAAGTTAAAGGAGGTCATAATGATGGAGCCCTAATATGATAGGACTAGGGTCTTTATAAGAAGAGGAAGAGACAGCAAAGCCTCTCTTCCCTCCCTCGATGGGCACAGAGGAAATATTGCGAGGCCACATCGAGAAAGCAGCTATGAGCCAAGAACAGAGGATTCACAAGAAACTAACTCTACCACCTGATATCAGGCTTCTAGCCTCCAGACTGTGAGACAATACACATTGGTTGGTTAAGCCGCCACGTCGGTGGTAGTTTGTTATGGCAACCCAAGTAGAAGAATGTAGCTTTGCTTAGATTGTAGCTGCTAATAATAATACTTTGTAATAATGATGAAGGCATCCTAGAAGTCCTGGTTTATGGACACTTATTGATAGAGGAGGGGAAGATCTGGTTTGCAGGGATGTGGATTTCTTAGGAGAGGTGTTATAAACTCTCTGCTCTGTTTTCTCCCCCTTCTTTTTGTTAGCTGGATTTATAAATATTTTATTTGACCTGGTAAAAGTAACACTACAAATCATCATGCGTTTGACTATTTAATAATTGTGCTAATTGCCATATAACCAGTGAAGATATTGTTAGGGATGCCCAATTAATTTTATTATGTGCTTAATTATAGCATTAAATTTAACCAGTTTATTTTAACTCATTTAGTTAACTCCAACCATGATACATACGTTATATAGAATTAAGTACAAAAACAATGGTATATTATTTCCACATTTGTTATAACTTGCTTTTTGTTTTCTTTTGAATGTACAATTCATGATTTGAAGATTTGAACCAAGAAAATCATTTTTGCTCACTGGGAGCCTTCCAATCTACATTCTTGCCAAAACATTCACTAGAGCTTTAAAAGTCTTTTGCTCATTTTTAGTTAAACTTCTCTCTTGGGCTATTTCTCAAGATAGTTGGGAGTTATGCAATACTGGAAATGATTATATCCATTTTCTGTGTTTATATGTAATTCTAATTTTAAATATCAGAAAATTATTTCCACTGGAATCTCATTTTAAGTAAAAGTACTATTGCTTTATTCAAACCCTCAATCACATTTTACTTCCCCTCTGAAATCTTTCTGGATTCTCCCAGTGCAACTAATTTATTTTTCCATCTGAGCACTTTCTACATTGTATTGTATTTTGTGTACAACACAAGGCACTCAGTATAAGAAATGAATGTTTCTCCAATTAGACTCCATGATTCTTGGGAATGCAGAGTGTATCTTTTCACATCCTTAGAACCTTATTGTCAGAGATTGTACTTTGTATGCTTTCAATTTTTTTATTCAAGATTTATGATTCAGGATATGGTCTGTGGTGGTATATGTTCAAATTCATATTTTGCTGACTTGGGAAGCATAGCTTTATGACATTTCAGGTAGTTGATGATTCTTCTAGAACCTTATTATTTTTCTGTCTAGGTCTATTGATTATTGAAGGAGTGTTGAAGTCACCAAATATAATGCAAATGTGGCTGTTTCTCCTCTTCTTTCTTCAATTTTTGCCTCATATATTTGCATACACTGTTGTTAGGTATATACACATTTAAAATTGTTACCTCATCTTGATGAAATGACCTTTAATTATTATGTCATTTTTTTCCTTATTATAATTTTCTTGCTCTGAAGCCTACTTTCTCCAAAATTAATATATTCACTTAAGAGATCTTTTGATTAATAATTAAATATTTTATCCCTTTCTGTTCTTTTGCTTTTAATGTCCCTATATAATTGTATTTGAAACAAATTTCTTGTAAAGAGCATATACGCTCAAGTTTTGTTTCTTCTGTTTTTATTCTGAAATTCTCTGTATTTGAACTTATTTTTCCAAAGAAACCTTTTATTTAAGGAATACAAACTTCATGCATTTCCTTAAATACAACTTTAGGTTTGGAATATAGTGATTCTTCCCACCATACCTGCCCTTCCAACCAAACTCCCAATACTCCTCCTCCTCCCTCTCCATTCCCAGTCTTATTTTTTACTAAGATCCATATTCAATTAACTTTATACACATATGATTAGCTATATACTAAGAGTTCAACAAATTATATGAAGAAAAACAAACTTTTTCTCAACAGTAAAGACAAGGGTTGTTCAAAGTATTGTAACTCGGAAATATTCCTGGTTTCTTCTTCCCTCACTATGGTGTTTTTTCTCGTTATACTGTGACTGTATTAAGTGGACTGTCTGCTTTTGATGGATCCTTCCAGGCTTGTGATGGGTGTAGCCAGAGAGCTCTGTTTGGTTCTTCAGGGTTAAGGGTGTGCCAAAGGTGACACACCCAGGTTAGGCGTGGTAAATCAATCTCTCTCTCTCTCTCTCTTTTGATTCAGAAGGGAAGTAATTCTGCACAGCTGAGCAGAATCGAAGGCAGTCAGTTTCTGATCTCTGGCTCCAGTGGGTATAATATTTGTCTGCTCTGTCCCAAGGACCACACAAAGGATCTATGCAGTCCTCAGTGTAAGCTCAAATTTCTCTGCCATCTCCCACCGGGTTGCCAAGGTTACCAAGTTTGTGTACTCTCCCGAGAGTACTCACATCTCAGTGAGTTCTCTCCCGCACCTTCAGTTTTTCACAGTCTCGGTTCATTAGCTCACCACATTCACTAGGTCCTAACCTCCTGTTATATCACACACATACCCTCCCCCCCCCCCCCCACCACCACCCAGATTCAGGTTTTTCTGCTTGGCTGATGGCAGCTGCAGCTTTTATCTATGTCAAAAATGGCACCTGCTCTTTATCTTGTTCACCTTTGAAAGGTGAGTGGAGAGAGAGACTCGTGTCTCTACCAGTCCCCCCACCTTTTTTTCCTCTCTCCTCTAGTTAGCCTGGTGAAATTTCCCGCACTGGGCTTCAAGCCTTGTTCCCTCTAGGCTCCTCCTTCCACTTTTCTGCTGGTGTCTCGGGCTACTGAGGTTTCGCCTCAGCTCCCTTTCCATTGCTGGTGTGTAGATTCCGTGGCTGGGGTCCCGAGCTGTGGGCGCCCACATAGGACCACAGTGAACCAGTAGTTCCAGAAGAGTTTCCTCTGCTGTTTCTTCCCTAACTCTTCTGTGAAACTGCAGTATCTCCACTTTTTTTTTAACTTTTATTTAATGAATATAGATTTCCAAAGTATAGCTTATGGACTACATTGGCTTCCCCCCACCCCACGAGACTTCCCTCCCACCTGCAACCCTCCCCTTTCCCGCTCTCTCTCCCCTTCCATTCATATCATGATTCATTTTCAATTTTCTATATATACAGAAGATCAGTTTAGCATACATTAAGTAAAGATTTCAACAGTTTACACCCACATAGAAACACAAAGTGAAAAATACTGTTTGAGTACTCATTATAGCATTAAATATCAATGTACAGCACATTAAGGACAAAGATCCTACATGAGGAGTAAGTGCACAGTGACTCCTGTTGTTGACTTTACAAATTGACACTCCTGTCTATGGCATCAGTAATCTCCCTATGCACCAGTCATGAGTTTCCAAGGCTATGGAAGCCCCTTGAGTTTTCCGACTCTTATCTTATTTAGACAAGGTCATAGTCAAAGTGGAAGTTCTCTCCTCCCTTTAGAGAAAGGTACCTCCTTCTTTGAAGACCTGTTCTTTCCACTGGGATCTCACTCATAGAGATCTTTCATTTAGGTTTTTTTTTTTTTTCCAGAGTGTCTTGGCTTTCCATTCCTGAAATACTCTCATGAGCTTTTCAGCCAGATCAGAATGCCTTTAGGGCTGATTCTGAGGCCAGAGTGCTATTTAGGACATCCGCCATTCTATGAGTCTGCTGTGTATCTCGCTTCCCATGGTGGATCGCTCTCCCCTTTATTTATTCTATCGGTTAGTATTAGCAGGCACTAGACTTGTTTATGTGATCCCTTTGACTCTTAGTCCTTTCATTATGATCAATTGTGAACAGAAATTGATCACTTGGATTAGTTAGATGGCATTGGTACATGCCACCTTGATGGGATTTTTTTTAACTTTTATTTAATGAATATAAATTTCCAAAGTACGATTTATGGATTACAATGGCTTCCCCCACATACCGTCCCTCCCACCCACTACCCTCCCCGTTCCCACTCCCTCTCCCCTTCCATTCACATCAAGATTCATTTTCAATTATCTTAATATACAGAAGATCAGCTTAGTATACATTAAGTAAGGATTTCAACAGTTTGCTCCCACACAGAATCATAAAGTGAAAAATAATAGATGATTTTTTTTAAATGATGATGAAATCAGATCAGACCTATTGTCATGTTTAATCCCAGTGAGAGTCAAGTTGGGAGTTGATAATTTCTTTCTTTTTTTTTTTTTTTTTTTTTACAGAATTTCAGTTTAGTATACATTAAGTAAATATTTCAACAGTTTGCACCCCCATAGAAACACAAAGTGAAATATATTGTTTGAGTACTCGTTATAGCATTAAATCTCAATGTACAGTACATTAAGGACAGAGATCCTACATGAGGAGTAAGTGCACAGTGACTCCTGTTGTTGACTTTACCAATTGACACTCCTGTCTATGGCATCAGTAATCTCCCTATGCTCCAGTCATGAGTTTCCAAGGCTATGGAAGCCCCTTGAGTTCTCCGACTCTTATCTTGTTTAGACAAGGTCATAGTCAAAGTGGAGGTTCTCTCCTCCCTTCAGAGAAAGGCACCTCCTTCTTTGAAGACCTGTTCTTTCCACTGGGATCTCACTCACAGAGATCTTTTTGCCAGAGTGTCTTGGCTTTCCATGCCTGAAATACTCTCATGGGCTTTTCAGCCAGATCCGAATGCCTTTAGGGCTGATTCTGAGGCCAGAGTGCTATTTAGGACATCTGCCATTCTATGAGTCTGCTGAGTATCTCACTTCCCATGTTGGATCACTCTCCCTTTTATTTATTCCATCGGTTAGTGTTAGCAGGTACTAGACTTGCTCCCTTTGACTCTTAGTCCTTTCATTATGATCAATTGTGAACTGAAATTGATCACTTGGAATAGTGAGATGGCATTGGTACATGCCACCTTGATGGGATTGAATTGGAATCCCCTGGTATGTTTCTAACTCCACCCTTTGGGGTAAGTCAGCTTGAGCATGTCCCAAATTGTACATCTCTACCCTCTCTTATTCCCACTCTTATGTTTAACAGGGATCACATTTCAGTTTAATTTTAACACTTAAGAATAAATGTGTATTAATTACAGAATTAAACCAGTAGTATTAAGTAGAACAGACAAAAAAAAATACTAAGAGGGATAATGTATTAAGTTGTTCATTAACAGGGCTATGATGATCAAGTCACCATTTCTCATAGTGTCCATTTCACTTTAGGAGGTTTCCTTTTTGGTGTTCAATCGGTTGTCACCGATCATGGAGAACATATGGTATTTGCCCCTTTGGGACTGGCTTACTTCACTCAGCATGATGTGTTCCAGATTCCTCCATTTTGTTGCAAATGACTGGATTTCGTTGTTTCTTATTCTAAAGAGTATTCGTTATTTCTTATTCTAAAGAGTACATATCCCATAATTTCTTTATCCAGTCTACCATTGATGGGCATTTAGGTTGGTTCCAGGTCTTGGCTATTGTGAATTGTGCTGCGATAAACATTAGGGTGGAGACCGCATTTTGTTTGCCAATTTAAACTCCTTTGGGTAAATTCCAAGGAGTGGGATGGCTGGGTTGAATGGTAGGGTTATATTCAGGTTTCTGAGGAATCTCCAGACTGACTTCCATAGTGGCTTGACCAGTTTGCATTCCCACCAACAGTGGGTTAGTGTCCCTTTTCCCCCACATCCTCGCCAGCATCTATTGTTGGTAGATTTCTGTATGTGAGCCATACTAACCGGGGTGAGGTGGAACCTCATTGTGGTTTTGATTTGCATTTCCCTGATTGCTAGTGACCTTGAACATTTTTTCATGTGCCTGTTGGCCATTTGGATTTCCTCTTTTGGAAAATGTCTCTTGAGGTCCTTGGCCCATCTCTTAAGTGGGTTGTTGGTTTTGTTTTTGTGGAGTTTCTTGATCTCTTTGTAGATGCTGGTTATTAACCCTTTATCTGTTGCATAGTTTGCAAATATTTTTTCCCATTCTGTCGGTTGTCTCTTCACTCTCCTGACTGTTTCTTTTGCAGTACAGAAACTTCTCAATTTGATGCAATCCCAATAGTTGATTTTGGCTTTGACTGCCTATGCCTCCCGGGTCTTTTCCAGAAATTCTTTGCCTGTGACAATATCTTGAAGGGTTTCTCCAATGTTCTCTAATGACTTGATGGTGTCAGGTCGTAGATTTAGGTCTTTAATCCACGTTGAGTGGATTTTTGTGTAAGGTGTAAGGTAGGGGTCTTGCTTCATGCTTCTGCATGTGGAAATCCAATTTTCCCAGCACAATTTATTGAATAGACTGTCCTTGCTCCAGGAATTGGTTTTAGATCCTTGATCAAATATAAGTTGGCTGTAGATGTTTGGGTTGATTTCTGGTGTTTCAATTCTGTTCCATTGGTCTATCCATCTGTTTCTGTACCAGTAGCATGCTGTTTTGATTACAACTGCCCTGTAGTATGTCCTGAAATCTGGTATTGTGATGCCTCCGGCTTTGTTTTTGTTGTACAAGAATGCTTTAGCTATCCGAGGTCTCTTGTGCCTCCATATAAATTTCAGCATCATTTTTTCTAGATCTCAGAAGAATGTCTTTGGTATCTTGATTGGGATTGCATTGAATGTATAAATTGCTTTTGAGAGAATGGACATTTTGATGATGTTGATTCTTCCAATCCATGAGCATGGAAGATTTTTCCATTTTTTGGTATCCTCTTCTATTTCTTTCTTTAAGATTTTGTAATTTTCATCGTAGAGATCTTTAATGTCCTTGGTTAAGTTTATTCCAAGGTTTTTGATTGTTTTTGTAGCTATTGTGAATGGGATTGATCTTAGCAGTTCTTCCTCATTCATGGCATTGCTTGTGTATACAAAGGCTGTTGATTTTTGTGCATTGATTTTATATCCTGCCACTTTGCCAATCTCCTCTATGAGTTCTAGTAGTCTCTTAGTAGAGTTCTTTGGATCCTCTAAGTAAAGAATCATATCGTCTGCAAAGAGGGATAGTTTGACTTCTTCCTTCTCAATTTGTATTCCTTTGATTTCTTTTTTTTGTCTGATGGCTCTGGCTAAAACTTCCAGAACTATGTTAAATAGCAGTGGTGAGAGTGGGCATCCCTGTCTGGTGCCAGATTTCAGTGGAAATGCTTCCTACTTTTCCCAATTCCATAGGATGTTGGCTTTGGGTTTTTCATAAATTGCTTTGATTATATTGAGGAATGTTCCTTCTATACCCAGTTTCCTTAGAGTATTCAACGTGAAATGTGTTGTATTTTATCAAATGGTTTCTCTGCATCTATTGAGGTTATCATATGCTTTTTCTTTTGCAGTCTGTTAATGTGGTGTATCACATTGATTGTTTTGTGCACATTAAACCATCCCTGCATACCAGGGATAAATCCCACTTGGTCTGGGTGGATGATCTTTCTGATGTGTTGTTGCATTCTATTGGCCAGAATTTTATTGAGGATTTTTGCATCTATGTTCATCAGGGATATTAGTCTGTAATTCTCTTTCAATGCTGCATATTTTTCTGGTTTAGGAATTAAGGTGATGCTGGCTTCATAAAAAGAATTTGGGAGGATTTCCTCTTTTTCAATTGTTCTGAATAGTTTGAGAAGAATTGGAATTAGTTCTTCTTTAAATGTCTGGTAGAGGCTGGCGCCGTGGCTCACTAGGCTAATCCTCCGCCTAGCGGCGCCAGCACACCGGGTTCTAGTCCCGGTCGGGGCGCCGGAATCTGTCCCGGTTGCCCCTCTTCCAGGCCAGCCCTCTGCTGTGGCCAGGGAGTGCAGTGGAAGATGGCCCAGGTGCTTGGGTCCTGCACCCCATGGGAGACCAGGAAAAGCACCTGGCTCCTGGCTCCTGCCATCGGATCAGCGCAGTGCACGGGCCGCCGCGCTAGCCGCGGCGGCCATTGGAGGGTGAACCAACGGCAAAGGAAGACCTTTCTCTCTGTCTCTCTCTCTCACTGTCCACTCTGCCTGTCAAAAAAAAAAAATGTCTGGTAGAATTCAGCAGTGAATCCATCTGGTCCTGGGCTTTTCTTTGTTGAGAGGGCCTTTATGACTTTCAATTTCTGTCTCAATTATGGGTCTTTTCAGGTTTTCTATGTCTTCCTGGTTCAATTTAGGTATTTGCATGTGTCCAGGAATCTATCCATTTCTGATAGGTTTCCCTGTTTGCTTGCATACAGGTCGTTGTAGTAATTTCTGATGATTCTTTTTATTTCTGTGGTGTCTGTTGTTACATTTCCTTTTTCATCTCTGATTTTATATATTTGGGTCTTTTCTGTTTTTAGTTAGTTGGGCCAATGGGGTGTCAATTTTGTTTATTTTTTCAAAAAACCATTTCCTCATTTGGCTGATTTTTTGTAATTTTTTTTTGGATTCAATCCTGTTGATTTCTTCTCTGATTTTAATTATTTTTCTTCTCCTACTAGATTTGGGTCTGGTTTGCTGCAGATTTTCTAGATCCTTGAGATGCCTTGAAAGCTCATTTATTTGGTGCCTTTCCAGTTTCTTGATGTAGGCACCTATTGATATAAACTTTCCTCTTAACACTGCTTTTGCTGCGTCCCATAAGTTTTGGTATGTTGTGCTGTTATCCTCATTTACTTCCAGAAAGTTTTTGATTTCTCTTTTAATTTCTTCGATGACCCATTGTTCATTCAGGAGCATGTTGTTCAATCTCCATGTGTTTGCATATGCTCTAGGGATTCCTGAGTTGCTAATTTCCAACTTCATTCCTTTATGGTCTGAGAAGCTGCATGGTATGATTCTAATTCTTTTGAATTTGCTGAGACTTGCTTTATGGCCTAGTATGTGGTCAATCCTAGAGAAGGTTCCATGTACTGCTGAGAAGAATGTAAATGCTTTCTGTGTAGGAGGAAAAGTTCTGTAGATATCTGTTAGATCCATTTGGGCTATAGTGTCATTTAAATCTATTGTCTCCTTGTTGATCTTCTGTCCTGTTGATCTGTCTATTTCTGAGAGTGGAGTATTGAAGTCCCCCAGTACTATTGTATTGGGGTCTAAGTCTCCCTTTAAGTCCCTTAACAAATCTTTTAAATAAACCGGTGCCCTGTAATTAGGTGCATAGACATTGATAATCATTATATCTTCCTTTTGAATTGATCCCTTAATCATTATATAGTGCCCCTCTTTGTCTCTTTCAACAGTTTTTGTGTTAAAGTTTATTTTGTCTGATATTAAGATGGCTACGCCCGCTCTTTTTTCATTTCTGTTGGCATGGTATATCTTTTTCCAGCCTTTCTCTTTTAGTCTGTATGCATCTTTATTGGAAAGATGTGTTTCTTGTAAGCAGCAAATAGATGGGTTTTGTTCCTTAACCCAATCAGCCAATCTGTGCTTTTAACTGGACAGTTCAGGCCATTCACGTTCAATGTGACTACTGATAAGTAGCAACTCTGCCCTGCCATTTGCCAAAGATATTTTCTGATATATGTTTTGAACTTCCTGTGATCTTTTGGTGTGAGGTTTCCTTCATTTACCTTCCTTGATATTGAGACCGTCTTTCTATCTTTCTGTGTTTAACACATCTTTAAGCATCTTTTGGAGGGCTGGATGAGTGGCAACAAATTCTTTCAATTTCTGTTTGTTGTGAAAGGTCTTTATTTCACCTTCATTCACAAATGATAGCTTTGCAGGATATAATATTCTGGGCTGGCAGTTTTTTCTCTCTTAGTACCTGGGCTATATCTCGCCATTCCCTCCTAGCTTGTATGGTTTCTGTTAAGAAGTCTGCTGTGAGTCTGATTGGAGATCCTCTGAGAGTAATCTGATGCTTCTCTCTTGCACACTTTAGGATCTTTTCTTTATGTTTCACTGCAGTGAGTTTAATTACAACGTGTCGTGGTGAGGATCTCTTTTGGTCATGTTTATTAGGGGTTCTATGAGCTTCCTGTACTAGGATGTCTCCATCCTTCTCCAAACCTGGGAAATTTTCTGCTAATATCTCACTAAAAAGGTGTTCTCATCCTTTATCCCTCTCCATGCCTTCAGGAATTCCTAGAACCCGAATGTTGGGTTTTTTAATAGTATCCTGAAGATTCCCAACAATATGTTTTAGATTTCTAATTTCCTCTTCTTTTCTTTGGTTTGATTGTATATTTTCCTGTGGTCTGTCTTCTAAGTCTGATATTCTCTCTTCTGCTTCACCCATTCTGTTTTTAAGGCTCTCTAATGTGTTTTTCATTTGATCTATTGAATTCTTCATTTCATTATTATTTCTCGTCACTATCACAGTTTCATTTTCTACTAGTTGTTTCATTTCATTTTGATTCCTCCTTAATATTTCATTTTCATGAGGGAGATTTTCTATTTTGTTCATTAAGGATTTCTGTAGTTCGAGAATTTGTGTTTGAGAACTTCTTAATGTTCTTATCAATTTTTTGAGATTTGCTTCTTGCATTTCTTCTATCTCATCATCTTCATAATCTTGAATTGGGGTGTCTATTTCATTTGGGGGCATTATAGTGTCTTCCTTGTTCTTGTTACCTTGGCTTTTGCGTTTGTTTGGCATATTGGAGATATTCTTTGGTTTTTTCTCATTATACTGTGACTCTAGATTAAGAGGACTGTCTGCTTTTGATGGATCCTTAGAGACTGTGATGGGTGTGGCCAGAGAGCTCTGGTTCTTCAGGGTTAAGGGTGTGCCAAAGGTGATTCACCCTGATTGTTCTCTTGCTCACTCTTGCTCTCTCTCTCTCTCTCTCTCTCTCTCTCTTTCTTTCTTTCTTTTTTTTTTTTTTTTTTTTTGACTCAGTTGGGAAGTAATTCTACACAGCTGAGTGGAACTGAGAGTAGCTGATGTATGAAATCTGGCTCCTGTGGGTATTTGTTTGCTTACCAGAGTCAGGTTTTTCTGCTTGGCTAATGAGGGGCACCCACTTTACATATGCAAAATGGCACGCACCGCTTTACTTATGTAAAATGGCGCCTGCCCTTTGGCTGGGCTTTGTAAGGTGAGTGGAGAGAGAGGCTAAATGTCCGTGCCAGTTCCCCTTATTTATTCAATTTTTTTCTCTCCTCCAGCCAGCCTGGTGAACTTTCCCCAATGGGGTTTCAGGCCTCGTTCTCTGCAGGCTCTTTCTGCCTTTCCCTGCCAATGTCTCGGGTTACCGAGAGGTTTTTGTCTCACCTCCCTTTCCAGTGCTGGCACGCAGACTCTGCATCTCCAGCGGGTCCAGTAGGTCCGGCGGCTCCGGTGGGTCCGGCAGCTCCGGCGGCTCCCGAGGCTCGGCTTCCACGCGGTGGGCGACCTTGTTCTCCCCGTAGGTCCTCCGAGTCACAGCCACTAGATCCGGAAGAGTTTCCTCTGCAATTTTTCCCTGAGACTACCGGAACTCCACTTTTATTAAACTATCTTTTCCCGGACTATCGGTGCTCGCACTCACTATTCCGCCATCTTCACTCCGCCTCAAGTTGG
Organism: Oryctolagus cuniculus; assembly: GCF_964237555.1. Lineage (NCBI taxonomy): Eukaryota > Metazoa > Chordata > Mammalia > Lagomorpha > Leporidae > Oryctolagus > Oryctolagus cuniculus. The sequence goes on from NC_091432.1 coordinate 92,684,897, forward strand.
ATATTCTTTATTCTGCTTCCCTGATTCTGTTTTTAAAGTTTTCCACTTCTTATTTTCTCTCTTGAATTCTTCATTTCCAGGATTTCATTTTGCTTTTTCTTTTTTTTTTTTTTTTTTTTTTTTTTTTTTTTATTTTATTTATTTTTTTGACAGGCAGAGTGGACAGTGAGAGAGAGAGACAGAGAGAGAAAGGTCTTCCTTTGCCGTTGGTTCACCCTCCAATGGCCGCCGCTGCAGCCGGCGCACCGTGCTGATCCGATGGCAGGAGCCAGGAGCCAGGTGCTTTTCCTGGTCTCCCATGGGGTGCAGGGCCCAAGCACCTGGGCCATCCTCCACTGCACTCCCTGGCCATAGCAGAGAGCTGGCCTGGAAGAGGGGCAACCGGGACAGAATCCGGCGCCCCAACCGGGACTAGAACCCGGTGTGCCGGCGCCGCAAGGTGGAGGATTAGCCTATTGAGCCACGGCGCCAGCTATTGCTTTTTCTTTAATATCTTAATTTCATGGGGTAAATTTTCTTTCATGTCATGTACAGATTTCATTAGTTCGTGCATTTGCTTCTGATTACTTACAAGGATTCCTATGGTCAATTTTTTGAATTTAATTTCTGGAATTTCTTCAAACTCTTCATCTTTATAATCTAGTACTGAAGTCTTGTATTCTTTTGGAAGTGTCATGTTGTGTTCCTTATTCTTATTTCTTCAATTTTTGCACTTATTATTCAGCATTTTTGAAAATACTTGTTGGCTTCTTCATCTTCTTTTTTTTTTTTTCTTGGTCACTTTCATATTTGGACTATGTCTGTGTGGAGTAGCGGAGTTTCTGCTTTCAGGGAATATGTAAAGGTTATGGTGAGGGCCAGCACTGCGGCTCACTAGGCTAATCCTCCGCCTTGTGGCGCTAGCATACCGGGTTCTAATCCCAGTTGGGGCGCCGGATTCTGTCCTGGTTGCCCCTCTTCCAGGCCAGCTCTCTGCTGTGGCCAGGGAGTGCAGTGGAGGATGGCCCAAGTGCTTGGGCCCCACATCCCATGGGAGACCAGGATAAGTACCTGGCTCCTGCCATCGAATCAGCACGGTGCTCCGGCCGCAGCGTGCCGGCCGCGGCGGCCATTGGAAGGTGAACAAATGGCAAAGGAAGACCTTTCTCTCTGTCTCTCTCTCTCTCGCTGTCCACTCTGCCTGTCAAAAAATAAAAAAAAATAAAAAATAAAATAAAAAAAAAGGTTATGGTGGGTATGGCCAGGGATCTTTGTTCACTGCTCTAGGGTGAAGGGAGTTTTAAAGTGACACCCAGGTTGTGCGTGGTAAGTCTCCTCTTTTTCTTTTAATCAGAGAGGAGGTTTTTCTATTCAGTTGGCATAGACTCAACTCATTTCCTCTCCTCAAATAAGATCAGTGCCTGAGCGCTAGCCCTTGTATATATAATATTTATCTGCTCTTCCACAAGGACCATACAAAGGATATGTGTAGTCCTCAGTGTAAACAGATTCCCTAGCAATGTCCCTCACCAGGCAACCAGGGAGCCCTGAGTGTGTAGAGCCTCCCATAGTGAATACCCAAAGTCCCAGCCATACCCTGAGACTTTCCATGCAGCCTCAGTGTTTTCAAAGCCCCACAGTCTCAGTATTTTTACAGTCCTGGCACACAAGCCTCCCACAGTCACAAGCACCCAGCCCCCCATCAGTTCTCCCTGCCAGACTCAGGAGTCTGCTCAGCTAGTTGCTGGGCATGAAGATGAGCTGGCACGCTGTTATGGATGTCCAAAATGGTGCCTACTTTCTATTGGCTTGTTACAGGATGCTGTTGTTGGATGACTGGGGAGAGGGAAACGTGTTCCCCCTTTTTTCCTCCTCCTGTTTTCGCAGTTACACTATCCCCCACAGGACTCCAAGCCAGATTTCCTCCAGGCTTTTCTTGGATCTTTAATGCCAATAACTCGGGCTGCAGCAGTCTGGTCTCACCTCTCTCCAAAGCTGGTGCAGAGGCTCTCAGCTACTGGGGACCTGATCTGTGCATGGCACACCCTCCATGTAGATTTGCAGTGTCTCTCTAATGCATGGAGTTTCCTCTGCTGTTCACTGATACTGTATTCTTTCCACTTTTTTTTAAAACTATCTTCTCCTAGAGTGGTAAACTCCCTTTCTACCCCTCCATCTTAATCCAAGTCCAATATGATTCAAATTTTTTTTTTAATTTGCTGAGACTTGTTTTATGGCCTACCATGTGGTCTATACTAGAGTAAGTTCCATGCACTAGCGAGAAGAATGTGTATTCTGCATGTATAGGATGAAAGTTCTGTATTTATCCATTAGGTCCATTTGGTCTATAGTGTTGATTAACACTGTTGTTTCCTTACTGATTTTCTGTCAGGTTCATCTGTCCATTGCTGAAAGTAGAGTATTGAAGTTCCCCATTACTATTATATTTGAGTCTATGTCTCCCTTTAGATCCCTTAACATTTCTTTTAAATAGCCTGGTGCCCTGTAATTAGGTGCATATACATTTACAATTGTCACATCTTCCTGTTGAATTGATCCCTTAATCATTACATAGTGTTCTTCTTTGTCTCTTTTAACAGTTTTTGTGTTAAAGTCTATTTTTCTGATATTAGGATGGCTACACCAGCTCTTTCTTGGTTTCTGTTAGTATGGATTATCTTTTTCCATCCTTTCACTTTCAGTCTGTGTGCATCTTTATTGGTGAGATGTATTTCTTATAGGCAGCAAATAGATGGGTTTTGTTTTTTAACCCCAGCCACATTCAGTGCCCTCCCACACAGCCACAGTTTTTTCTTTTTCTTTTCTTTTTTTTTTTTTACAGGCAGAGTGGACAGTGAAAGAGAGAGAGAGAGAGAGAGAGAGGGAGAGAGAGAGAAAGAGAGAGAGAAAGGTCTTCCTTTTGCCGTTGGTGCACCCTCCAATGGCTGCTGCAGCTGGCACGCTGCGGCCGGTGCATCACGCTGATCCGAAGGCAGGAGCCAGGTGCTTCTCCTGGTCTCCCATGGGGTGCAGGGCCCAAGCACTTGGGCCATCCTCCACTGCACTCCCAGGCCACAGCAGAGAGCTGGCCTGGAAGAGAAGCAACCGGGACAGAATCCGGAGCCCCGACCGGGAATAGAACCTAGTGTGCCGGCGCTGCAGGTGGTGGATTAGCCTATCGAGCTGTGGTGCCGGCCACAGCCACAGTTTTTTCACAGTCCCAGCTCACAATGCTCCCACAGTCATGAGCACTCAGCTACCTGTCAGTTCTCCCAGACTCAGATATCTCCTCTAAGCTGGTGCTGGGTGTGCGGACATGAGCTGGCCAGGTGTTATGTATGTCCAAAATGGCACCTACCCTCTCTCAGCTAGTTACAGGACACTGGTGCTGGGTGATCAGGAAGAGAGAAATGTGCTCCCTTTTTTTCTCCTCCAGGTTGGCATGGACACTGTCCCCCACGGGGTTCCAAGCCAGACTCATGCCAGCCTCTTCCCTCAGCTTTATTGCCAGTGGCTTGGGCTGCTGCACTGTGGTCTCAGCTTACTCCGAAACAGGTGCTGAGGCTCTTGGCTGGTGGGGTACTGAGTTGTGTATGTCCACACCCTCCATGTAGGTGCACAGTATCTCTCTAATTTGTATGAGGTTTCCTCTGTCATTTTCTCCCTAACTTTTCCCTGCAATTGCTCTCTCCACTTTTTTTTAAACCATCTTCCCCTAAACTAGAGCAGTAAGTTCCCTCCCCATTCTGCCATGTTGCTATGTTCTGAATTAATGTTTTTAGAGAATTTTTATTGATGTTTGAATTTTCATTTGCCATTTTATTTCATTTCTGATATTTCTTTTTTATCCTACTTCTCTTTTCTGAAGTCTTTTTAATTATTCAAAAAATTTTAACCCTCCAGTTATATTAACATCACATAATTTTGTTTATCTTTTATGCATTTCTTTTTTAAAAAAAGATTTATTAATTTATTTGAAAGTCAGAGTTACAAAGAGAGAGAGAGATCTTCCATGTGCTGTTTTACTACCCAAGTGGAATAAATGGCCAGGGCTAACCCAAGCTGAAGCCAGGAGCTAGGAGCTTCATCCAGGTCTTTCACATGGGTGTCAGGAGCCCAAACACTTGGGCCATCCTCTGCTGCTTTCCCAGGCCATTAGCAAGATTCTGGATAGGAAATGGAGCAGCCATGACACAAACCAACACCCCTGTGGAATGCTGGCATTGTAGGCAATGGGTTTACCCACTGTGCCACAATGTGGATCCTGCATTTTTTTAGTGATTTGAACATTTCTAACATTCTGGTTATGTTAATGTAGCATGATTTTGTCTATATCTCTTTGATTTTTAAATGGAGTCTCTAGGGACTAAAATAAATCACTTAAATGTTGACTGTCTACTTATAATCAGTGTGTTCCTATTCAAGTGAAATGTAGAAACCCTCTGTATGTAGGGCTTTTACCTTCCTTCCCTAATTTGTAGTTGTCCTATGTGTTACATAGGATACATTAAAAATCCCAACAGAAAATATTACAACTTTTGTTTTCAACCATCAAACATATTATAAAGACCTCAAGAGGATAAAAATAGCCTACCATATTTCACTAGATGTTTACCATTTCTATTCCTCCTTCATTCCTAATAGTCAAACCTTCCTGTTGGCATTGTTTCTATTCTCTTTGAAGAAATTCCCCCGGCAATTCTCTTAAACCAGTTCTGCTGCCATACATTCTTCTGGTTTCTTTTTTTCTTCTTTCAGAATGTCTTTATTTTACCTTCATTTTGAAAGTACTTGCACCAAATATAAAATTCTGGGCCAACAGTTCTTTCCATGCTTTAAATCTGTTGTTCCACCTCCTTCTGAGTTCTGTGGTTTATAATGAGAAATCTACACTTACTCAAATCATAGACCAAGTATTGCTTTTCTTCTATAACTTTTAAGATTCTTTCTTTGTCATTAACCTTTATCAGCTTGATTTTTCACATGTCTTCATGTTGCTTTCTCTGAGTGGGTTTATCCTTTATAGTAGTATTCAGCAATTTTCTTGAAGATGTAGGTTAATATCTTTCACCAAATTGGGAAGTCTGAGGCATTATTTATTCTAATTTTCTTCTTGTTCCATGTTCTTTCTTCTCTCTTTATATTTCACTAGTCTCTGAGTCTGTATTCATTTATTTTAGTCTTTTTTACTTTTGTTTTCTACTTGGACAATTTATTTTGATCTATTTTAAAGTTTACTGATTTCTTTTGTCTTCATTTTACTACTGAGGTTTTTGGATCATATTCAAGGCTCATGTTAATTTGCTGGTACATTATATGTTCTGTTCCCTTCAAAGGTATGTGCTTTCATCTGTTTTGAGATTTTTATAAAACTTGTTTTGACATAATTGAGTGACAATTTCAACATCTGCCTTATCTTGGTATGGACGTCAATTTTCTTATGAAAATTGACATTTTCTTATTTTTTTGAGTATGGAGTAAGTATAGGTTATGTCTTGGTCATTTTGAATATTATGAGACTTAGGATCTTGTTTAAGTGCTTTCAAAAATTTTGGTATTTTTGGCTTAGTGGGTAACCCATCTGATTGGTTTTAGGCTGAACATTATGAATAGCCTACCATCTGTTGTGTTTCAATGTCAGTTCTATGCATATAGTTTTTGCAGTGCTTTTATATCTATCCCATGTGTGACCAGCCTGAAATTAAGGAGGTGGCCTGTCACAGAGGTCACCTCTTAAAATCTTTTGATATGTTGTTTTAGTATCTGATTCATGTATGTGTCACTCAGGGTAAGCTGTAAACAGCTGTGTGGTGTCGTTTTTCTAGCTCTTCTCTCTTCATGATTTCTTCAACACAGTACTCTGTGGTTTCCAGACTTCCCTGTTATGGTCTCCTGATCAAGCATCTGAGACTTCCGCTATTCTGATCTTTGTTCATTGGTGTACAGCTTCAGGGAGAAAGATAGGTAAACAAACAAAGCTTCCAAACCAAAAAGCAGATGTTCATTTCACCATTTGAGAACCATAATAATCTGTTCAGAGAGAGTTTCCCCTTTGGTATGGTCTGAATGTGTCTCTATTCCTAAAATCCATGTGTTGAATCCTGAGCATGAATGTGGTGGCCTAAGGAAGTGGGATATTTGGAAGGGGAAGAAGTCATGGGGGTAGAGTGCTCCTGAGTGGGATTAGTGCTCTCATAACACAGATCTAGAGAATGGGCTTGTTCCTTTCACCACATGAGGATACAGTTAGGAGGACTATCTATGAACCAGTGAATGGCTCCTTATCAGACACTGGGTCTGCTTCTGCTGTGGTCTTGGGTTTCTTAGCTCCCACAACTGTAAGAAATAAGTTTCTATTACTTATGTAACACCCGTTCTAAGGCATTTTGCTTTAATAGCCTAAACAGACTAAGACAGAAAATTGTCATGGAGAAGTGGGGATGCTGTTATAACAAATTTAGAAAGTGCAGAAGTAGCTTTGCAACTGGGTACTAGATTTTTTCTAAATCTAGATTTTTCTAAATCTTACATTTCTGTGGAGGTTTCTTTGGGGATTTTGGTAAGGGTTCAGAAAGAGAAGAGGAAAGCTGTAGTAAAAGGCTCAGTCTTTTTAGAGGAAGTGTTCATGAACAGAATGTTGATAGAAATACAATCTGTTAAAGGCTGGACTGCTAAGGTCTCATGGAAAGGAGGGACATACTATTGAAAATTGGATTAAAAATGATCTTTGTCATAAAGTGGCAAAAATGTGGCTGAGCTGTGTTCATGTTCTAGTGTTTTGTGGGAGGTGGAACTTATGAGTGATGAAATTGGATGCTATTTCTATGCAGAGTATTGATGGTGCAGCTTGGCTTCTCTTGATTGCTTATATAAAATGTGAGAAGAGAGAAATGACTTAAAGTTGGAATTTTTAACCAAAAGGGAATATGACTTAAAATATGTAAAATTCTCAGTCTAACTATATTAGAAAAAAATGAGCCTTTTCAGGAGAAAACAAAGGTATGACTATGCAACAATTTTATAGAGATCGGTGTGGGTCTGCCATCTTAAAGGAAGCCTGGTTCTATTAGCTCAAGACAATGAAAGAATGATCTCAAAGGCATTTTGGAGATTAATGGGTCCTGCCCCTTCCATCACAGGGCCTAAAGTTCCAGGCCCTGGGTGACAGAATGATTTCAAGGAGGGTTCTGCACAACTGGCCTAGACGGTTCCCTGTATCCAGCATAGCATCAAGACGCTGTTTCTTAAAATCTGGAGCTGTGTTCCTTGGCTGTCACAGGCCTGAATACAGAGAATTGATTGTGACAACTGCCCCTCCAGAGTGGACAGGCAGTAAACGCTGATGGAATCCACAAAGTGCCACCTCTTCCCATTCCATAGAGTGAATGAGCATTAAGGGCATGGCTAAACTCTACCTAGATTTCAAAGCATGGAGAAATACAGAGCCTCAGTTATCAACCTGTATGTAGAGTTACTGTGAGAGTGAGGCCATTGCATGGATTCCCCATAGGGGCAATAGCAGAGCTGTGGAGATGAGACTGCCCTGAGATGCTGGACCAGTGGAGTCATTAGCATGAGATTCCAGGAGGGGAGAGCTTTGGGCAATCCAATGAGAGCTGCTGTACCAAGCAAATCCATGGTGATGATGTGCCCAAAGCTGAATTGGCAAAGCCTACTGGAGCCTTTAGGGCCCAGTCCCTGCCCAGCAAAGCTGCTGAGGCATGATTGTCACCTTAGTGCATCTAGAAGGCAGAACCTTACATCAAGCATTATTCTTGAGCCCTAAAGCTTTGAATCTGCTCAGGACTCATCTTTCTTTTTCTTTTCTTCTTCTTTTTTTCTATTTCTCCCTTTAGGAATGTCTGTCCTATGCTTGTCTTGCCATTGTGTTTGGAAGCACATACCATGTTTGATTTCACAGCTGGAGAGCAGTTTGCCTCAGGATGAATTGTTGCTTGAATCTCTGAATAATATTTGATTTAGATGACATTTATATAATACTTTGAACATAAACTTTACTTTATGCTAGAACAAATCAGAACTTTGGGGGCTTTGGGATGGAATAAATGTATTTTCCATGTGAGAAAGGTATGATTCTTAGAAGGATGCTATGGTCTAATATTTGTGTATGCTAAAATTCAATAGCAGGTCATGATATTATGAAATGGGACATTTGGAAGGTGATTATATTATAATGGTAGAGCCTTCACGAGTGGGTTGAATACTCTCATAAGAGATATCCCAGAAAGATCCCTTACCCCACCACTGTGTGAGGACACAAGGTACCACCTATGCACCATGAAGTAGACTCTCATAAGACATGGAATCTGTCAGTGCCTTAATATTGAACTTCCCAGCTTCCATAACTGTGGAAAATATAGCTCTGTTATTCATACCACATTCAGTCTAAGTAACATGTGTCTTTTGTTATATGTGTGTAGCAGCCTGAATGGACAAGTTCACTACCTCCCTAGGTGCCTCTACTGCCGTCACAGTTTTATGGTTTGCCTTGGGCCTGGCTGTGAACGAATAAAGAAAAGAGGAAAAGGATAGTAATAATAAGGGAAGAAGGGATTACACCACTTTCTCTTAGTGGTCAGAGCATTTTTTTTTCTCCTCAGTCCTGAACTAGAAGCTTTTTTCTAGAGCTCTCTCTGTCTGTGTCCATTCTACTACTTGAAGATAAAGAACTTTTACCCAAACACTTAAAAGAGTATGTGTCTCCCAAAACATTTATCAATATAAACATATATATGTTATCCATGTATAAATGAAGGTACTTAAAAAATTCATGAAAAATGAAATTAAAAGATGAGATATTTTGGCACAAAAATTTTTGAAATCCTTGCATATGAGGGGTCTTCCAAGTGTTTGAGGAAAATGTTTATTATTAACAAAGTTGTGCATGAATATCTGTGTGTGTTTCAAATCAAGTGTTCAGTTACTTTTTTACCTTACTGATTTAAATTAGCTATTATAGGTGCACAATTATTTTTTTAAGATTTATTTATTTATTTGAAAGACAGAGTTATAGAGAGGCTAAGGTAGAGAGAGAGGTCTTCCATCCACTGGTTTACTCCCCAAATGGCTGCAAAGGCCAGACCTGGTCAGATTTGAAGCCAGGAGCCAGGAGCTTCTGGGTCTCCCACATGGGTGATTGGGCCCAAGGTCTTGGGCCATCTTCTACTGCTTTCCCAGGCCATTGCTGGGAGCTGGATCAGAAGTGGAGCAGCCAGTACTCGAACTGGATCCCATATAGGATGCTGGCACTGCAGGTGGCGGATTTACCTGCTATGCCATGGTGCTGGTCCCAGGTACACAATTATTAACATCAAATGAAGCAGAGCAATATTCTAAGATAAGGGCTCACATTTTTTTATTGAACCTAGTGTTTGAAAATAAATTTTGTGATGTCAGTGTTACTGGTTGTATCAAATTGAAAAGCCAGCTCTCTAATAGCTATGGATTGAGGAATAAATTGTAGATGATAATGTATGGGAAATGTATTCTGCAGCTCCCTGTGCCTCTAGTGGAAGGCATTTAAGTGTACCTGCTTGTTTAGTGGTTCTTGTCTTCCCCCTGGAAGAAAAGCCCTATGCAAGAAGTTATTATTCTATAATTTTGGCACTTAGGACCAAGCACATAATAGGTACTTAACATGTACTCCAGAGAAAGAAAGTGTGAATTAGCAGGTTACTCTTTCAAGAATTTTAATTGAGGGGCTGGTGCTGTGGCTTAATGGGCTAAGCCTCTGCCTGTGGCGCCAGCATCCCATATGGATGCCGGTTCTAGTCCCACCTGCTCCTCTTCCCATCCAGCTCTCTGCTATGGCCTGGGAAAGCAGTAGAAAGTGGCCCAAGTGTATGGGAGACTGGAAGAAGTTCCTGGCTTCTGGCTTTGGATCAGCCCTGCTCTGGCCATTGCGGCCATTTGGGGAGTGAACCAGCAGATGGAAGACCTCTCTCTTTCTCTCCCTGTCTCTGTCTGTAACTCAGCTTCTCAAGTAAATAAATAAATCTCTTTTTTAAAAAAAGAATTTTAATTGAGAAAAGAAGACTGTAGTACCTACACAGTCAAGTAAAGATTTCTCAATTTTTTTCCAAATATTTTGGGCTTTTTATTTAACAAATAACTTCAATAAATAGCACTGTAAAAAGTGAATTGTTAAGATTAAAATGCATTTTTAACAAGAATGTGATAAACAACTCAATCTGTGCAAAGGGAATATGCAGTAGTCTGTTTTGGCACTAACTGAAAGTAAGACTTGCAGAAGACAAGATTGTTGCATAAGCCACAGGATCACGTCACATGTTCACTGAACAGCAAATTGTGGCTGAAACCTCAAAGGAAAAGTACTGATAAAGAAGTCTCACCCCACAAGTGAACTAAATACACTACAAGATATGATGAAAAGTCCCAGACACTGAGCAAAAATAAAAATAATAAAATGAAATCAGTGCCAAAGGTCCCTCCCCATTCAGCAAATACTATGTAAATTATGGCTTTTATGTAAATAGTGCTAAATCAAGGACATTTTAGCAGAAAATCTCAAAAGTATCTTTTATCTGAGGCTGTATTTTATTTTTCTTGTAATAAGAAATAAACTTGAAAGCATGTGTAAGGAAATGGGAAGGAGCTGGTAGAAATGGGAGAGACTGAAAATACAGGAGGAAGAAAGGTTAAGATCCTGAAGTGTATGTGGAGGAGATGGAGTTGAAACCATAGATGGAGAGAGAAGATGGACTTGGATCAACTTCTTGTGAAGGTTGGAAGAAGGAGGCAAGAACACTATCATTCAAAAGTCAATTCATGAATTTACTGAATATGTGCTTGGGACTTTGTTAAATGCTTAGGTAGGTGAGAGAGAATAGAAATTCAAAACAAACACAAAACAATAATTATGCAATAGGTTATAAAATAGAATCAAATTTTAGCATATTTTTTCAGGAGAAAAAGAAGACAATGTTGAAAGTATAATAGACTACCATCCATAAGTTTACTAAAGCTGAGTTTAAAAAAATGAAGCGGGTATTCAGGTTCTATCTTTTGTTAAAATTTCACATTGTGCTAAAACATTTGTTTTGGATGCATTTCAAAGAGGACCTTTATTCCCTAGCTTGCCACCGTCCTTGTCACTCTACTGTGGTCCATACTCTACTCCAGTCATTTCTGTTTTCTGTCTGGCCTCTTAAGGCATTAAGCAGTTGAGCTAGAAAACCTGTATGATCTTCCCTAACTTTGCATTTGATTCTCAGGCAGTTTCCCTGGAGATAACGTTTCTTAGACAATTGTATGAGAGGGGTTATTAGAACAAAGGATACATTGAGGAGAGGATCCAAAGAGAGCTTTTCTTTTCCTGTTGAACTCAACTGCCAGTGCCTTCCTAAGCATCATATATTAAATTCTTTTGTTTTCCTTTACCGAGTACAATCTCACAAGACATCTGTTTTCCTCTACTATCAAATTTTGGAATAAAAGAGAATTACTGTCAAAACAAAATAAAAGAATTATTTTGTACTAATTTTATCCCTTCTAAATTATGTCTGTTGCCTAACCCTATAAAGAAAGCTTCCCAGGATGTTTTTGCTTTTGAGTATAAGAAATTATGTGTGAAAGTAATAGAGACTATTGGAATGACTTAGAAAAATATTGAAATGGTTAGTATCTAGGAAAAAAAAACAGTTGCTTTTAAAATGTAATGTTTTCTAATTATGTAATCAGTGCTTCCTAGTCTTTTTTCAATGGACTCTGTGGGATACAAAAACTGACCAAGCTTTCCAACAGGGAGACAATAACTAGTTTAAGATAGGATCAAAAATATTTTACTCATTCAGGAAGACCATTCTTGTGATGGCAGAGGAAGAAGCAGAATCTTCCTGGGCCCTTCACTGTGGCTAGCTTGAGATGGTTCCCATGGAGGTACTCTGTTACTCCCTCCACAAACCTTGTTTCACATAATTGTAGGACAAATATTGTAAATATGATATCTTGTACCAAATGTTTCTATCCTTATTTTTGTTTTTATATAATATGCTAGGATTTTGGATAGGTTGTGATGTTTTAAACATAGTATATTCTGTTTTTATAGTGTATTTCCCTGGATCATTGGCTGGCTTGAATTACTTTGGAAGGCTTATAAATATTTCCATTCTAAATTTGAATTTTAAAATTAAACACAGTTTTTGGGGGACAATTTTAATTATCATGTCATATACCTAGAAGAGGGTAAACAATTCGAGCAATACTGGGCGATTTCTCAGAACTCATTGCAGACTTTAATCTAAAAAAGAAGTCCTTCTTGGCCACTGTTATACATTTTTGAAGTTTCAAAGTGAAGACTAAAAATGAAACTGTCAACTGAGCCCCAGTGTGAGAGGCTAAAGAAGAAAATAGCCTTAATGTGGAATAAGAGGCAGACAACCTTGAGAAGCAGCAAATGGGAGAGGGAAAGAGAGCGATCAAGAGGAGGTGTCTTTCATGGACCCCTTCCCAAAAGTAAAACTCCAGTAGCCTGGAATGCCTCATTCTACTGTGACTTTTACTTCTACTTGGAGGAATGGCATATTTGGAAAGTTATTTATAATGAGGAATACTCTTATGCTTCCTATTTTTAAAATGTTGCTGGAATTTGATAATAATTGATATGGTGAGGAGATAATGATTATTTCTTAACTCAAGTATTGCCATTATACAAAATGAGCTAGTTTTACCAAGAAATAAAATAATAAGCAAATGGAAAAGGTATTAGTCAATAAAGGCTTGGGCAACAGAGTTGGAAGATTCTACAATTAATTTTAATTGATCAAGTTGATATCACATTTCTGCATTTAATCTAGTTTGCTACAATATGGGTGCATTCTTCGTCTCAATAATAACTATATGTGTACATACCTATATTTGTTGGCATAGAAAATTAGTAGAGACAGCCTTCATAGAGAGTCCTGCAAAATATAGAAAAATTCAATAAATATATTTAATATATAATATATTTCAAAGTACTTATACTTCAGAGTTAAATGAAATGTCTGTAATTATTCATTGGTGCAGTTTATTTAAAAACTTCCTCATTTAATTCTTCAATTTTATTCCTCCTTTACTTTGGAAAAATGTCATTGTTTAAAAATGTCACTTTAGGTGCTGACACTGTGGCATACAGGGTAAAGCTGCTGCCTACAGTGCCGGGATCCCATATGGGCACCCATTGGAGTCCCAGTTACTCCTCTTCCAATCCAGCTGTCTGCTATGGCCTGGGAAAGCGGTGGAAGATGGCCCAAGTGCTTGCGCCCCTGCACCTTCATGGGAGACCCAGAAGAAGCTCCTGGCTCTTGGGTTTGCACTGGCAAAGCTCTAGCATTGCAGCCATCTAGGCAGTGAACCAGTGGATGGAAAACCTCTCTCTCTCTCTCTCTCTCTGCCTCTATTTCTCTGTAACTCTACCTTCCAAATAAATAAATAAATAAATCTTTTTTGTTTGTTTGTTTTTTGACAGGCAGAGTGGACAGTGAGGGAGAGAGAGACAGAGAGAAAGGTCTTCCTTTTGCCGTTGGTTCACCCTCCAATGGCCACCGCAGCCGGTGCATTGTGCTGATCCGATGGCAGGAGCCAGGTGCTTCTCCTGGTCTCCCATGCAGGTGCAGGGCCCAAGCACTTGGGCCATCCTCCACTGCACTCCCTGGCCACAGCAGAGAGCTGGCCTGGAAGAGGGGCAACCGGGACAGAATCCAGCACCCCGACTGTGACTAGAACCTGGTGTGCCGGCGCTGCTAGGTGGAGGATTAGCCTATTGAGCTGTGGTGCTGGCCTAATAAATAAATCTTTAAAAAAAAAATAAATTTCACTTTGTGAGCAAGTTTTGCCAAATTGACCACTGTTGGCCCTACTTAATGTATTTCATTAACAACCTTCGATTGCTTTATAGTTTGCATTTTTATTTACTTATTTAAGAGACAGAAAGAAGGTAAGAGAGAGAGCTCTTCCATCCATTGGTTCAGTCACCAAATGCCCACATGGCCTGGTCTGGGCCAGACTTGAGCTGAACTGAAGTCAGGAGTGGGGGATTCAATCCAAGTCTCCCACATGGGTAGAAGGAACCCAGTTCCTCGAGCCGTCATCACTTCCTTTTAGGATCTGCAGCTTTAATAACTTATTTTTTAAAACTTTCCATTTTTCTTATTTTTTGTTTATTTTCATTTTATTTGAAATGCAGAGAGAGATCTGCCATCTGAGGTTCACTCCACCAAATGCTGACAATAGCAAGTGTTAGGCCAGGCAGAATCCGAAGCCAAGTATCCGTTCCGGTTCTCCCACATGGGAGGCAGAGAAACAGGACTTCAGCCACCACGTGCTGCCTCTCTGATGTGTTTTAGGAGGAAGCTGGAATCAGAAGCAGTGCCAGGACCTGAACTCAGGCGCTTTGATATGGTATGTGAGTGTCCCAAGCTGCATTTTAACTGCCATGCCGAATGACCACCCTAGTCACTTTAAATCAATTTCAACTCAGTCATTTAAAAGAATCTTTTCTTGCCTATTTCAAACTTACTAAAACAGAGTTCACTCTTATTTTCAAGATAACTGTCTTTGTTTCCTTGTGAAAAAGGAAATTTTCATTTCCCTTCCTTTGTTCTTCGTTGTAGTCATTTATAGGTAAGATTCCATCAGAGAATAAGCTGTTCTTCAGTGTATGTAGCCTTCAGACAGGACAATGCAATCTCTTTCCATAAACAAAATGCCAGATTTCAGTGGCTTTCTACAGTAGTTGATTCACTCACTGGAGGCCTAGTAATGGCATTTCTGACTTGAGCAGCATTCATCATTTCAAGGATCAAAGTGCTTTTAGAACTTGTGGTCCAACACCATCCTCTAGGGTCTCTCAGTTGTCTGTAGCTAGCCCTCAGATGAGAATACAAAGTGGGGAATTTTGCTTTGGGATTTTTTTTTAATGAGCAGGTCCATAATTCATGCTTACCATTGTTCAGAACTCAGCCACTTGACCACTCCCAACTGCAAGGGAGGCTGGGAATTGTGAGCCATGAAGTGTCCAGGAAGTAATGATTTTAAGTTTGGTAATAGAAATTTGCAAATTTGACTTTCTCTGCTTCTTTTCTCTTAAGAATTGTTCTCATTTTCTTTTTAAACAATTAATATAATAATTAATTCAATGACTGCTCAATAATTGCATGCCATATGCTAGGCACACACTATTCTCCTAAGCACTTGGGATACATCATTGGCTATTTCTCATTGGGGTTTGTCTGATTCTTTTTATGATTAGATTGAGGTTATGCATTCTTGACCAGAAGCTACTCCTAGATCTTTTTTGCATGTTTGTTAAATATATTCTATCTTTCTTGAATGTTCTAGAAAGGACACATAGTATGAGAAGTAAGGATACAGCATGATTGTATAGAAGATATATCTAGAATTATATGGTTTCTTGTTGAGGTGTATTTATTTGAAATGAAGAGTGGCAGAGAGAGTAGGAGACTGAGAGAGAGGGAGAGAGAGAGAGAGCACTTCTGTCTGCTGGTTCACTCCTCAAATGACTGAAAGGGTCAGGGCTGGGTCAGGCTGAAGCCAGGGACCAGGAACTCCTGGTGGGTTAGGTCTCCCATGTGGGTGGCAGGAACTCAAGTACTTGAGCTATCATATTCTGCTTTCCATGTGCTGTAGCAGGAAACTGGAACAAAAGTGGATTAGCTGAGACTCCACTAGCCTACCAAGAAAGGATGTGGAATCCCAAGAGTTAGCTTAATGTGCTGCATCATAATGCCCAATCTTTATATTCTTATTTTTCATTTTAAATGTGTGTAATAGTTCTTATTTGCCATACTCACCCAGAAAAGAACAATTAACCATGTTTTATTTATAGATAAATTATACACATCACACAAATTGATTATCTTCACAATTACTATTAATAGCAATTATGGTTGCTCTATTAGTAAAATCTCTCTAGACCTGAGAATCTTAATTTTATATACTTCTCTTTGTTTGGCTATGAGCTTCTTGAAGTTAGACATTCATTTTTACTTATTTATTCTTAGTATTTATTATAATGGTTAATGAATAGAAATAAAGATTATAGCTTTTACTTATCATGCATTGATATGTACCAGGTGACTACATAAGTAAATCTTAAATGTAGATACTATAATTATCTGTATTTTAAAATGGGAAACTGAGGCATGGGCACAGAGATTAGGACACTCAATGTATGTTAGCAAGTTACAGAGCTGGTATTAAAGCTCAGTCATTCTAACTACATGCTTCTTCATTCCAACTTCTATGCTTCTATTCTTCTGTACTACAGTAGACCCAATAAAGGCTTGCTGATGAATGAATGAGTGAATGAATATAGAAAACAGGAGGGTAGACCAAAGCTCTCAGAACTGCCTTCTGGGTTTGAATTTGGTTCTGTGATTTGAATTTATGATTCCCTTGAATTTAGGGGCTTGATTCTAAGGGCTGAAAATTACATATTTTATGATGCTAATTATGTTTTTCCTCTTTTTTTAAAGATTTTATTTATTTCTTTGAGAGGTAGAGTTACAGAGAGAGGGAGAGACAGAGAGAAAGGTCTAAGGTCTTCCATCCACTGGTTCACTTCCCAAATGGCTTCAACGGCCAGAGTTGGGCCTATCTGAAGCCAGGAGTCAGGAACTTCTTCCAGGTTTCACACATGTGTGCAGGGACCCAAGCACTTGGGCCATCATCCACTGCTTTCTCAGAAGAGGAGCAGCCGGTACACAAACCAACAACTATATGGGATGCCAGTGCCGCAGGTGGAGGTTTAGCCTACTACGCCACAATGCTGGCCCCTGTTTTTCTCTTTATGGGGTAAAGAAGCTGTAGTGATCCATCTTATTATTTTTGTGATTATATACTCATTTATTTTTTTCTTCAGATCGGTATTAACTCTATACTACACACTAGGCCTTAGTGATTAACGTGCTTAAAGCAACAAAATTCAAGCTCATATAGAGTTTATAGTCTTGCTGGTGCAGTTGAAAAAATAAGAAAAATGATTGTTCAAATAATAATCCCTATTATGGTATATATAGTTGGGAAAGTGCAAGGTTTTTCCTAGACCTTATAAAGGGGCACTCAACCTAATTTGGGTAGTCAGGAAATATTTCCCTGAAGATGTTTAAGTTGCAACTTGCAGAATGAACAATAGATAACCAGGAAGGAAAGAGGAATAAAAGAATGTTCCAGGAAGAAGGCAGGTGAGAAGTTGCTGAGGCCTGATAGAGTATGCTGCAGATATTCTTTCATTTCATGTTATAGGTTTCTACTGTCATCCAGGTAAGATGAGAACTGAAAAGAGGTCAAGAAATCAGGTCACTGGTGAGTTTAGTAAAAGCAAACATTTGGACTAGTGAGGGTAGAGAGGTTAAATGGGAGATAAGGAAATAGAAACAGTATTATTTTATTATGGGTTAGAGACATGATTTATCACTCTTTTTCCTCTGCTTATGGCTTACATTTCTACTCCTGACTTTACATATTCCGTGCAGGTCTTACTCCAACTTCCCAGCAGCTAATGGATTTGCCTCATTGCTTATTGTAGTATTGCTTTACAGCACAGTGGGGAAGAGCTTAGACTCTTGAATCAAAGTGGACTAGATTTCAACCCTGCCTCCAGAGCTTGCTGGCTGCTTGACCATGGGTACTGTATGGTCAGCTTCCACAAGAATAAGGACATTAATGGTGCCTCCCTCATGGCATTTTCACAAGTTCTGAATGAAATTGTGTGCAAGTCTGGCATAGAGTAATACCTCAACTGAAAGTAATAGGGTTTTTTCATATCTTGTCTCTTGTGAATAATGCTGCATTGAACATTACAGTGCAGTCATCTCTTCAACCTGCTTTAAATTCCTTTGGAAACATACCCAGAAGTGGCATTGCAGGGGTCATATGGTAAGTCTCATTTTAGTTTTCTTATGACCATCCATACTGATTTCCAAAAATTGCTGTACTAGTTTACAATACTACCAACTAAAAATAAAATTAAACTTAATAAAAAGATTGATTTACTTATTTAAAGGGCAGATTTACAGAGTGAGACAGAGCAAGACAGAGAGATCTTCCTTCCATTGGTTCACTCCCCAAATGGTTGCAGTGGCCAGGGCTGGGCCAGGCCAAAGCCAGAAGCCAGGAGCTTCATCCAGTCTCCCACATTGGTGCAGGGGACCAAGTACTTGAGTCATCTTCTGCTGCTTTTTCATGCGTATTAGAAAGGAGCTGGATCAAAAGTGAGCAGCCAGGACGTGAACTGGTGCCCATATGGAATGCCAGTGTTGCATGCAGCAACTTAACCCGCTAAGCCACAATACCAGCCCCTAAAATAAAACTTTGCAAAAGGCCATCTTGTTATTATTCCACTTCCACTAGTTAAACTTCATTTAAAAGTCTTCATAAAATGAGTATAGTGATAATTTATTTTAAAATATAGTAAAATGTTTGTGGCAATGAGAAGCAGATTTTTAGATACAGGTTTTGAGTGTGTATGTGAACCCAAGGTTCTTACTGCTGTGGTTCTTACCAAGTGTGTTTATAAGAGCCACTGTAATGATCTATTTGGCATTCTGTCCTTGCTCCTACATTGCCACTGGCTTACATATAACTTTGGGGCCAGTATTCTCCATAGGGATGGGGAATATGAAACTTAATGGGTCAGTAGCCCAGTCAGTGACTCAACTGTAAGGACTTGGCTCATTTTATACTGCACTGCTAATGACTGGGCACTTACCTTACTCTGTATGGATGCTGAATATGACTAAGCTCTTGTTCTGTTGTCTAGAGCTATTCATTTTCCTTGATTCCAGAGATGGGATTCTTTCTAAGACTGGATCTTTTCTCTTGTCTTCAGTTAGCCCTGACTCTGACTGCTTCCTTTCCTGAAACTCCACTAACTGTGTCTTTCCAGACTGCATCCTGAGAGAATGCACCAAGCTGCTAGGATGCATGTCTGGTGCTAAGCTTTCATTTTGTTGACTACTTACTGCCTAGATATCTTACCGTTTTCAAGGGTTTTAACTCTGCAGATCACCTCACCTTTTTTTGTAACACTGTTTGCGATATCCAGTCTGTTCTGTTGCCAATCAAGCATGAGCTTTGATATTCTTGTCCTTCTGTCACCTTCCACATCATTAGTTGTGGAACTGTTTAAAGCAGTTCTGTTCTGAGGCACATACGCCTTTGAAAGTTGTAGTTGTTTAAAGTACTAAAGAGCAGACACAATTAATTTTAATTGAACCCAATGCTTTGTTCGTTTTATATTATTTATGGAGTTTATTTAACCTAACATATTACAAGTTACCATTTTGGTGCCAGTGTTGTGGTATAGCAGATTAATCTTCCACATGTGATGCTTGCATCCCTTATCAGAGTGCTGGTTTAAGTCTTGGCTTCTCTGCTTCTAGCCCAGCTTTTGTTTTTAATGAATTTTTTTTAAAGATTTACATTATTTATTTGAAAGAGTTACAGAGAGAGGTAGAGAGAGAGAGAAAGAGAGAGAGGTCTTCCATCTGCTGGTTTACTCCCCAAACGGCTGAAACAGGCAGAGCTGAACCAATCAAAAGCCAGGAGCTAGGAGCTTCCTCTGGGTCTCTCAAGGACTTGGGCCATCCTCTGCTGCTATCTCAGGTGCATTAGCAGCTAGTTGAATTGGAAGTAGAGCAGCTGAGATTCAAACCAGTGCCTATATGGGATGCTGGTGCTGCAGACCACAGCTTTAACTCACTGCGCCACAGCACCAGCCCCCAGTCCAGCTTTTTGCTAATGAATCTGGGAAGGCAGCAGAGGATGGCCAAGTACTTATGCTTCTGCTACCCGTGTAAGAGAATCAAATAACTTTTCTGGCTCCTGGCTTTGGCATGGCCCAGATTTGGCTATTGTGCCCATTTGGGGAGTGAACCAGTACATGTAAAATTGGAAGATCTCTCTCTGCCTTTAGAATAAATAAATCTTTTTAAAATCACCATTTTTATATGTAATGAACATGAAAATTAAGATATTTTGCTTTTTTCATGCTAAGATGTTGCAATCTGGTGTATGTTTTACACTTTCTGCCATCTTTTTAGAACTAGATTGTAGTTCACATTTCAAGTGCAATTCTAGAGATGGATGGGACCATCTGTCTTTCTAGGCTGAGGAGACGGAAAGCTCTTCTCTGGTGCACGCACTGGATTTCATCCTGGCATATCTCTGTGTGTTTCTTGCATTATTTACAACTCTAATGATTTTGTTCCTAGCCAGTAGAGTGTTACAAAAGATGTATCTGCAAGCAATCAATAAACTCTTTCATTCTTTGATTCATTTATTAGCCAAATATTTATTGGAAGTGTTCTGTGTTCCTGGCACTTTTCCAGCTTCTTGGGATAAACCTGTAAACATTTTTTACCCCTGTGGTGTTTACATTATAACAGGAAGGGGCAGAAAATAAGTCCTACAAAAAATAAATACATAAGTGTCAGGAGGTGACAGTTCTATGTAAAATAGGAGAGTTAGAGTAGCCCAAGAAGGCTGGGAGTGTGGAGTAGGTATCAGCTTTCAATGGAATGGTGAGATGAGGCTAGATCTTTGAGAAGATACAAAGTGTGTGGTGAGGTCAGAGAGGTAACTAAAATGAAGTACAGGATCCTGAGCTAGGTGCTCTCTGATCAGCTCAGCTCCAGCTGTTGTGGCCATTTGAGGAGTGAACCAGCATATGGAAGATTCTCTCTCTCTCTCTCTCTCTCTCTCTCTCTCTCTCTCCCCCTCTCCCCCTCCCTCCCTCCCTCCCTCCCTCTCTCTCTTCTTTCTCTCTCTCCTTCTGCCTTTCAAAGAAATAAAATAAATCTTAAAAAAAAGGATTATGTGACAGCATAAAGGACTAAGTTTGCAAAGGGAGGAAAGGGACTATACCCCAAAGGAGCTGAATGCTTAGCTATCCTGTCTGGACAGGAACTGGGGAGCACATGTGGGACTGGATTCTGAGGGTGCTTTATTAAAGACACGGGAACATAAGAATGGGTGAAGGAGAGTTTAATTATCTTGGGGGTATTGTCCCAGATTATAGAATTTAGACCCCAGGAGATGGTGAGAAATTATAATTAGAGTGGGTCCTGGAACCCAATGAAGATTGCATTTCAGAGGAAGTGACAACGCTATACAATTTATTTACTTGAGGAGAGAGATTGAAAGCATGAGAGAGAGAGAGGGACATAAGGAGAGAGAGAGAGATCTTCACTTACCAAATGCTAGTGCTGGACAGGAGCCAAAGTTGGGAGGGAATGCAACCCAGGTCTCCCATGTGGGTGGCAGGAATCCAGTTATTTGAGCCATCATCACTGTCTCCCAGGGTCTCCACTGGCAGGGAATTGAAGCTGGGGATTGAACCTAAATACTCAGATGTGGGATTTAGATGTCTTAACCACTAGTGTAGCCACATCATTTATTAAGGCTATAAGGAAAGCAGTAATGGCAGAGTGCCAACATCATTAGGTATTTCAGTGGAGAGTCTCTTCAGCATGTCAGGGGTGATGATAGGAGAGATCATTATAGAAGGAGATTCATTGTCAGCAATGGGGATGATAGGGACCAAAGCAGTTGAGGCTGTGTTGTAGCACGTAACTTTCAGAAGCCAAGGAATGCAAATATTGTAAATAACAGCAATATCAGAGTAAAGCTAAAAGGGTATGATCCACAGAGAATTGCGAAGGCACTAAATAGCACAAAACATCATGAGAGGCAAAATAAATATGTAATATGTAGTCAACACAGAGAGTGCTCAACTTGTACCATCAGAAGAAATTAAGGATGGATGATTAGAGACTGAGTGTAATTTCTCAACAAAATATCAGTCATAATCACTGGCCATATGTGTGGGCCAGAGCCTGTGTTTGGACCTCAAACTCAGTGATTGAAGAAAATTCTAAGCAATACCAAAACAAGTAGTGGCAGCACTGGTTACCCAATCTTTCCCACAAGAGAGAAACCACCACATTCTGTTGTAACTGCTTGGAGGAGAAAGGAATGCACAAACATATTGAGGATTGTTAGACATGGGATCTGATACCATACCATATTGATACCCAGAGACCTGAAGTGTCACATATACCCCCTCCCTTTCTTCTCTCCTATGTGGACTGGAGTGCATATGGAGTCCAGTCAATAAATGGAGTCCTGGCCAAGTTCCAGGTTTAAGTGGGTCTTCAAACCCATTTTGTCATCATTTCCCCAGTTTCTTTTTTTTTTTTAAAGATTTATTTCATTTATTTGAAAGACAGAGAGAGGTAGAGACAGAGAGAGGTCTTCCATCTGCTGGTTCATTCCCCAGATGGCTGCAATGGCAGGAGCTGTGCCGATCTGAAGCCAGGAGCCAGGAGCTTCTTCTAGGTCTCCCATGTGGGTGCAGTGGCCCAAGGACTTGGGCCATCCTTCATTGCTTTCCCAGGCCATAGCAGAGAGCTGGATCAGAAGAGGGGCAGCCAGGACTAGAACCGGTGCCCGTATGGGATGCTGGTGCTTCAGGCCAGGGCTTTAACCTGCTGTGCCACAATATTATTTGACAACAAGAGAAAGAGAGGGAAAGAGTTCCCACTTGCTCTTTCACTCTCCAAATCCCTGCAATGACTAAAGGTAGACCAGGCAAAGCAGGTAACCTAACTGGCCTATTAACTGCCAGGTTAAATGTCTGCTCCCACACTGGAATATGAGCTATCATAGTGAGGAAGGCCAGGTGGAAAACTTTGAAGTGCATCCTTACTCCTTCCCCTACCCCTTCCAAAAGTAGTGTATCAAAAGCAATATAACATCCCAGGTAAGAAGGGCAGTGGAAATTAATACTATCTTGATTATTCCAAATTGTGCAGGAGTAGTGCTCCCAGTTATGTTTCCCTTTAATTCTCTGTGTGGACTCTGAATAAATTAGATGGACCCTGCAGGATGATAGCACACTGGCATAAACTTAACCAAGCTGGGTGCTCATCATAGCCAGTGTGCCACATACGATGTCTGCACTAAAGCAGATTACACATCCACAGTTGCTTTTCATGCAGCTATTGATCTGGCAAATTCACATTCCTCTCACTCTCAGAAAAAGAACCAGAAACAGTTCTTATTCGTGAAAAGGATAAGGGTATACATTTAACAGTTTAGCACAGGGTTATAATTCTCCCATTCTCTTTCTTTTTTTTTTTTTTTTTTTTCAGACCTATTGTCATGTTTAATCCCAGTGAGAGTCAAGTTGGGCATTGATAGTTTCTTTTTTTTTTTTTTTTAACAGAAGATCAGTTTAGTGTACATTAAGTAAAGATTTCAATCGTTTGCACCCCCATAGAAACACAAAGTGAAATATACTGTTTGAGTACTCGTTATAGCATTAAGCCTCAGTGTACAGCACATTAAGGACAGAGATCCTACATGAGGAGTAAGTGCACAGTGACTCCTGTTGTTGACTTTACCAATTGACACTCCTGTTTATGGCATCAGTAATCTCCCTATGCACCAGTCATGAGTTTCCAAGGCTATGGAAGCCCCTTGAGTTCTCCGACTCTTATCTTGTTTAGACAAGGTCATAGTCAAAGTGGAGGTTCTCTCCTCCCTTCAGAGAAAGGCACCTCCCTCTTTGAAGACCTGTTCTTTCCACTGGGATCTCACTCACAGAGATCTTTTTGCCAGAGTGTCTTGGCTTTCCATGCCTGAAATACTCTCATGGGCTTTTCAGCCAGATCCGAGTGCCTTTAGGGCTGATTCTGAGGCCAGAGTGCTATTTAGGACATCCGCCATTCTATGAGTCTGCTGAGTATCTCACTTCCCATGTTGGATCACTCTCCCCTTTATTTATTCTATCGGTTAGTGTTAGCAGGTACTAGACTTGTTTATGTGCTCCCTTTGACTCTTAGTCCTTTCATTATGATCAATTGTGAACTGAAATTGATCACTTGGAATAGTGAGATGGCATTGGCACATGCCACCTTGATGGGATTGAATTGGAATCCCCTAGTATGTTTCCAACTCTACCAATTGGGGCAAGTCAGCCATATGAGTATCATTTGAAAAGACTTGAACTGCCATATCAATAACATCAAATTAATGGAGTAGCTAAGCAAGAAGAATATATTACATTGGAAGCCTAAAGAAGACACATGTAATTGAGAGAGCAGGAGAGAAACCTTATGAGGGTTGAAGGACTTGCTATACCAGAAAAATTGCTAAAAGTATAGTGTTCAGCAGCATGCCAGGGCATCTATGCAAAATAAAGGGTAAATTATTTCATCTTGTGTCTCTCAACACAAAAAAGAAAGTACAGTTCCTGGTAGACATTTTTAGATTCTGAAACACATTTCACACATGAGAATACTGCTTAATCCCACATATCGAGGGATCATGTGAAAAGTTTCTGCTTTAAACAAGACCTAAAAATAGGAAAGGGTTGGGACAGGCATTGGTGCAATAGTTAAGGTGCTACTTGGGACACCCACATCCTATATTGTGTCTGGGTCTAAGTCCCAGCTCCCCTCCTAATTCTAACTTCCTACCAATGCATATCCTAGGAAGCAGCAAGTGCTCGCTCAAATAGCTGGGTCCCTGCCACCCAATTTGGAGACCCGCATTGAGTCTCAGCCTTGGCTGTTGCAAGCATTTGGGGAGAGGGCTGGCAGATGGACAATATCTCTCTCTCTCTCTCTCTCTCTCTCTGTGTCTCCCAAATAAATAAGTAAATAAATATTTAAGAAAAGAAATGGGACTGGTGTCTGTAGCAGATTTAAGGCCACAGTGTGAGCAGTCCTGTTCTGAGGCAATACCTCTTGGCAAACTCTATGGTATTTATGTCATTGCTGTGTTATATTTATGGAAAGTCTCAGTGGGAGAATGACAACCTAGATTCTAGGAATCCAGAAGCAAGGCTGTTTCATTTTCATTGGAGAGTTTTGAAGAACAAACTTCTGGCTCTGGGCCCTGACAGAGGAAGTACCTGACCAATATGGCACCAAGGCATCCAGAACTTCCTATTGTGATCTTGATTTCATCAGGCACAGAAGTCCCCAAGACAGGGAAAGAGGGCAGCAACAACCCATCCTAGGATGGAAGTATTTCACTGACCATGAGTAGGCTCAGAGAACACAAGTAAGCTTGATGAGCAGGTAGTATTTCCCCCATGTTACCCACCAATATTGTACCTACACATTCTCAACAGTGTACATGTGTAAGCTGATGGAGCAGAAAAATATCTGACCTTGGTTCACAAATGGGTTCATTTGGTATGGGGGTGTAAGTCAAATATGGATGGTGACTGCATTGCCGTCTCACCTGAATGGCCTTGATGGTGGCAAGGGAGAACCCTCCCAGTCAGCAGAGCTTTGGATGTGCACTTGGTCTCATCCACTTTGTGTGGACTGGGAAGTGACCTAGGGTTAGACTATGTGCAGACTCACTGTGAGGTTGAATAGCTTGGTTAACTCTTCAGAGGCCTGGAAGAAGATTAGAAGATTGACTACAAGAGTTTAGGATAGTGGTATCTGAATGGTTATGTGGGGAGGAGCACAAACTGTAAAGTTCCTTTTAATTAGATATTAATCTAATATGCATTAAATAGCATTTATTTTGGAAGAACCACAAAATAACCAAGTAGACAAAATTACCTGAAGGCTTTTCAATAACCAGTCTATGTCGTTGGTAACTCCAGTATGCAAATGAGTGATAAAACAGAGATAGAGCCTAAAAAAGGACTCAACAATTTGATTACAACTTATCAAGGCTAATCTAAATTTCTGGCACAAAATATCCAACCTGCTAGCAACTTAGAACAATGCTGGAATGCACCTGTCAGAGAGATAGATATTGTCCTGTATAGATTGGCCCTATTATCTGAAGAGAGCAACCATCACTTGGCAGCTTCAGTTTATACCTTGAGTTCTGTCTATACTATTCTATGTCCCCAATAGGAAAAATACAAAAGTCCAGCAGCTAAGGAGTAGAAAGAGGAGTGGTGCTGCTTTTAATCCTTCCCACTGATTTACTTAGGAAATTGCGCTTTCTGTGCCTAGAACTCTTGGATCTGCAGAATGAGAATCTCATTACCCCAGAGAGGGACATTTTCACCCGGGGATACATAAATATTCCATTGAGCTATAAGCTGTGACTAGTACATGGGTTTTTGTAGGGAACATCAGTCAAAGTGAAGTCACACCCCCTGTAGGGATAATTGACCCCAGTTTTTGTAAGGATGAAGAACTGCAGTTACAAAATGGAGAAAGGCAAGAGTAAGTTTGGCACCTAGAGAGGCACTTGACCAATTGTGATAGTAAATAAGCAATGTGGCAACCTCTCCCCTCAGAGGGGAATAATGATGAGGGTCTCAGGCTCTCCAAGGATGGTGATTCAAGTCAGCAGTTAGGCAATTGAGACTGGCAGAAGTGCCAAAGGTGAGGGGAATCTGGAATAGATAATAGAGGAGGGAGACTGAGTATGACTTGCCAATCAAAGGCTAGCAGTAGAATAATCTTCCTGTTTTAAGTTCCTCTCCATAAGATAGGCTACCAGATTCTGGAGATGCTGCTCTTTACATACAAATGAGAAGATTGAGACAACACAAGGGACGAACAATTTTGGACATTCTGATAGGCCACCAAGATCTCTCTTTGCCCAGCCTGTGCAAATGCTGTTGACAAATATTTGCCTTTAGTTCTTAGGAATTACTTCAGCTTTTATGAACTTTCTCACTGTCGCTCCCCCTCTTCGTGGAGGAACGACACTAAGCCCTGCCTAGGCTTCATATCCGAGTCACGGCACCATTATGTCGCTCCCCGTCTTCGTGGAGGAACGACACAGGACCCTGCGCTGTTCTTTCGTCTGCTCGGCCCTCCCCGGGTTTGCTGCTGGTTCTTCCCGGGTTGGCTACTATCCCTTCCACCTCCGTGGAAGGGCAGTTCCCCCTGGCCACATTCCCCACTTCCGCAGGGGAGCGGCACACCGCCGGCCGGCTCTTCTCGGGGGCTGCACAGGTGTTCCCCTTAGATGTTCCCCTTAGATGTTCCCGGTGCATGCCGTCTCTCTCCTCCTTTATAGTCCTCCTCCGCCAATCCTAACTCGGCTGCCCACACGCCGAGTATGCTGCTCTCCTCCAATCAGGAGCAAGTCCTACAGTTTATTGATTGAACTGGAGGCAGCTGTGCGGAAGCTGTTTACTTCTCTCCCAGCGCCATATTGTGGGAGAGCAGATGCATAGAATAAGTCTTAATTCCAGTAACTCAGTCCAGTCCGGGCTGCTCCCCACACTCACCCATTCTCACATCCTTGTGAGGGGTACCTCAAACTATGGTACCACGGGCTGACCATTTTGACCCAACGTAGGACAACTCTTGTGGGTTATTTTATCTCTTGAGCTTCTCAAAGGAATTTCTCATAAGATGGATAAAGCTATTGATAGGAGTGCATCAAGGCTCAACTCCTTCTGTCCAATCCCATTTCCTTTCCCTCTCTTCTCCAAGTATTGATGTCAGAGACACTTCCCATTAAGCATTCTGCACACCGAACACCATCTCAGAGATGGCTTCCTGAAGGACACAACCTAAATCATTTTAGGACCTTGGAAATGCTGGGTAGCTTCTCTGTACCTCAATTTCCTTATCTGATAATGATAAAACATCTTTCAAAAGGTTGTTAGGAGAAATTGTGTGACAGTCCTTTGGCAGTACCTGATATATGATGATCAATCCATCCTGAATTGACAAATAGGATTTTTTAAACATAAAGTAAGAAAAAAAGAGATGAGAATATTTTAATAGTGAAAATATTTTAATAATCATTTGTTCATATATTGTTTCCTGCAATAATATCTATTTGTTTTCAGATATTTCCTGTGCCCTCAGGAATAGTTTATTTGCCTCTCTTGTTTCTACTCTCAGTAGTCCTATCTTTATAGATATTTGGAATAACTGATTTCTTTTACATATTAATCCCTGTGAAATGAATGTGCTGTAACTATTATTTTGATTACTTTAGTATATATACATCAACAGAGGTTCTATGAAGTAAAGAAAGTGTTTTCACTCATGAAATACCAATGCTGTGAACAATATAGGTATTAAAGAATAATATGATACTAACTTCTTTTTTAGCTTTAAAGAAGCAATCTTTAGAATTCTTTATTTCACCAATTCAGTTAACAATTTGGATACACATTATGTTCCTGGTCCCATGCCAGGAACGAGGGATATAAATATGTACCAAAATTTCTTACTTTTTAGAAATTTGTAGGTAACTATTTTTTGTTTACTAATATCCTGGTCATTCCTACTATTATGGTAATTGAGGAGTTAAAGAACTGAAAAAGGAATCTTTTAAATAGTAATATAGTAGAAGCACTCACTTTATGGCAGACCCTATGCTAATTGCTCTATTAATATTCAATGTGAGCCAACCTGTGCTAGGCACAGAGTGAACAACAGCACAGCACAGCACAGCAGTTGATAACTTGGGCATGCTGCCTGTTCTTACTGCACTGTTCTTACTGCCCAGTTGGGAAGACAAACAGCTAAACATACAGTTATAATACAGAATAAATAATATATATGGAAATAAAATGATATAGAAGGGAGGCCCAAACTACTTTTGTTGGGTCAAAATCTTCCAGAAAATGTGATCTCAAATCCGAGACGTGAAACATAAACAGGTATTGGCTGAGTTAAGAGAGTGAAGGTTTTGGAGAAGACACAACATGCACAAAGAGGAGCTGGAAAGCAGTGTATTGAGTGGGGAGTAGTGATAAAGGATTCCAGAGAAGTAAGCAGAGGGTCAGTCAATCATGAAAGACCCTGTATACCTCTGACATGGTACCCATGAAACTACCCTTTACTTCTCTTGAGAACAATGGAAAGCTGAAACCAGGTTTTCAGTAGAGAGAGAGATGACGAGGACATTTGTATATGAAAAGCTTCATGCTAGCTGCATCATAGGCTACAGAGGAGCAAGAACAGAAACAGTGAGGAGGCTGAAAAACCATCCATGTGTTAGAGGTTCTTAGTCTGGATGAGGGGAGCTTTGGGAAAAGTGAGAAGTGTATGGCCTCAGTACATGCTAGTAAACCAATATTAATGCTTGGGGAGTGGTCGAGGCAGTACTGAGGCAAAGGAAGAACAGGATGCTGAACTCAATCTTGCCAAGTGTGGGTTTGCAGAAGAATGACCACCCGGGAGATGGGTAGGTGCTGAAATTTCCTGTGAGCCCAGCTCAAAGGACTGTGTGCTCTAGCACAGCCTGTTTCTGTCAGAGAGAAGGAACATCTTTACTCAGTCACACAAAGGTGCCAGATGGTCTATTGCTGGCCTTAGGGGAAGGCCACAACATAATGCTGGTTTGGAAAACTGGAATACTGGTAGCACCATTCACTGAGACTGTGTTGGGGAAGAAAGTAGTGAGTGCAGTCTGCACTTAAATCCCATTAACAAGCCTATTTTATAAAAGAAATTGAGTATTAGAAAGGTAAGGGTTTTCTTTTTTCTATTTTAAAATTTTATTATTTATTTGAAAGGCAGAGTTACAAAGAGAAAGGGAGAGATAGAGATAGAGAGAGATAGAGAGAGAGAGAGATTATTTATTCACTGGTTCACTCCCCAAATGGCCACAACTACTGGGCTGGGCCAGGTTGAAGCTGGGAGCCAGGAGTGTCATGCAGGTCTCCCCCGTGGGTGCAGGGCACAAGTCCTTGGACCATCTTCCACTGCTTTCTCAGGTGCATTAGCAAGGAGCTGGATCCCAAGTGCAGCACCCTGGACTTGAACTGGTGCCCATGTGAAATACAGGCCTTGCAGGTGGCAACTTAACCTGTTATGCCACCATGCTGGCCCATATATATTTTAAATTGGGCAAATGATTTTCTCCAGGACACATAATAAATGGTGAGAGTGGAATTTGGATCTTGATATAGTACTTCTTATATATTCTTCTCATTCTTTATTTTTACTAAAAAATAGGAAAGACAAAAACCACAATAACATGTAATGGGGACCATGCCATTATAAAAATATATGTGATTTCATTTGGGAAATGAAAATATGAGTAATTATATAATTATTTGTATGCTTAACTTTTGAATATTTAGAAACTGATAATTTTCAGGAATGTCTTTCAGCTTTCTTTTCATTGTTTTTACCTTCATTCTCTGTTTTCTCTAATGCCTTTTCTTGTATCTGTCTTTAAAACTCCAGTGACAACCTCCAGAAGACTTCCTCCAGAAGATGATTCTAACCATCCTGTTGCAAATAAACATTCCTCTCATGAGCTCCCTGGGCATCTTGGACATATATCTTTCACTTGAATTGTCACACTGTCCTAATTGGTTTATTTTTAGTTTTATACTCTTAAAATCTGGTGCCTTGTCACCGTTCAGGAGATGGTGTTAGAATACTGCTAGAGAAAAACTTCTCAAACTTCACTTTTTTTTTTTTTTTTGACAGGCAGAGTGGACAGTGAGAGAGAGAGACAGAGAGAAAGGTCTTCCTTTGCCGTTGGTTCACCCTCCAATGGCCGCCGTGGCCAGCGCACCGCGCTGATCCGATAGCAGGAGCCAGGAGCCAGGTGCTTTTCCTGGTCTCCCATGGGGTGCAGGGCCCAAGCACTTGGGCCATCCTCCACTGCACTCCCTGGCCACAGCAGAGGGCTGGCCTGGAAGAGGGGCAACCGGGACAGAATCCGGCGCCCCGACCGGGACTAGAACCCGGTGTGCCGGCGCCGCTAGGCGGAGGATTAGCCTAGTGAGCCGCGGCGCCGGCCTCAAACTTCACTTCTAACAAACCTTCATTGATTTCCCCAGTTGTTTATCCCAGAAATGGATGAACATAAAAATGAGCCATGGATTTTTAAAACTAAAGATTTCCAGGGTCCACTTCAGACCTATAGAATCTGAGACAGGGCCAAGATATCTGGACTTTGACAATGGTACCTATATGACTCCCTAGTCAGCCCAACCATTTAGGAACCACCGCTCCTGCTCACCAATAGTCTGGTATACCTTTCTGTTAATGTGGGCTTATGGTTGTTATAGTTTATATTGTGTTCACATAATATATTTGTGAAATTATCATTAAAGATTTTGAAGTCATTATTCACACCTAAACCTCTGATACCACATCAGACACCAATAGGGTATTATGTTTGCTTGCCCATAATCACTGGTAGATATTTTTCTGTTTCACTCCTTGAAATTGTTAAATTACTTTAAGTCCTTTGATTTTAAGAGAGTTGCATGTGACACTTCAGGCACTAAAAAATTTGTTTAAACAGGCATATGAAGCAAGTTTTTTTCTCTACTTTTTGGTAAAACATATTTTATATGATCATATTACTACTTTAGAAAGTATGAAAAACATTGTTATCTTACCATTTGTTGTGCACTTTATAAATCTGGCCAACACAGAATCCATTTGAGCTCAGGCCAACAGAACTGTTTCACTGTTGCCTTGTTTGTGTGTTAACAACACTGCTAATATCAACATGGTTCTATTTGTTCTTACTGGAAAAGGTTTATAAATCATCTATTTTTTTTGGTGCTATTAAGAAATTGTTGGCATTTTTGAAAGGAATGTGTGTTTTTAGAACATAGTAATTATAACATAATCATAACATTATATTAATTATAACAGTAATTATAACATAATCATAATATAATTATAACATAATCATAACCAAATCATGTTTATGTTGACATTATACATTTATCTAAAGTATTAAGTACCAAATCTCTATTTTTTTCCACCAGGCATGTTTGAATTAAGTGAGAAACTTGACTTAACTTCATAAACTTTAGTGTGTTGACATTCACCACAGAAGTAGAGTATGTGATATATTTATAGGGCATGTTTAATGCTTTTTGTTCCCATTTCCTCTGTTAGTAAACTGAGAACCTGGACTTTCTTGATGCAATAAATGTCTATCAAGAATATAACATAAGGGTCAACATTGTGGTGCAGCAGGTTAAGCCACTTGCTTGTGATGGCCAGCATTCTATGTGCGAGCACTGATTTGAGTCTCAACTGCTTTGCTTCTAATCTAGCACTCTGCTGATGTGTGTAGGAAAAGCAGCATAATATGGCTCAAGTGCCTCGGCCCCTGCAACACACATGGGAGACCCAGATGGATTTCTACACTTCTGGCTTCAATCTGGCCCAGCCACAGCTGTTGGGGCCATTTGGCGACTGAACTAGTGGATGGAAGGTCTCTCTTTGCCTCTGTCTCTCCCTCTCTCTGTGTGTCACACTGACTTTCAAATAAATAAAATAATTTTTAAAATAATATAGTATAGTTTTCTAATGATTCTTCAACATGTGTTATCATTCTATATGGTCTTATTTTTTGATACTTTCAGTATTTTTGATCTAGGATTTATTACTTGTTCTTCCTCCTTTTGGTATGCTTCTACCTAGATCTGAGTTCTGTGAAACAGCTCATGATGATTTCAACATCCTGAGATTTTGCTAAGCATTTTTTTGTGAAGAAGTATCTGTAAAGAATGACATTTTTCCAAACAACCTCACAGGGTTCCCATAAACTGCTAGGATACTTCAGGAACAAGTTATTTCCGTCTTAGACATTTTTTTGAGACATTTATTGGGTGGGATGAGGCAGTGCACCTGTCCCTGCTGCATTACCCAGTCATGTCACAATTCTGACATCCAGCTGCCCGTAACACCAGTGGCCCTCGTTCCACTTATTCTCTCTACACCTGATATGATAATTTCTTCAAACATCCTATTTAGTCTTTCCCCTTGCTAGCTCTACTGAAATTCCTTCCATCATATTAAATCAAACCTGAATTTCTCACTCTATATTTGACACTCATCTATTAATAGGCTGCCTAAGGCTATCCCACTGTATCATTTGTTGTTGCCCAATGTGTGCTTTTGGTTCTTAGCCATTCTATTTTTCTTTAAGTTTCTGAACTTGTTCCCGCTTTCCATTCCCTTTGTCATTTCAAAGCATTTTATTCATCTTTATTCTGTGCTCTGTCAGCAGTTGTACTTCTCAGTAGCTAAGGGAGAGTTGACTTGAGAATATTTATTGGGCTCTAAAATGAGCAAGGTAGATCACATTCTGAGTTCACTAGAGGGAGCTCAATATTTAAAATAACATTCCTAGAAATGTAAGAAATCAAAAAGGTCTTTTTTACAAAGGTGAAAAATTATATGTTGCTGTTGCTGTTGTTTTTAATCTGAAGCTTTGTTTTCTAAGTTTTTTGGTAAGTAAAGATCACAGAATGATAAAGTCTAGTCTTAAAAGACTGTTTAATCTGAAACACCAATTTTAAGGAAATAAAACTTTACCATCACATTTCATATTATATTATGTTTTATATGGGTGTTGTCTCAAGCTATAAATGTTTCTGTCCCCTGAGATTTCATATGTTGAAACTTAATCAGCTGTTTCATGGTAATAGGAGGTGAGATTTTTGAAAGATAGTTAAGTCACAAGGACAGAGACCTCATTTATGGGGTTAGTGCCCTTATTACACACGGAGAGCTGCCTTGCCCCTTCTACCATGTAAGCACACAGTGAGAAGGCTGTGTAAGAAGTGGGTCCTCCCTGGATACCAAATCTTTTAGTGCCTTAATCTTGGACTTCCCAGTCTCCAGAACTGTAAGAAGCAAATTCTTGTTTCTTCTAAGTTACTCTATGATATTTTGTAAAATAGAAAATAACACCTTGTAATGAACTAAGACACCTTGTAATTGGTTTCTTAACATTTCATAACCTGTTTTCCTAAGTGCTCCTACATTTCGTTCCCAGTTAATGGGACACCCATCCAACCAGTGGTCTAAGCCAGTAATCTCAAAATCATCAAGACTTCACTCCTTTGCTGTACTCGACACTATCATCTCCCCTTCTAGACTGTAACCTCCTTGGGGTCTGGGATGGTGGTTGTTCACCATCCTTTCTCTTCTACCTGCAACAGTATTTGCATTATAGGGGCCAGCCAATAAATACTTGAATTAAGGAATGAGAATGATTCTTTTCTTCTCCCTATGTCTAAACTATTATCAAATACTTCAGATTTTGCCCCCTAGTTATTTAATCTGTCCTTGCTTCTCACCCCTGGTTTGTACAGCCCTTTACTATTTCTTATCCATACTATCAAAATCATCTCTGTGTCCAGTTTTGTCTTCCTTTCCCTCCTACCATTTCCTCAAGTGATTCATCTTGAACTAAACTGTCAATTCCACTACTTGTTAAATCTCTTTAATATTTTCCATCACCTACAAAATGGTCTTCCTTCCCCTTACTTAGCTTTGAGACCATGACCTTCCCTGTGGCCTGGCCTCCACCTGCTTTCCCAGGTTCAGCTTTGTGTCAGTTTCTCAGTCTGTCACTCATATTTTTAAATAACATCAAATTGTTTTTGGTTCTTCACATATTCCATAAGGTTTATTTATGTAACAGGTGATTTTACAGCCTAGCCTGGAAGAAAGTTCCAGGAAATGAAGACACATTGGAAAGATCTGAAAATGTTAGTAAGAGTTAGGGCAAAAGGAAGCAAGGTCTCAGAGAACAATATGGCCTCTTTGTGTTTCTATGTGACTCTTAGGTATAATCATTCAGACCTAGAAAATTTATTGGCTGAAATGTAAGCAAGATGCTACATGATATATCTTTCTAGTTAAGTTATGTGGCTGCCTAAAAGACCATTCATTCATTCATTCATTCATTCATCCAGTGAGTATTCATTGAGTTTCTGTTATGTTCCAAGTGCTATACCACACACTGAATGTATAGAGGCGAGCAAATGAAGATACATCCTGATTTCGTGGAATATAGACTATTACAACTCAATTACCCTTCAAAATCTCTTAGAACCAAAGATTTGGTTAGACTACATGAGAAACAACTAGGAGCTCCAAAGATGTATCTGTAGTCTGTATGTGAATCTTGTGCTAACTCAAAAAGGAACGAATAGCAATTCACTTACTTGGCTGGTATGGTGAAAATCCTTTCTTAATTCTGTCAATAATGCCATCATATGGATGAATTGTAAGAGATGTGTTTATTTAGGCATTATTATAATGATGAATGGACTATTTTGTCCTCAACTATGGAATCAGTCCAAGAAAAATCTTAAAATCTTCAGAAATTCATGTCAATATCATCACAAGAGTTCTTTTACTGATTGAATTGATATTTATTATACCCTTAAAGCAATAATTCAGCACTGTAAGAGGCTTAACACATCCTTAACAATCTTTCTTACCATCCAGAAACTCTGCTGGATACGTGTGTTTGAGATGATGCTATTTCAATGTTGAAAGGTTCTTAAAGGTAGACTGAGACACAAAAATTAGTGCTACAAATCCCTGGTTTTGATTTCTCAAGGAGCTCTTAGATAACTTTGAAGTCATCCATGTAAATAATACAGATATATAGTAGTTCCCCCTTTGCCTACTGTTTCATTTTCCATGGTGAACAATGGTTCAACAATATTAAAAGGAAAATTCCAAAAATAAACAATTAGCAACCTTCAAATTGCATGCTTTTCTGAGTATCATGATGAAATTGTGCTTTGTTTTTCCCCTCTCTGCTTGGGATATGAATCATCCATTTTTCCAGAGTACTCACACTGTATATGCTACTACCTGATAGTCATTTAATAGTCATCTGTGTTATCTATTTGATTGTTACAGTACTGCAGTGTTTGTGTTCAAGTAACTCCTATTTTACTTAATAATGGATCCAAAGCACAAGAGTGGTGGTGCTGACACCACCAGTGGTGGTGCTAACTACCAAAGAGATTCCATAAAGTGCTTCCTTGAAGTGAAAAAGTAAAAGTTCTTGACTTAATTCATAAAAAAATAAACCCAGTATGTTGAGATTGCTAAGAACTAGAGTAAGAATTAAATGTAGTAGTTTTTATATAGGGCTAAGTACCTGCTGTGGTTTCAGGTGTCCACTGGGGGCCTTAGAACATATCCCTGAAGATAAGGAGATTCCTACAGTTAGCATTCTCCTATGTGACTAGTTATTCACTATAGATTAGACACTTCCTAGCCGATTTATGCCAAGAGTATATTCAAATGATATATGTGTTTCATGCCTGGAAGTATTGTATTTGATCAACTTGTTATTTTAATTTCATATTTGCAACATCTGAAATAATTTTTTTAAGTTATTTGACAGATAGAGTTATAGACAGTGAGAGAGAGAGACAGAGGAAGGTCTTCCTTCCGTTGGTTCACTCCCCAAATGGCCTCTATGGCCGGCGCTGCGCCGATCCGAAGCCAGAAGCCAGGTGCTTCCTCCTGGTTTCCCACATGGGTGCAGGGGCCCAAGCACTTGGGCCATCCTCCACCACCCTCCCAGGCCACAGCAGAGAACTGGACTGGAAGAGGAGCAACTGGAACTAGAACCCAGTGCCCATATGGGCTGCCGGCGCCACAGGCAGAGAATTAACCAAGTGAGCCACGGTGCCAGCCCCTAAAATGAATCTTTACTATTCAGTGCTTCCTGAATTAGACATTTATTTAAATGTGTTTACTCTTTTTAAAAGATTTATTTATTTGAAATTCAAAGTTACAGAGACGGGGGGTGGGGGAGAGAGAGAGATCCTTCATCTACTAGTTCACTCCCCAAATGGCTGTAATGGTCAGGGCTGGGCCAGACCAAAGCCAGGAGCCAGGAGCTTCATCTGGATCTCACAAGTGGGTTCAGGGGTCTAAGGAGTTGGGCTCATCCTCCCCTGCTCTACCAGGTGCATTAGCAGGGAACTGGATGGGAAGTGGTGCAGCTGGCATTCAAACTGGCACCCATTTAGGATGCTGGCACCACAGTCAGTGGCTTTACCTGCTACTCCACAGCACTAGCCCCAAATATTTTGTATTCATCCAGTAAGTATGTTAAATCTCTTATGCTTGTGTCTGTTTCCTTCCTGTTCAAATTAAGCCTATCTGCTCACATTGCTAAATTAATAAATAAAATTATGGAGAGGTCAGCAGTTAGAGTGAGATATAAAGATGGGGAAGACTGAAATGTAGTCTATATGTGTTCTATGGTAGGCACCAGAGGAGAAACACAGGCAAGGAGACCAGATGATTATTTACTAGCTGTCAAAGAAAGAAAAGAGGTCTAGAAATGAGAATAAAACCCAGAGCCAAGTGTGTATAGGTATTGACAGTCATCTTAACCAAGGTAAGGGAGGCATAAGGCATCTAGTCACAACTACACAACTAGGATTGAATGGCATAAAAATCAATTAAAAATCATTGTACCTGATCATAGAGTAATCGAATTATTGGATGGAACAGAGAACTGGAATTACCCGAAAATCAATATTGAACCATTATCATACTACCAAAAAAAGCAACCTTTTTCAAGATATATGTCCACTTGAACCCAATAGAATGCATGGATTTTGATAAAGGTGTTCATTGTACTTGCTTTCCATATCAAAAACACTCATCAGGCCTAGATACCTTCCACTATAAACTACTAAAATGTTTCAGTATTTTCTTTGAATTTAAAGTTCTTTGAAATGGTATTTTCCTTATTCTTTTATGATTAGTTAAAATGAAGTAGTATCCATTTGATACACAAAAGTTTAAAAATATATAATACCACCGAGGTATACAGAGGAGTGGCAGAAACAGAGAATATCTATGTATAGAAACATAGGGAAAGGAGAGAACCCAGTGGAGGAAATGAAAAAGCAATGATCAAAGAATAGGAGAGAATTGCACAAATACAATCTGACTGAAAACAAGATTACAGCTATTAGAAGAGGTAGAAAGCTGTGAAGATGAGTGGTGCTTACCTCTGTTGACTACTGTAGGAGAAAGAAGAATGGTGATTTTTGACTATGAAGACATTGGTGACTATGGGAAAATTTAAAGAGATAGTAATGATTTATTGAATACCTTCTACATTATGGCCATTACTTTGGATAACTTCTGTATAACATCTAATTTAACCTTCATAGCAACAAACTAGGAAGTAGTTACTAATACTCTTCTTATTTCACACGAAAAATAACTTAAGCACCAAGATGTTGGGTTATTTACTCAGGCATATGACACAAATGGAGAATCTGTGATTTAACCTTCACAGTCTAACTCTCTAGAATCCAGGCTTTTAATAGAGGCTCATTTGAATTAGGTTGATTTTTTTTTTTTTTTTGACAGGCAGAGTGGACAGTGAGAGAGAGAGACAGAGAGAAAGGTCTTCCTTTGCCGTTGGTTCACCCTCCAATGGCCGCCGCGGCTGGCGCACTGCGGCCGGCGCACCGCGCTGATCCGATGGCAGGAGCCAGGAGCCAGGTGCTTTTCCTGGTCTCCCATGGGGTGCAGGGCCCAAGCACCTGGGCCATCCTCCACTGCACTCCCTGGCCACAGCAGAGAGCTGGCCTGGAAGAGGGGCAACCGGGACAGAATCCGGCGCCCCGACCGGGACTAGAACCCGGTGTGCCGGCACCGCAAGGCGGAGGATTAGCCTAGTGAGCCGCAGCGCCGGCCCAGGTTGATTTTTTAATTAGATGCTAAAGACCATGAGACAACATGAGAATGAGCTGGAGATATGAGTAGGGGATGGCACAGTGAATGAGGAGAGATTCTTATAACAGAAATAAGTGGACCTCAAAGAAGAGGATGGCTGAACAGGTACCCATGGAATGAGAATCTAGAAGTACAAGCAGAGAGCAACATACTTTCCTCCTTTAGGAATGAACGGACTGCCTTGATTGGGTTGGGAAGGAAACAAGATTCTTAAGGAAAGCAAATGATTCAATTAAGATTAGAAAAGGTGAAAATGATTAAAAATAAGAAAGAAATAAATGCTTCGGTCATTGTGGTCATTGTGATTAGGCTTGCAAAAAAAAAAAAAAAAAAAAAAAAAAAAAAAAAAAAAAAACCACAGGGGAAGTTAGATTAAGGAAAGGTAGAGCTGGTGAAGAGAAAGCAACAGTAGTCATGAAGAAAGGGCAGTAAGGGGTTTTGTTCCCCAGGACTGAGGCAACTGGTGCTCAAGGAGCCTAGATGAATATAGAAATATATTTAAATGAAGAATTAAATAGATAGAAAATTACTTTGTTTCGAGGGTCCAAATATAATGTTTTCACCATGGTGCAAGTGTTTAAATATCCCTAGCTAGGAAAATTAGCTTTAAAAAACTTTAAAAGTTGGGGCTGGCTTTGTGGTGTAGTGAGTAAAGCCTACCCCTGTGATGCCGGCACCCCATATGGGTGCCAGTTTGTGTCCCAGCTGCTCCACTTCTGATCCAGCTCCCTACTAATGCACATGGGATAGCAGTGGAAGATGGCCCAAGTCCTTGGACCCCTGCACCCACATGGGAGACCTGGATGAAGCTCCTGGCTCCTGGCTTTGGATTGACCCAGCTCTGGTTGTTGTGGCCATTTGGGGAGTGAACCAGCAGATGGAAAGTCTAAGTCTCTCTCTCTCTCTCTCTCTGTAATTCTGCCTTCCACATAAATGAACAAATTTTCAAAAAGAAAAAAAAAAAGCTTTAAAAATGATACTCAAAATCTCACTAAAATTTAAATATGAAAGATTAATATAATTTTAAAAACTGAGTGAAGAACATTTTAAGTATGGCAAAAACTTAGAATCTGTAAGAAAAAAATGAATTTACAATTAAATTAAATGTAAAACAATTTCAAAATAGCAATTATAAAAATAACTGTGAGTAGAGATAAACTCGGAATATTTTGGCAATTCTTATCATAAACATAATTTTTCTGATGTGGTAAGAGTTTCAATAACTTGGTAAAACATCGTTAGATAATAGAACAATAGTGAAAGAATATGTATTTGTATTTATAGAAAATTAAATAGAAATGACTTTTAAACATAATAAGGATGCTCAATCCCAGGAGGCAAATGTTAACTGAAACTAAAACCAGACCATATTTTTTATCAGATTAATAAAGACAGAGTATTTGGTAACTCACCATGTTGCCAAAGATATGAGAAAGCTAATACTTTCATTAATTAAATATACACTGTGACAACTTAAAATTACTATTACATGACACTTCTTGAACCAACAGCTTAACTTCTGGGAATTTTTCCCACAGGAATTTTTGCACATGTACCAAATGACATATGCAAATTTATTCCTTGAAGCATTATCTGTAATTGCACAATAATGTAAGCAATCTAAATGGCACCAGTACAAATTTTTAGTATAGGAGAAATAAATTAATAAATAAAAATAAAATATAATGGAATGCTATTTAACCACTAAAAAAAATGAGGTAGCTGTGTATAAGTACAACCTCCATGGGGAAAAGCAAGAGATGTATATTGTATTTCTAGTTGGATAAATATAGAAGGTTCAACAGGGATACATGTGTTTATTATGTTTATTTAGCATGTTCCTGGAAGAATTCTCTCTCTCTCTTTCTCTCTCTCTCTCTTTCTCTCTCTCTCTCTCTCTCTCTCTCTCTCACACACACACACACACACACACAAATTGACAAACTTCCTTGGTTATCTCAGAGTATCCAGGTGGCATGAGATGTGTTTAGCTTTAGGAGCTGTTTTGTGCCTTTTGCACTTTTGTCTAAGTCGTCCTGTAGTTGAGAGTCCCTGGTTCAAGAGAATTTTAATTTTCAAAAACAAAACTTGACCAGTCATAGGTCTCTGCAAATGGCCTAAAAAACAAACAAACAAACAAAAACTACATGAGCATGTTGGCTGAAGGATAGGTTTACAAGAGAGTCTTACATTTCAAATCAAGTTTTCTGTATTTTATTTTTCAGACAGTGAGGAACCAATGAAGAATATTGAGCAAGAGAGTGATATATTACTGGGTACTTTTTGGAAAATCCATCCAATATGCTAGTACAAGTTGATTAAAGAAGAGAAGTGTCAACAGGTAAAAAGGGCAGTTATGCGGCTATTGCAATATTCTAGGTTGTTTAATAATGTATATAGTGTAAATAGATATTTAAAAATGTCAGTTATCCCTAATTTCCTTTCTTCTTTCTTTCATTTTTAACATTTCTTCTCCTAGAACAAATTGGAAATGCTCATATCTTTTACTCACTTCTCTATGTTTGTTGAGCATCTTTAATATTTTAACACCAAAAAAAATTGAAAAATAAATTAATGCCCGCTTTGGAAAATTTGTTCATTTGCTTTACTATTTTCACTATCTCCTTTAACTTAAGCTAACTATGATTTTGAAGTACTATACAACATCATACAGTTGAGTTTGAAAGTCTGGGATTCAGATTTTTAGAATTTAAATAGAACTAGGACAGGGATGGGGTATAATTTTTAAAAGTAAGATTTGAAATTTCACATGAATCTTACACTTACAACTACACATGAATTGGTGAACACCAGGCTAGGAATGTGGCAGCGAAAATGCAGAGAAAATTATAGAGGAAACTTTGACAGTGCTTGTGAACGAAGTGGACTTGAGAAAATACAGGAAAGCAATGATGGCTTTTGAACTGGGAGGAGAAGGAGAAAGGGATTTATTATGTTAAAAATTTTAGAAAAGGCAAGCATTTCATAGAAGTATTACTTTATGCTTTTAATAAATGGAATTCAGTATGGCCGTGAACATAAAATATCCAAGCAACAGACCTTGAGCTCCAGGAGGCCATGTAGATTAAGGAATCCTTTGAATAGAGGCAGATGAACCTTTCAGGGTGTAGAGTCAAAAGAGGGCATATCTTGAAGGAAATGCTTCTTACTATTTCAAAATCTATACCAAAATATTCAGCGGGTGTTTGAATTGGCACACAGAGTCATGCTGATAATAATGGAATTTGTGTAATAGATTTTCATGTGAGAAGCTGATACTAAGATAAGCAGTTGCATGCATCATGCATCATAGCAGTTCTACTGACACATATCTGTCCAGAAAAACCAGGATTTAGAAATGATAATGAAATCTTTCAATGTGTGCCGTATGCTTCCACAGCTGATTTTACAAATGAGGTCAATGTTAGTGTAATTAGATTAACTCACTCTAGTATACTTATCTCATTGTAACACAAAATATAGATTCAGGAAGATCAACTACTCTTAT
The DNA here is from genome assembly GCF_964237555.1 of Oryctolagus cuniculus. Taxonomy (NCBI): domain Eukaryota; kingdom Metazoa; phylum Chordata; class Mammalia; order Lagomorpha; family Leporidae; genus Oryctolagus; species Oryctolagus cuniculus. The sequence continues at coordinate 92,726,897 of NC_091432.1, forward strand.
TCATTAAACATGAAATCCAGTTGTATAATTTTTACAGTTCTATCTCAGAATAATTGGAAAACAGTAGGAAAGTTCTTTGTTAAAGTACATAACAAATATCAGACAGCAGAAACGTTAATTTACTAAGACATAATTTCTAAATTATCTTTTTTTTTTTTTGACAGGCAGAGTGGACAGTGAGAGAGAGAGAGACAGAGAGAAAGGTCTTCCTTTGCCGTTGGTTCACCCTCCAATGGCCGCCGCGGCCGGCACACCGCGCTGATCCGATGGCAGGAGCCAGGTGCTTCTCCTGGTCTCCCATGGGGTGCAGGGCCCAAGTACTTGAGCCATCCTCCACTGCACTCCCTGGCCACAGCAGAGAGCTGGCCTGGAAGAGGGGCAACCGGGACAGAATCCATCGCCCCGACCGGGACTAGAACCCGGTGTGCCGGCGCCGCAAGGCAGAGGATTAGCCTAGTGAGCCGCGGCGCCGGCCTAAATGATCTTACTTGATATATTTTTTGTGCTTAATTGTAACCTACCATGATCAATAAGATATCTGTTTTCCCAAGATATGAGTTTAATTAAATAATTTTTTCATTTAATTCTGTTAATAGTTTAAACCAAATAGTTTTATTCTTTCATAAAATCATATTTTAGTAGCATTACTCATCCTGTACTAATTTAAAGTTCAAGATGTGAGAACTCATGAGAGAGTTATTCTTAAACAGAATTATGACTTGGTTACATTAAGAAGAAAATTTAGAACTTTTCCTTTGAGGCTTTTTTTTTTTTTTTTTGGACAGGCAGAGTGGACAGTGAGAGAGAGAGACAGCTTTTGCCGTTGGTTCACCCTCCAATGGCCGCTGCAGCCGGTGCACCACGCTGATCCGATGGCAGGAGCCAGGTACTTATCCTGGTCTCCCATGCAGGTGCAGGGCCCAAGCACTTGGGCCATCCTCCACTGCACTCCCTGGCCACAGCAGAGAGCTGGCCTGGAAGAGGGGCAACCAGGACAGAATCCAGCGCCCCGACTGGGACTAGAACCCGGTGTGCCGGCACCGCAAGGCGGAGGATTAGCCTAGTGAGCCGCGGCGCCGGCCAAGGCTTATTTTTTATAAATCTATCTTAAATGTCTTATAGAGCAAAATTTTCTATCTTAATAAATGAATAACTACATAGTCATAGCTAAGTACTGTTGGGAAATTGAGACACTGTACAGTTTAGAAAGTTAAATTCAATAGTGACCATAAAGACCTACTGTGTTAATGTCTTGGAAAACTAGAAAATGTATCATGAATAATGAACACTAATGCAAATTGTAGCAGTACTAATGCAATTTTTTGGTGCTCTATCTTGTACTAGAGAAGTTGTATTGTCTAACCTTGATTTAATTGTACTCTGTGCATAAACAGTAACCTCATTTGGGTCATGAATATGAATCAATAGAGTAAAAATTACCACATTTGACCTTGCCATATGGCAAAAATTGAGATATTTAATGTTGTATTCCTTATTGAATGTGTTAATTTCATTTGGAGATAATATAGCTATCTTCATCTTGAAAAACATAAGTGAATAATGAATTATACCAAAACAAACATTTGAATCATCTTTTAAATTTTAAAGGCCTTACGACTGAATTAAATAGAGACAGTGCAAGTAAATTACACTGGCATAAAGAGTAAATTTATGGTGCAGTTTTAACTACATTCCATTACAAATTGTGCCTGAAGAGTTTTATAGTTTTGTTTTCAGAGATAGAATTAATAAGAATTGCATCAGAAATACCAAACATTAAGAAGTTAAAGAATCTCAAATTACTGTCATGACTCTGTTACTTAGCAATGACCAGATATTCTAGTAAAGACGACATTAAGTAAGAACTAAGAATGGTAGTTACTGGAATTTAATGTGAACTAACTGTATAAAGAGTCCTGTCAAAATGCTACTGCTTCTTTGGGTTTCAAAAAATAAAATAAAATGAAGGGATGGGTTTGTAAAAAGAGGATGAACTAATAATCTTCTTGAATAGTTACCAACAGATTTCTACTGTGTGTAGTCTTGATAGTTCAGGGGAGGACTACTTAGAATCAGCAACTCTATTGGGAGATAAATAGAAAAGTAACATATCAAAAAATGACTTCAGATAGCACCCAAGGAAGGAGAAAACACATGGAACAAGTAGAAAAGCATCATAAAGTAGACATGCTTACTATGCCATTCTCTCTGCCTTGAAGATAGACAGCCTTTAGAAGTTTGGCTGTTGGAAAGGTTAATGATAAGCTGAATGAATTCATTTTAGGAAAATTGCATAGAAAATTTTGCATTAAGTAAGGGGTTGAGCAGGATGACATAGTCATATGCAATGCAAAGATTCTATAATTATTTGTATGTATAAATATATACAAAGCAATAGTTATATATATTAATTAAATTCTGTCTAAGATGTACATTCAGTTTAAAGTCTTTTTTAATCTAATTTAAATAGCTACATTTTTCTAACACACTCATTACACACTAGAAACTTCTCCTAGGTTACTTTTGACCCTGGCAGTTGTTTTGTAATGTGTATCACAACTATTTACAGGTAAGAGCTTCTGAGGCAGTCACCAATTGACTTAGCTACCAAGTAACAACTGTGGGATTCGAAATCTGACAGGTCTGCCACAGAGGCTTTCTCCTTTCAACTTCACCTCTTGTCTCCATTATAAAATGGGTAATGGGGTAATATGACAGTTTAATTTCTTTTTCTTTTCAAAATTTTTGGCATTATCAAGTTCGAATCCTGCTGAAGTATGAATTTCTAGCTTGAGGGTGCATAGAAACATTGACAATTACAAATTCAAAGAATCCTGTTATGAAACGACATTGTAGCACACCAATTGACTGCTTCCATTGCTATGCACTGAAAGGATATTCAAAAAATCTCCTAGGTTCAAAGCTTTGGGTACTGGTTAGGGAACACCAGAGATAACCATACCAAAAACCATTCTCCACTTCTAGTCATTCATTTTCTTATGTTGACTCTACTCTTCGTATAGATTTTCATGCTCTATTGCATCTGGATATGTATGGTTTTTTTAACTTTTATTTAATGAATATAAATTTCCAAAGTACAGCTTATGGATTACAATGGCTTCCCCCACCCCATAACTTCCCTCCCACCCGCAGCCCTCCCAACTTCTGCTCGCTCTCCCATTCCATTCACATCAAGATTCATTTTCAATTATCTTTATATACAGAAGATCAATTTAGTATATATTAAGTAAAGATTTCAACAGTTTGCACCAACACAGAACAAAAAGTGTAAAATACTGTTTGAGTACTAGTTATAGCATTAATTCACATTGCACAACACAATAAGGACAGAGATCCTACATGAGGAGTAAGTGCACAGTGACTCCTGTTATTGACTTAACAAATTGACACTCTTGTTTATGGCGTCAGTAATCTCCCTAGGCTCTAATCATGAGTTGCCAAAGCTATGGAAGCCCCCTGAGTTCACCGACTCTGATCATATTTAGACAAGGCCATGGTCAAAGTGGAAGTTCTCTCCTCCCTTCAGAGAAAGGTACCCCCTTCTTTGATGGCCCATTCGTTCCACTGGGATCTCACTCTCAGAGATCTTTCATTTAGGTGTTGTTGTTGTTGTTGTTGTTGTTGTTTTTGCCAGAGTGTCTTGGCTTTCCATGCCTGAAATACTCTCATGGGCTTTTTAGCCGGATCCGAATGCCTTAAGGGCTGATTGTGAGGCCAGAATGCTGTTTAGGACATCTGCCATTCTATGAGTCTGCTGCATATCCTGCTTCTCATGTTGGATAATTTGCTCCCTTTTTTATTCTATCGGTTAGTATTAGCAGACACTAGTCTTGTTTATGTGATCCCTTTGACTCTTAGACCTATCAGTATGATCAATTGTGAACTAAAATTAATCACTTTGACAAATGAGATGGCATTGGTATATGCCATCTTGATGGGATTGAATAGGAATCCCGTGGCACATTTCTAACTCCACCATTTGGGGCAAGTCAGCTTGAGCATGTCCCAAATTGTACATTTCCTCCCTCTCTTCTTCCCACTCTTAATATTTAACACAGATCACTTTTCAGTTAAATTTAAACACTTAAGAATAATTGTGTGTTAATTACAGAGTTCAACCAATAGTATTAAGTAGAACAAAAAAATACTAAAAGGGATAAAGTATTAAGTTGTACATCAACAGTCAGTGTAAGGGCCGATCAAGTCACTCTTTCTCATAGAGTCCATTTCACTTCAACAGGTTTCCTTTTTTTGTGCTTGGTTAGTTGTCACCGATCAGGAAAAACATATGATATTTCTCCCTCTGGGACTGGCTTTTTTCATTCAGCATGATGTGTTCCAGATTCCTCCATTTTGTTACAAATGACCAGGTTTCATCCATTGTTTTTGACTGCTGTATAGTATTCTATAGAGTACATGTCCCATAATTTCTTTATCCAGTCTACTGTTGATGGGCATTTAGGTTGATTCGAGGTCTTAGCTATTGTGAATTGAGCTGCAATAAACATTAAGGTGCAGACAGCTTTTATGTTTGCCAATTTAATTTCCTTTGGGTAAATTCCAAGGAGTGGGATGGCTGGGGTGTATCGTAGGGTTATATTCAGGTTTCTGAGGAATCTCCAGACTGACTTCCATAGTGGCTTGACCAGTTTGCATTCCCACCAACAGTGGGTTAATGTTCCTTTTCCCCCACATCCTCTCCAGCATCTATTGTTGGTAGATTTCCGAATGTGAGGCATTCTAACCGCGGTTAGGTGAAACCTCATTGTGGCTTGGATTTACATTTCTCTGATTGCTAGTGATCTTGAACATTTTTTCATGTGCCTGTTGGCCCTTTGGATTTCCTCTCTTGCAAAATGTCTCTTGAGGTCCTTGGCCCATCTCTTGAGTGGGTTGTTTGTTTTGTTGTGGAGTTTCTTGATTTCTTTGTAGATGCTGGTTATTAACCCTTTATCTGTTGCATAGTTTGCTAATATTTTTTCCCATTCTGTCGGTTGTCTCTTCACTTTCCTGACTGTTTCTTTTGCAGTACTGAAACTTCTCAATTTGATGCAATGCCAATAGTTAATTTTGGCTTTGACAACCTGTGCTTCTGGGGTCTTTTCCAAGAATTCTTTGCCGGTACCAATATCCTTCAGGGTTGCTCCAGTGTTCTCTAATTTATGGTGTCGTGTCATAGATTTAGGGCTTTAATGTATGTTGAGTGGATTTTTGTGTAAGGTGAAAGGTGTAGGGGTCTTGATTCATGCTTCTGCATGTGGAAATCCAGTTTTCCTAGCACCATTTATTGAATAGACTGTCCTTGTCCAGGAATTGGTTTTAGATCCTTGATGGAATATAAGTTGGCTGTAGATGTTTGGGTTGATTTCTGGTGTTTCAATTCTGTTCCATTGGTCTATCCATCTGTTTCTGTACCAGTACCATGCTGTTTTGATAACAACCGCCCTGTAGTATGTCCTGAAATCTGGTATTGTGATGCCTCCAGCTTTGATTTTGTTGTACAAGATTGCTTTAGCTATTCGAGGTCACCCGTGTCTCCATATGAATTTCAGCATCATTTTTTCCAGATCTGAGAAGAAGGTATTGCATTGAATGTATAAATTGCTTTTGGGAGAATGGACATTTTGATGATGTTGATTCTTCCAATCCATGAGCATGGAAGATTTTTCCATTTCTTGGTAACCTCTTCTATTTCTTTCTTTAAGATTTTTAAATTCTCATTATAGAGATCTTTAAAGTCCTTAATTAAGTTTATTCCAAGTTTTTGATTGTTTTTGTCGCTATTGTGAATGGAGTGACTTAGCAGTTCTTTCTCAGCCGTGGTATTGCCTGTGTATACAAAGGCTGTTGATTTTTGTGCATTGATTTTATATCTTGCTACTTTGCCAAACTCTTCCTTGAGTTCCAATAGTCTGTTAGTAGAGTTCTTTGGATCCCCTAAATAAAGAATCTTATTATCTGCAATGAGGGATAGTTTGAGTTCTTCCTTCCCAATTTGTATCCCTTTAATTTCTTTTTCTTGCCTGATGGCTCTGGCTAAAACTTCCAGAACTATGTTAAATAGCAGTGGTGAGAGTGGGCATCCCTGTCTGGTACCAGATCTCAGTGGAAATGCTTCCTACTTTTCCCCATTCAATATGAAGTTGGCCGTGGGATTTTCATAAATTGCTTTGATTGTATTGAGGAATGTTCCTTCTATACCCAGTTTGCTTAGAGTATTCATCATGAAAGGGTGTTGAATTTTATCAAATGCTTTCTCTGCATCTATTGAGGTTATCATATGCTTTTTCTTCTGCAGTTTTTTAATGTGGTGTATCACATTAATTGATTTCGCACATTGAACCATCCCTGCATACTAGGGATAAAGCCCACTTGGTCTGGGTGGATGATTTTTCTGATGTGTGTTGGATTCTATTGGCCAGAAGTTTATTGAGGATTTTTGTGTCTATGTTCATCAGGGATATTGGTCTGTAATTCTCTTTGAATGCTCCATATTTTTCTGGCTTAGGAATTAAGGTGATGCTGGCTTCATAGAAAGAATTTGGGAGGACTCCCCCTTTTTCGATTGTTCTGAATAGTTTGAGAAGAATTGGAGTCAGTTCTTCTTTACATGTCTGGTAGAATTCAGCAGTGAATCCATCTGGTCCTGGGCTTTTCTTTGTTGGGAGGGCCTTTATGACTGTATCAATTTCTGTCTCAGTTATGGGTCTGTTTAGGTTTTCTATGTCTTCCTGGTTCAATTTAGGTAGGTTGCATGTGTCCAGGAATCTATCCATTTCTGATAGGTTTCCCAGTTTGCTGGAAATCAAGTCCTTCTAGTAATTTCTGATGATTCTTTTTATTTCTATGGTGTCTGTTGTTACGTTTCCTTTTTCATCTCTGATTTTATTGATTTGGGTCTCTTCTTTTTTTAGTTAGTTGGGCCAATGGGGTGTCAATTTTGTTTATTTTTTCAAAAAACCATTTCCTCGTTTGGCTGATTTTTTGTAATTTTTTTTTATTCAATCCTGTTGATTTCTTCTCTGATTTTAATTATTTCTCTTCTCCTACTAGATTTGGGTCTGGTTTGCTGCAGTTTTTCTAGATCCTTGAGATGCCTTGAAAGCTCATTTATTTGGTGCCTTTCCAATTTCTTGATGTAGGCACCTATTGATAGAAACTTTCCTCTTAACACTGCTTTTGCGTCCCATAAGTTTTGGTATGTTGTGCTGTTATCCTCATTTACTTCCAGAAAGTTTTTGATTTCTCTTTTAATTCTTCTATGACCCAGTGTTCACTCAGGACCATGTTGTTCAGTCTCCATGTGTTTGCGTATGCTCTAGGGATTCCTGAGTTGCTAATTTCCACCTTCATTCCACTGTGCTCTGAGAAGCTGCATGGTATGATTCTAATTCTTTTGAATTTGCTGAGACTTGCTTTATGGCCTAGTATGTGGTCAATCCTAGAGAATGTTCCATGTACTGCTGAGAAGAATGTAAATGCTTTTTGTGTAGGATGAAAAGGTCTGTAGATATCTGTTATATCCATTTTGGCTATATTGTCGTTTAAATCTACTGTCTCCTTGTTGATCTTCTGTCCTGTTGATCTGTCTTTTTTTGAGAGTGGAGTATTGAAGTCCCCCAGTACTATTGTATTGGAGTCTAAGTCTCCCTTTAAGTCCCTTTACATATCTTTTAAATAACCTGGTGCCCTGTAACTAGGTGCATATGCATTGATATTCGTTATATCTTCCTGTTTAATTGATCCCTTAATCATTATATAGTGCCCCTCTTTGTCTCTTTCAACAGTTTTTGTGTTAAAGTTTATTTTGTCTGATATTAAGATGGCTACATACACTCTCTTTTCATTTCTGTTGGCATGGAATATCTTTTCCAGCCTTTCACTTTCAGTCTGTATGCATCTTTGTTGGCAAGATGTATTTCTTGTATGCAGCAAATAGATGGGTTTTGTTCCTTAATCCAGCCAATCTGTGACTTTTAACTGGGGAGGTGAGGATATTAACGTTCATTGTGACTCTTGATAGGTAGTAACTTTGCCCTGCCCTTTTCCCAACGATGTTTTCTAATATATGCTTTGAACTTCGTGTGGTCTTTTGGTGTGAGGTTTTCTTCCTTTACCTTCTTTCATATTGATGACCGTGTTTCTATCTTTTTGTGTGTAACACATCTTTAAGCATCTTTTGCAGGGCTGGATGAGTGGCAATAAATTCTTTCATTTTCTGTTTGCTATGAAAGGTCTTTATTTCACCTTCATTTACAAATGAGAGCTTTGCAAGTTATAATATTCTGAGATGGCAGTTTTACTCTCTTAGTACCTGGGCTATGTCTCACCATTCCCTCCTAATCTGTAGGGTTTCTGATGAGAAGTCTGCTGTGAGTCTAATTGGACATCCTCTGAGAGTAATCTGACATTTCTCTCTTGCACATTTTAGGATCTTTTCTTTATGTTTCACTGTGGTGAGTTTGATTACAATATGTCGTGGTGAGGATCTCTTTTGGTCATGTTTATTAGGAGTTCTCTGAGCTTCCTATACTAGGCTGTCTCTGTCCTTCTCCAATCCAGGGAAATTTTTTGCTAATATCTCACTAAAAAGGCCTTCTAATCCTTTCTCTCTCTCCATGCCTTCAGGAACTCCTAGAAATTGAATGTTGGGTTTTTTAATAGTATCCTGTAGATTCCTGACAATATGTTTTAGATTTCTAATTTCCTTTTCTTTTCTTTGTTTGACTGTATACTTTGCTGTTCTCCGTCTTCTAAGTCTGATACTCTCTCTTCTGCTTTACTGACTCTGTTTTTAAGGTTCTCTAATGTGTTTGTCATTTGATCTATTGAATTCTTCATTTCATTTGGTTTCTCTTCACTATCACAATTTCATGTTCTACTAGTTTGTGCACTTCATTTTGATTCCTCCTTAAGATTTCATTTTCACTAGAGAGATTTTCTATCCTGTCCCGTAAGGATTTCTGTAGTTCAAGAATTTGTTTTTGAAAACTTCTAAATGTTCTTATCATAAATTTTTTGAAATCCGTATCTTTCATTTCTTCTATCTCATCATCTTCATAATCTTGGATTGGGGTGTCTTGTTCATTTTGGGGCATCATATTGTCTTTCTTGTTCTTGTTTCCTCGGTTTCTGCATTTGTTGCTTGGCATTGTAGAGATATTCTTTGGTTTCTTCTTCCCTCACTATGGTGTTTTTTCTCATTATACTATGACTGTATTAAGTGGACTGTCTGCTTTTGTTTGATCCTTAGAGTCTTATGATGGGTGTGGCTAGAGAGCGCTGTTTAGTTCTTCAGGGTTAAGGGTGTGCCAAAGGTGACACACCCAGGTTAGGCATGGTAAATCTCTGTCTCTCTGTCTGTGTGTGTGTGTGTGTGTGTGTGTGTGTGTGTGTTTATTCAGAAGGGAAGTAATTCTGCACAGCTGAGCGGAATTAAAGGCAGTCAGTTTCTGATCCCTGGATCCTGTGGGTATAATATTCGTCTGCTCTGTCCCAAGGACCACACAAAGGATCTATGCAGTCCTCACTTTAAGCTCAAATTTTTCTGCGTTCTCCCACTGGGTTGCCAAGGTTACTGAGTTTGTATACTCTCCCAAGAGCACTCGCGTCTCCATGAGTTCTCTCTCACACCTTCAGTCCTTCACGGTCTCAGTTCATTAGCTCCACACATTCACCAGGTCGCAACCTCCTGTTATTTCACCCCCTCAGAGTCAGGTTTTTCTGCTTGGCTGATGGCGGGTGCAGCCCCTATGTATGTCCTGTGCTTTGTCTTGCTCGCCCTTGAAAAGTGAGTGGAGAGAGAGACTCATGTCCATACCAGTCCCCCCCTTTTCTTTTCCTCTCTCCTCTTGTTAGCCTGGTGAACTTTCCCCCATGGAGCCTCAAGCCTCGTTCCCTCTAGGCTCCTCCTTCCTCTTTCCCGCCGGTGTCTTGGGCCACTGAGCTTTTGCCTCACCTCCTTTTCCAGCACTGGTGCGTAGATTCCGTGGCTGGGGTCCCGAGCCGTGGGTGCCCATGCCCTCTACATAGGTCCACTGTGCACCAGATGTTCTGGAGGTGTTTATTCTGCTGTTTCTTCCCTAACTCTTCCGTGAAACTGCAGTATCTCCACTTCTATTAAACTGTCTTTTCCCAGACTGACAATGTGCTCCCTTCCTATTCTGCCATCTTGCCCTCCTCTTGAAATGTATATTTAATGAGCCAAGAATACACAGAATTGCCTTCAAGACAGCTTTCTCTTCTCCTAAAAATTATTTTCTTTTTTTTTTAAAAATAGGCTTCTGCTTCTGATAAACGTTACTTACTTTGCTATTATGCTAAGAGGCATTCAGTGAGCATTGCTAGTTCTCAGTGTGAAAACAACCTTACACATTTCCCTTAGTTTACTCGCCTTTATCAAGAACAGGAGCATAAAGTGGAAACCACTGCCTTGCTTCTTTTCTGAACTATATCAGGGCAGCAGGGCTGAAAGAAGCATTAGAAAGTGATTATCATAAAATAGGCTTCCATTTGTTCCCAGTCATGCATGTTCACAACCAACAACATCTTCTGGGGTCTTGGGACACAAGTGTTCTTGGGCATTCAGAGAGAAGGTGTCTCCTGGCTTGTGAAATGTAACAAATTGCATGCCGTAGTCGTACCTCACCATGAACTCAGTTAAGGTGCACATTTGTTTTTGTTTTTTAACATTTATTTATGAAACAGAAAGAAAGGAAAATGAACAAAAGAAAAGAAAGAAAAAGGAAAGGAAAGGAAAGGAAAGGGAAAGAGAAAGAGAAAGAGAAAGAGAAAGAGAAAGGAAAGGAAAGAGAAAGAGAAAGAGAAAGAGAAAGAGAAAGGAAAGGAAAGGAAAGGAAAGGAAAGGGAAAGAGAAAGAGAAAGAGAAAGAGAAAGAGAAAGGAAAGAGAAAGAGAAAGAGAAAGAGAAAGAGAAAGGAAAGGAAAGGAAAGGAAAGGAAAGGAAAGGAAAGGAAAGGAAAGGAAAGGAAAGGAAAGGAAAGGAAAGGAAAGAGAAAGAAAGAGAAAGAGAAAGGAAAGGAAAGGAAAGGAAAGGAAAGGAAAGGAAAGGAAAGGAGGAAGGAAGGAAGGAAGGAAGGAAGGAAGGAAGGAAGGAAGGAAGGAAAGGGAAGGGAAGGAAGGAAAGGAAGGAAGGAAAGGAAGGAAGGAAGGAAGGAAGGAAGGAAGGAAGGAAGGAAGTTCCTGTATGCTGGTTTATTCCCTAGCTACCTGTAACAGGGCTAAGAAGGGTCAGAACCAGGAGCTGGGAACTCAACCTTATCCCAGGTCTCCAGTGTGAGTGGTAAGAACCCAATCATTTCAGCCATCACTGCTGCCTCCTGGGGTCTCCATTAGCAGTAAGCTGCAATACACAGCCAAAGGCTGGCATTAAACCCAGGGAGCCTGGTATGGGATGCAGGCATCTTAACCACTAGGCCAATGCCCTCCCTCAGTTACACTTATTAACTCATTTTGAAAATGTGATCTAAAGAATAAATTTAAATTGATTCTAATAATTAACCAAGTCATACACTGCTGTGGGGCTATAAATATTATATGTTTTTCTTTATCAGGATACAAATTTTAGAAACATATGGCCATTATGGAATTAATAGACATTTTAAAATTGGTGTCTCAGGTCCAGCGTTGTAGAGTAGCAGGTAAAGCCACCACCTGCAATCCAGCATCACATATGGCACTGGTGTGAATCCCAGCTTATGATCCAGCTCCCTGCTGATGGCCAAGGAAAAGCAGTGGAGGATGGCTCAAGTGCTTGGGCCCCTGCATCCACATGGGAGACCTGGAAGAAGCTTCTGGCTCTTGGCTTCAGTCAGGCCCAGCCGCAACTGTTGCGACCATTTGGGGAGTGAACCAGTGATTGGAAAAGCTACCTCTCTCTCTGTAACTCTGATTTTCAAATAAATTAATAAATCTTCTTTCAAAAGGTATAAAATGTAATGTATAGGAGTGAAACTGACATTTTGAGATTCAATGATTATTTACAGCCCTTGTCTCTACTGTTGAGGAACACTGTTTTTTGCTTTGTACTATTTATTGAACCCTTTACTCAGTGTAGGTTAATCCTATGAGTATAAACTGGAAGTAGATCATTGTAAAAATTAAGAGAGGGAATATGAGAGGAAGGAGGAGGAAGAGTAGGAGCATGGGTGGGAGGGGGGATGGAGTGGGAAGTATTACTATGTTCTTAAATCTGTATATATCAAATACATGAAATTTATTTACCTTAAATAAAAAAAATAGATATCTTAAGGTAAATCCAGCTGAATATTTTCTCTTGCCTAACAATGTGTTGATGAGGGAGGAAGAGAGAGAAATAGATGATAATTTTCAGCTATTTAGACAAATAAGGAGATAGGGAGATGTCTATAAGTATGCATGTGTATGAAAGTATATATATGTATATGTGTGTGTATATATATATATATATATAAATCTGTTACAGAAGCATAGCATAGTGCATATCATGTGCATGTAAAACCTAAAATTATAAAACCAAAAGAAAACATGGCAGAAAACTTCTGTGATACCGAGTTTGGTGAAGATTTTTTTATTGTGACACCAAAAACACAATTGACAAAAATGTAAGTTGATAAAATAGGTTTTATTGATTTTTTAAAATAAACTATTCTTCAAAAGATACTATTAAAAGAATGTAAAGATAAACCACAGGCTAAGAGAAGATAAACTTACTTTTTAATTCAATTGTCCATAAACTTTTTGAAGTTCCCCTATAAATGCTATATATGAACACACACACACACACAAACACATATTCAATGGAATTTTGTGTATGAGAGACAAATATTTTGAAACAGCCTGGATTGTGAACATAGATTGTAATGTTCATCAACATTACCTAAAAGAATTTTTGAGGATGAACAAAGAATAAATTATAGAAAATACATAATGAATCCTTCTTGCATTTATAAAAAGATACATTATTGTGCTCTACCTTGGTATGTCTAGTCCCCTAATGGGTCTTCCTGGCTCCAACACTGTCTCCAGGAAGCTGGGGTGATTTTTTGTACAGAGTGTGCACATCTGTGTACCTATGCAAGTGTGATTACAGCAGTCAATTAAAGTTTTAAATTTATCTTCAACTTTATATTTTGTTTGCATCTTTGGTCAGTTTTATGAACATGTCCTGGGGAGACAGAGCTGGTTTCATATCCTTTCCCTGATATGAATTATGCACTCCTGGGAGTCAGGTAATCTAAACATGACTCATTGTTTTTCCTTGAGAAAGTAGGGTTAATATTGATACCACCTGCAAGGTTATTTTATGGACTATGAATGTGTAAATAAATTACATTGTGAGATGTCTGAAAGTTTTCATATTTCATATTTCTTTTAGTATAATATTTTGGTAAAAAATTTCTTGCTCTTTTTTCCTGTGAACTTACTTTCTTATTGGTGATGGAGAAAATGCTTTACTCATGATTCTATTTCTTTCCCTTCTCTTTGTCAATAGGTCTCTATTCCATGTCTCCTTGTATACTTTATGCTTAATTTTCTATCTCTTTCTCCTTTGTTTCCATATAAAGACTAGGCCTTTTAGAAGATATTTTTGTACTCAATTCATCTACTTTCTCCCTTTGGAACTAGATTATTTTCCTTGAAATTATTATATTTAATAAATGTATATAAATATATAATACAATTTATCATCCTTATTCATTTCATACTTTTACATTGAAATAACTCAAAATCAGATGTTTCCACTTTCAAATTTAGAAACATTTTATTTAGTTGAGAGTCAGACAGAAAAAGAAACATCCAGATCTCCCTTCTCACTACTCATATGCCTAGAACAGCCAGGGTTGTGCCAAGCCAAAATCAGGAGCTCAGATCTCAATACATGTGGGACCAATTACTTGACCCATCATCTGTTGCCTCCCTGGGAGACCATTAGCAAGAAGCTAGAGTGGAAAGTGGAGCTGGGTTTGAACGCAGACATTCAAACATGAGATGTGGCTATCTTAACCTCTAGGCCAAAGGCCCATGCCATCTGCTTTCAAAAGCTGTCTGTATCTCCCAGTTTCAACTGTTAAGTTTTGAGCTTTAATTTCTCACTACATCCCGGTGACCTTTATTCTTACACGTCCATTCCAGACCATTCCAGATAAATTACAGTACAATGTTATGTTCTTACTCAGTGTGCTAATTCTTCCTTTAATTGCCCAACATCTTTTTTTTTAAAAAGATATATGCAAAAATGATGTTCTTCAACAAGTTTTTGATAAGCTTTTCCTTGAATGCTACCAATATGAAATTTGGTTTGCATTTTACATTTTATATACCTTCTTTTTTTTTAAGATTTCATTTATTTTTTACTTGAGAGTCAGAGTTACACAGAAAAAAGAGAGGCAGAGAGAGAGAGAGAGAGAGAGAGAGGTCTTCCATCCGATGGTTCACTACCCAAGTGGCCTCAATGGCCGGAACTGCGCCGATCCATAGCTAGGATCCAGGAGCTTCTTCTGGGTCTCCCATGTGGGTGCAGGGGCACAAGGACTTGGGCCATCTTCCACTGCTATCCCAGGCCATAGCAGAGAGCTGGATTGGAAGTGGAGCAGTCTAGACTAGACCTGGCGCCCATATGGATGCGGGCACTTCAGGCCAGGGCATTAACCCACTGCACCACAGAGCCCGCCCCTCTATACCTTCTTAATCCCACAATTATATATTTCCTGCTCCCTCTCCCTGCCCCAGTAGATCAACTGATTTCTTCTTCAAGAAACTTGATCTCTATCACCATATAACACTATTCTACATGTGCTTCTGGGTCTTGGAGTGGTTTTTGCAGTTGTCTACACAATTTGTGACATTCCTCTCCAAGAGTTGGAGCATGAGTCTCTTCCCTCCAAATTTTAGGCCAATTTGAGTGATTTTTGGATGAGAGGCAGCATAACATCTAAGGTTACTTACAAAATGCAGTTGGCCTTTGGTCTGTTTCCCTTTCTGGAGACAACTGACCTGGGAACATGGGGAGTCTGGCTCCCCTAAAGAGAACACAGAGACGTCACATAGAGATGATGATACCCAAGGAGCTCCAGTGATCCCAGCCATAGTTTGAGACTTCCCAGCATCATCCCCCCCCACATACACAAGTGAACTCAAAGCTGTGGATAATGCTATCCTACAACTTTGGAGCTGCCCCAGATGACTGAGTGTAGCAAAAATTAGGTGTCCCTAGAAAGTCTTGCTCAACTTAGAAGTTCATGAGCAGAGTGATATACTCTGTAACTTGCAGCTGCCTCAGTTACCATGAGCCCAAGTCCTTGAGTTCTCAGCACTGAGAGATCACACTGCCTGGCCTGATCTCCTGGGTGCCATAATAAGAAAGTGCTCCCTTTCCCCACAAATGACAACTCTACACTCTTCGGTTGCTGCTTCTGGTAGGAAGATGAGTTCACTACAAGTTATTCCATTATGACTGGAAGTGATGCTTTTATTATGGCAAATCCATGCAGCATTCATTTACTTTAATGAAGATAAAAAGTAAAGGCAGAAATCTTCCCTTCAGGGCAGAAAATTTATCCTCCCATGGAGCCTTTTTTTTTTTTAACTTTTATTTAATGAATATAAATTTCCAATGCACAGCTTATGGATTACAATAGCTTCCCCCCCCCCAAACTTCCCTCTACCTGCAACCCTACCCTCTCCCACTCCCTCTCCCGTTCCACTCACATCAAGATTCATTTTCAATTATCTTTATATACAGAAGATCAATTTAGCATATATTAAGTAAAGCTTACAACAGTTTGCACCCACATAGAAACACAAAGTGAAAAATACTGTTTGAGTACTAGTTATAGCATTAAATCACAAGGTACAACACATTTAGAACAGAGATCCTACATGAGGAGTAAGTGCACAGTGACTCCTGTTGTTGACTTAACAATTTGACACTCTTGTTTGTGGTGTCAGCAATCCCCCTAGGCTCTTGTCATGAGTTGCCAAGGCTATGGAAGCCTTTTGAGTTCACTGATTCTGATCATATTTAGACAAGGTCGTAGTCAAAGTGGAAGTTCTCTCCTACCTTCAGAGAAAGGTACTTCCTTCTTTGATGACCTGTTCTTTCCATTGGGATCTCACTCTCAGAGATCTTTCAATTAGGTGGTTTTTTTTTTTTCCAGAGTGTTTTCACTTTCCATGCCTGTAATACTCTCATGGGCTTTTCAGCCGGATCTGCGTGCCTTAAGGGCTGATTCTGAGGCCACAGTGCTGTTTAGGACATCTGCCATTCTGAGTCTGCTGTGTATCTCGCTTCCCATGTTGGATAGTTCTCTCACTTTTTTATTCTATCAGCTAGTATTTGCAGACACTAGTTTTGTTTATGTGCTCCCTTTGGCTCTTAGACCTATCAGTATGATCAACTGTGAACAGAAATTGATCACCTGGACTAGTGAGATGGCATTGTGTCGCTCCCCGTCTTCGCGGAGGAACGACACAGGACCCTGCGCTGTTCTTTTGTCTGCTCGGCCCTCCCCGGGTTTGCTGCTGGTTCTTCCTGGGTTGGCTACCGACCCTTCCACCTCCGTGGAAGGGCGGTTCCCCCTAGCCACTTTCCCTACTTCCACGGGGGAGCGGCACACCGCCGGCCGGCTCTCTCGGGGGCTGCTCAGATGTTCCTCAGGTGTTCCTTCAGATGTTCCTGGTGCATGTTGTCTCTCTCCTCCTTTATAGTTCTCTTCCACCAATCCCAACTCGGCTGCCCACACGCCGAGTACGCTGCTCTCCTCCAATCAGGAGCAGGTCCTGCTGTTTATTGGTTGAACTGGACGCAGCTGTGTAGAAGCTGTTTCCTCCTCTCCCAGCGCCATATTGTGGGAGAGCAGATGCATAGAATAAGTCTTAATTCCAGTAACAGTCTAGTCCGAGTTGCTCCCCACAGCATTGGTACATGCCAGCTTGATGGGATTGAATTTGAATCCCCTGATATGTTTCTAACTCTACCGTTTGAGGTAAGTCAGCTTGAGCATGTCCCAAATTGCACATCTCTTCCCTCTCTTATTCCCACTCTTATATTTAACAGCGATCACTTTTCAGTTAAGTTTCAACACTTAAGAATAACTGTGTATTAATTACAGTATTCAAGAAAAAATATTAAGTAGAACAAAAAAAAAATACTAAGAGGGATAACGTATTAAGTTGTTCATCAACAGTGAGGGCAAGGGCTGATCAAGTCACCGTTTCTCATAGTGTTCATTTCACTTTAACAGGTTTCCTTTTTGGTGCTCAGTTAGTTGTCACCGATCAGGGAGAACATATGGTATTTGTCCCTTTGGGACTGGCTTATTTCACTCAGCATAATGTTTTCCAAATTCCTAACAGGGATCACTTTTCAGTTAAAATTTAAACACCTAAGAATAATTGTGTGTTAATTACAGAGTTCAACCAATAGTACTAGAACAAAAAAAATACTAAAATGAATAAAGTATTACATTGTACATCAACAGTCCGGACAAGAGCTGATTAAGTCCTGTTTCTCATAGTGTCCATTTCACTTCAACAAGTTTCCCCTTTGGTGCTAAGTTAGTTGTCACCGATCGGGGAGAACATATGATATTTGTCTCTCTGGGACTGGCTTAATTCACTCAGCATGATGTTTTTCAAATTCCTCCATCTTGTTGCAAATGACCAGGTTCCATTGTTTTTGACCGCTGCATAGTATTCTATAGAGTACATGTCCCATAATTTCTTTATCCAGTCTACTGTTGATGGGCATTTGGGTTGATTCCAGGTCTTAGCTATTGTGAATTGAGCTGCAATAATCATTAATGTGCAGACAGCTTGTTTGTTTGCCAATTTAATTTCCTTTGGGTAAATTCCAAGGAGTGGGATGGCTGGGGTGTATCGTAGGGTTATATTCAGCTTTCTGAGGAATCTCCAGACTGACTTCCATAGTGGCTTCACCAGTTTGCATTCCCACCAACAGTGGGTTAGTGTTCCTTTTCCCCCACATCCTCTCCAGCATCTGTTGTTGGTAGATTTCTGAATGTGAGCCATTCTAACCGCGGTTAGGTGAAACCTCATTGTGCTTTTGATTTGCATTTCCCTGATTGCTAGTGATCCTGAACATTTTTTCATGTGCCTGTTGGCCATTTGGATTTCCTCTTTTGAAAAATGTCTCTTGAGGTCCTTGGCCCATCTGTTAAGTGGGTTGTTTGTTTTGATGTTGTGGAGTTTCTTGATTTCTTTGTAGATTCTGGTTATCAACCCTTTATCTGTTGCATAGATTACAAATATTTTTTCCCATTCTGTAATTTGCCTCTTCACTCTCCTGACTGTTTCTTTTGCAGTACAGAAACTTCTCAATTTGATGCAATGTCAATAGTTAATTTTGGCTTTGACAACCTGTGCTTCTGGGGTATTTTCCAAGAAGTCGTTGCCGGTAATTATCTTGCAGGGTTTTTCCGATGCTCTCTAGTAATTTGATGGTGTCGGGTTGTAGATTTAAGTCTTTAATCCATGTTGAGTGAATTTTTGTGTAAGTTGACAGGTACGGGTCTTGCTTCATGATTTGCACATGGAAATCCAATTTTCCCAGCACCTTTTATTGAATAGACTGTCCTTATTCCAGGGATTCGTTTTGGATCCTTAATCAAATATGACTTGGCTGTAGATGTTTGATTTCTGGTGTTTCTATTCTGTTCCATTGGTCTATCCATCTATTTCTGTACCAGTACCATGCTGTTTTGATTACAACTGTCCTGTAGTATGTCCTGAAATCTGGTATTGTGATGCCTCCAGCTTTGATTTTGTTGTACAAGATTGCTTTAGCTATTCGAGGTCACCCGTGTCTCCATATGAATTTCAGCATCATTTTTTCCAGATCTGAGAAGAAGGTCTTTGGTATCTTGATTGGTATTGCATTGAATGTATAAATTGCTTTTGGGAGAATGGACATTTTGATGATGTTGATTCTTCCAATCCATGAGCATGGAAGATTTTTCCATTTCTTGGTATCCTCTTCTATTTCTTTCTTTAAGATTTTGTAATTTTCATCATAGAGATCTTTAACGTCCTTAATTAAGTTTATTCCAAGATAGTGATTGGTTTTGTGGCTACTGTGAATTGAGTGACTTAGCAGTTCTTTCTCAGCCGTGGTATTGCCTGTGTATACAAAGGCTGTTGATTTTTGTGCATTGATTTTATATCCTGCTACTTTGCCAAACTCTTCCTTGAGGTCCAATAGTCTTTTAGTAGAGTTCTTTGGATCCCCTAAGTAAAGAATCATATCATCTGCAATGAGGGATAGTTTGACTTCTTCCTTCCCAATTTGTATTGCTTTAATTTCTTTTTCTTGCCTAATAGCTCTGGCTAGAACTTCCAGAACTATATTGCATAGCAGTGGTGAGAGTGGGCATCCCTGTCTGGTACCAGACCTCAGTGGAAATGCTTTCAGCTTTTCCCCATTCAATATGAAGTTGGCTGTGGGTTTTTCATAAATTGCTTTGATTGTATTGAGGACTGTTCCTTCCATACCCAGTTTGCTTATAGTTTTCATCATGAAAGTGTGTTGAATTTTATCGAATGCTTTCTCGGCATCTATTGAGGTTATCCTATGCTTTTTCTTCTGCAGTTTGTTAATGTAGTGTATCACATTGATTGTTTTGTGCACATTGAACCATCCTTGCATACCAGGAATAAATCCCACTTGGTCTGGGTGGATGATCTTTCTGATGTGTTGTTGCATTCTATTGGCCAGAAGTTTATTGAGGATTTTTGCATCTATGTTCATCAGGGATATAGGTCTGTGATTCTCTTTCAATGCTGCATATGTTTCTGGCTTAGGAATTAAGGTGATGCTGGCTTCATAGAAAGAATTTGGGAGGACTCCCCCTTTTTCGATTGTTCTGAATAGTTTGAGAAGAATTGGAGTCAGTTCTTCTTTACATGTCTGGTAGAATTCAGCAGTGAATCCATCTGGTCCTGGGCTTTTCTTTGTTGGGAGGGCCTTTATGACTGTTTCAATTTCTGTCTCAGTTATGGGTCTGTTCAGGTTTTCTATGTCTTCCTGGTTCAATTTAGGTAGGTTGCATGTGTCCAGGAATCTATCCATTTCTGATAGGTTTCCCAGTTTGCTGGAAATCAAGTCCTTCTAGTAATTTCTGATGATTCTTTTTATTTCTATGGTGTCTGTTGTTACGTTTCCTTTTTCATCTCTGATTTTATTGATTTGGGTCTTTTCTTTTTTTAGTTAGTTGGGCCAATGGGGTGTCAATTTTGTTTATTTTTTCAAAAAACCATTTCCTCGTTTGGCTGATTTTTTGTAATTTTTTTTTATTCAATCCTGTTGATTTCTTCTCGGATTTTAATTATTTCTCTTCTCCTACTAGATTTGGGTCTGGTTTGCTGTAGGTTTTCTAGATCCTTGAGGTGAATTGAAAGCTCATCTATTTGGTGCCTTTCCAATTTCTTGATGTAGGCACCTATTGATATAAACTTCCCTCTTAACACTGCTTTTGCTGCGTCCCATAAGTTTTGGTATGTTGTGCTGTTATCCTCATTTACTTCCAGAAAGTTTTTGATTTCTCTTTTAATTTCTTCTATGACCCATTGTTCATTCAGGAGCATGTTGTTCAATCTCCATGTGTTTGTGTATGCTCTAGGGATTCCTGAGTTGCTAATTTCCAACTTCATTCCTTTACGGTCTGAGAAGCTGCATGGTATGATTCTAATTCTTTTGAATTTGCTGAGACTTGCTTTATGGCCTAGTATGTGGTCAATCCTAGAGAAGGTTCCATGTACTGCTGAGAAGAGTGTAAATGCTTTCTGTGTAGGAGGAAAAGTTCTGTAGATATCTGTTAGATCCATTTGTGCTATAGTGTATTTTAAATCTACTGTCTCCTTGTTGATCTTCTGTCCAGTTGATCTGTCTTTTTTTGAGAGTGGAGTATTGAAGTCCCCCAGTACTATTATATTGGAGTCTAAGTCTCCTTTTAAGTCCCTTAACAAATCTTTTAAATAAACTGGTACCCACTAATTAGGTGCATATACATTGTTAATCATTATATATTCCTGTTGAATTGATCCCTTCATCATTATATAGTGCCCCTCTTTGTCTCTCCTAACAGTTTTTGTGTTAAAGTTTATGTTGTCCGATATTAAGATGGCTACGCCCATTTCTGTTGGCATGGTATATCTTTTTCCAGCCTTTCACTTTCAGTCTGTATGGATCTTTGTTGGAAAGATGTGTTTCTTGTAAGCAGCAAATAGATGGGTTTTGTTCCTTAAGCCAATCAGCCAATTGATGTCTTTTAACTGGACAGTTCAGCCCATTGACGTTCAATGTGACTACTGATAAGTAGTAACTCTGCCCTGCCATTTGCTAAAG
This sequence comes from Oryctolagus cuniculus, assembly GCF_964237555.1. Lineage (NCBI taxonomy): Eukaryota > Metazoa > Chordata > Mammalia > Lagomorpha > Leporidae > Oryctolagus > Oryctolagus cuniculus. The sequence goes on from NC_091432.1 coordinate 92,748,278, forward strand.
ATATTTTCTGATATATGTTTTGAACTTCCTGTGATCTTTTGGTGTGAGGTTTCCTTCATTTACCTTCCTTCATATTGAGACCGTGTTTCCATCTTTCTGTGTGTAACACATCTTTAAGCATCTTTTGCAGGGCTGGACAAGTGGCGACAAATTCTTTCAATTTCTGTTTGCTATGAAAGTTCTTTATTTCACCTTCATTCACAAATGAGAACTTTGCAGGATATAATATTCTGGGCTGGCAATTTTTCTCTCTTAGTTCCTGGGCTATATCTCGCCATTCCCTCCTAGCCTGTAGGTTTTCTGATGAGAAGTCAGCTGTGAGTCTGATTGGAGATCCTCTGAGAGTAATCTGACGTTTCTCTCTTGCACACTTTAGGATCTTTTCTTTATGTTTCACTGCAGTGAGTTTAATTACAACGTGTCTTGGTGAGGATCTCTTTTGGTCATGTTTATTAGGAGTTCTATGAGATTAGGATGTCTCCGTCCTTCTCCAAACCTGGGAAATTTTCTGCTAATATCTCACTAAAAAGGCCTTCTAATTCTTTATCCCTCTCCATGCCTTCAGGAACTCCTAGAACCCGAATGTTGTTTTTTTTTTTAATAGTATCCTGAAAATTCTCGACAATATGTCTTAGATTTCTAATTTCCTCTTCTTTTCTTTGGTTTGATTGTATATTTGCCTGTGCTCTGTCTTCTAAGTCCGATATTCTCTCTTCTGCTTCACCCATTCTGTTTTTTTTTTTTAAGAATTTTTTTTTTTGACAGGCAGAGTGGACAGTGAGAGAGAGAGACAGAGAGAAAGGTCTTCCTTTGCCGTTGGTTCACCCTCCAGTGGCCGCCGCGGCCCGCGCACCGCGCTGATCCGATGGCAGGAGCCATGAGCCAGGTGCTTTTCCTGGTCTCCCATGGGGTGCAGGACCCAAGCACCTGGGCCATCCTCCACTGCACTCCCTGGCCACAGTAGAGGGCTGGCCTGGAAGAGGGGCATCCGGCACCCATTCTGTTTGTAAGGCTCTCTAATGTGTTTGTCATTTGATCTGTTGAATTCTTCATTTCATTATGATTTCTCGTCACTATCACAGTTTCATTTTCTACTAGTTGTTTCATTTCATTTTGATTCCTCCTTAATATTTCATTTTCACGAGAGAGATTTTCCATTTTGTCCATTAAGGATTTCTGTAGTTCGAGATTTTATTTTTGAGAACTTCTTAATGTTCTTATTAATTTTTTGAGATCTGCTTCTTGAATTTCTTCTATCTCATCATCTTCATAATCTCGAATTGGGGTGTCTATTTTGTTTGGGGGCGTCATAGTGTCTTCCTTGTTCTTATTACCTCAGCTTTTGCATTTGTTTGGCATATTGGAGATATTCTTTGGTTTTTTCTCATTATACTGTGACTCTAGATTAAGAGGACTGTCTGCTTTTGATGGATCCTTAGAGGCTGTGATGGGTTTGGCCAGAGAGCTCTGTTTGGTTCCTCAGGCTTAAGGGTGTGCCAAAGGTGATTCACCCTGATTGTTTTTTTGCTTGCTCTCTCTCTCTCTCTCTCTCTCTCTCTCATTTTATTTTATTTTATTTTATTTTTTTTGACTCAGTTGGGAAGTAATTCTACACAGCTGAGTGGAATTGAGAGTAGTTGATGTATGAAATCTGGCCCCTGTGGGTATTCGTTTGCTTACCAGAGTCAGTTTTTTTTGCTTGGCTAATGAGGAGCACCCATTTTACATATGCAAAATGGCACGCACCGCTTTACTTACGTAAAATGGCACCTGCCCTTTGGCTGGCTTGGCTTTGTAAGGTGAGTGCAGAGAGAGGCTAAATGTCTGTGCAGGTTCCCCTTATTTATTCAATTTTTTTCTCTCCTCCAGCCAGCCTGGTGAACTTTCCCCAATGGGGTTTCAGGCCTCGTTCTCTGCAGGCTCTTTCTGCCTTTCCCCGCCAATGTCTCAGGTTACCGAGAGGTTTTTGTCTCACCTCCCCTCCAGCGCTGGCACGCAGTCTCTGCAGCTCCGGCGGCTCTGGCAGCTCTGGTGGCTCCTGCGGCTCAGCTTCCACGCAGTGGGTGACCTTGCTCTCCCCGTAGGACCTCCGAGTCACAGCCACTAGATCCGGGAGAGTTTCCTCTGCAATTTTTTCCTGATCCTTTTCCTGAGGCTACTGTAACTCCAGTTTTATTAAACTATCTTTTCCCGGACTATTGGTGCGTGCCCTCACTATTCCGCCATCTCGAACACAACCCCTTTACATATCTTTTAAATAACCCAGTGCCCTGTAACTAGTTGCATATACAGTTATAATAGTTACATTTTCCTGTTGAATTGATGTCTTAATCATTATATAGTGCCCCTATTTGTCTCTTTCAACAGTTTTTGTGTTAAAGTTTATGTTGTCTGATATTAAGATGGCTACATACACTCTCTTTTCATTTCTGTTGATATGGAATATCATTTCCAGCCTTTCACTTTCAGTCTGCATGCATCTTTGTTGGAAAGATGTGTTTCTTGTAAGCAGCAAATAGATGGGTTTTGTTCCTTAATCCATTCAGCCAATCTGTGTCTTTTATCTGCAGATTTGAGGCCGTTAATGTTCAATGTGACTATTGATAAGTAGTAACTTTGCCCTGCCATTTTCCTAAAGATATTTTCTAGTATATGCTTTGAGGTTCCTATAATCTTTTACTGGGAGGTTTTCTTCCTTTACTTTATTCATATTGATGGCCATGTTTCTGTGTTTCTTTAAGCATTTTTTGCAGGGCTGGATGAGTGGCGACAAATTCTTTCAATTTCTATTTGCTATGAAAGTTCTTTATTTCACCTTCATTCACAAATGAGAGCTTTGCAGGATATAGTATTCTGGGCTGGCAGTTTTTCTCTCTTAGTACCTGGGCTATGTCTCACCATTCCCTCCTAGCCTGTAGGGTTTCTGATGAGAAGTTTGCTGTGAATCTAATTGGAGATTCTCTGACTAAAGGTAGACCAGGCAAAGCAGGTAACCTAACTGGCCTATTAACTGCCAGGTTAAATGTCTGCTCCCACACTGGGATATGAGCTATCATAGTGAGGAATGCCAGGTGGAAAACTTTGAAGTGCATCCCTGTTCCTTCCCCTACCCCTTCCAAAAGTAGTGTATCGAAAGCAATATAGGCCGGCGCCACGGCTCACTAGGCTAATCCTCCACCTTGCAGAGCCGGCACACCGGGTTCTAGTCCCGGTCGGGGCGCCGGATTCTGTCCCGGTTGCCCCTCTTCCAGGCCAGCTCTCTGCTGTGGCCAGGGAGTGCAGTGGAGGATGGCCCAAGTGCTTGGGCCCTGCACCCCATGAGAGACCAGGATAAGTACCTGGCTCCTGGCATCGGATCAGTGTGGTGCGCTGGCCGCAGCACGCTGGCTGCGGCAGCCATTGGAGGGTGAACCAACGGCAAAGGAAGACCTTTCTCTCTGTCTCTCTCTCTCACTGTCCACTCTGCCTGTCAAAAAAAAATCCATCTTCTTCTTCAAGGTATAAATCAAATCTCTAGATTGAAGAAAACAGGCAAAGTGTTTAAAATGTCTTTTAGTTTATCAAAGTGAGAGTAAAAACGGTGTAGGGAGACTATATCTTTAGTGGTAATTGTTACCAGCATACTGAAACTTTTTATAAACTGGTATTAAATGCCCTGAGAAAGATAGAAAAAAACAAAAAACAAAAACAAAAGTGAAAACAATAATCACAAAAAATATATAATTTTTAAAAATATTTTTTATATATTTCTTTGAGAGTTAGAGTTACAGAGACAGAGAGAAAGTGTCTTCTATCTGATGGATCACTCCCCAATGGCTGCAACTGCCAGAGCTGGGCCAACCCGAAACCAGGAGCCAGGAGCTTCCAGGTCTCCCACATGGGTACAAGGACCCAAGGGCTTGGGCCATCTTCCACTGTGTTCCCAGGCCATAAGCAGGGAGCTGGATCAGAGGAGGAGCAGACAGGACATGAACCGGCATCCGTATGGGATGCCAGCGCTTACCATGTCACAGTGCATGCCTGAAACACAATATTTTTATATAAGCTGAATCAGACAATCCAAAGAAAGCACTTTGGAGAAGTTAGATAATCATGAGTCCCCTATTTCTGCTGAAACGGACACATAGTCTAGTGGGGCTATTGTTTATGAGTTATGAAGTAAGGGGCGCATTTTACCTCTGCCCTCAGGTATCTTTAGTAAAAAGGGATGACACTCTGTTCCTTACATTTCCATTTCTAGGAGTAAGATAAGTTCCCAAGGCCTATGTGTTTCAAATCAACTAGATCCTAGGTGAAGCATAATTTTCTCATGCATTGCTGTACTAAAGGAAGTAAAGAATGTCTAGGAAAATTGCATTCTATACTAACAAATATTCCAATTAATCTGTGAATTTTAGTTAAGGTGGGACCAGAAAATAATTGGAGAACTAATTGGAAAAGTGTTTGTCACAATAGAGTGCTAATATTAAAGAAGCAGTAAGAGATGAAGTTATCTCTCAGTAGCATGATGGACAGCCTGTTTTTTAGCACATTGGGATCTTTAAAGCTAAGCAAAGTGATTGGAGATTGGCTGCAACCCTTGGCTCAGCAGAAGCAATGCAAATCCTCTCTGAAAGATAGCATCTTCTATTTAGACTGATTGATTTTCAGAGAAATCTCAAGCCCATGTAGCTCAAAATTAAAGTCAACCCAAGCCCTCAAAAAGAAAAAAGCTTTCATGTCTAAAATTTAGCAAAAACAAGAGACTGCCCCATGGACTTCTAACATTGAGATTATCAGATAATACAATAATACTATAAATGAAATGTTTAAAAGATATAGAAAATAAAGTCCAAGATGCAAAAGCAAAGTGATAGTTCAAAAATAACCAGGGAGATTTGAAGAAGAAACCAAATAAAAATTTTAAGTATAAGGAATACAGTTGTTAAGATAAAAAAAAAGTATAGATTAACAGCAGATGAGACATAGGTGAAAGAAGAGTTAGTGAGCTGAAAGAATTGATCCAAAAAAATCACTCAAAATACAGTAAATGAACAGGACAAAAGATGGAAAATATAAATAAAGCTTTAGAAATACGGAGGAATGAATAAGACCCAATGTAAGTTGGAGAAATTGTCAGAAACAAAGTAAAAAGGAAAGGGAAGAGGCAATATTTGTGGAGATAATTGCTAAAAATAAAAAATGAAAGTTATAAAACCATACATGATGGAACAGAAGTTAATCATGAGAGAAAAAAGTCTATATTTTCTGCTTTTTTTTGAGATTTATTTATTTAAAAGGTAGAATGACAGAGAAAGAGGGAGAGACACCCAGAGAGATCTTCCATGTGCTGGTTCACTCCCCAGTGCCCGACCGCCAGGGAGTGCTGGAGCATGCCAACCCGGGAATCTGGAACTCCATCCAGGCCTCCTATGTGGACGGCCTGAGCCCAAGAACTTGGGCCAACTTCTGTTGCCTCCCAGGGATGCATTAGCAAGAAAATGGGTTGGAAGTGGAGGTCTAATTCTGTCCCTGGGGCTCAGACAGGGGATGTGGGTGTTTCAAGTGGCAGCTTAACCCACTGTGTCACAACATCCACTTTTTATGTACCTTCCAGTTTAGGATGAAGCAACCTAAAAGAGAGCTCTTAAAAGCAATCACAAATGCAAAGCTAGATCTAGAATGAGATAACAATAATGGAAAGTGCAAGGTAAAGGAGGAGAGAAAATGACTATAGACTGAAAAAAGAAGTGATACCCAAAGAAGTTGGTGAACATGAAGTAAACCATCTTCTTGATGAAGTGGTAAGAATTCTACTGTCTTGATATGGTTTTTTTTTATTTTTTATTTTTGACAAGCAGAATTAGACAGTGAAAGAGAGAGAGAGACATAGAGAAAGGACTTCCTTTTTCTGTTGGTTCACCCCCCAAGTGGCCGCTATAGCCAGCGCGTTGTGGCTGGTGCACCGCGCTGATCCAAAGCCAGGAGCCAGGTGCTTCCTCTTGGTCTCCCATGCAGGTGCAGGGCCCAAGGACTTGGGCCATTCTCCACTGCACTCCCGGGCCACAGCAGAGAGCTGGACTGGAAGAGGGGCAACCGGGACAGAATCCAGCACCCTGACCAGGACTAGAACCCCCGGGTACCGGCGCTGCAGGTGGAGGATTAGCCTATTGAGCCACAGCGCCGCCTTGATATGGTTTAACAAAAGAACTGAATTAAAGAAAAACATGTTAGTTGGGACGAAGGAGAAATATTAAGGCATAGAGTAATACATTATACCATGTATACTTTTGCATAGTTTTCAATGAGTATATTCTCACTTAGTGAATTGTGTAGCTGCTCTGAAGAAGTAGGATGACACCCACCCAAAATTTGGTTCAGATATTGAGGTGGAAGATTGCACACACACCTCACAAAGGTATGAAAATGTTTATTGCTCACATAATAAAACTTTTTGGGTGAAACAAGGAAGCTGCCAAGGCTTCCAAAAATGGCTTGATAGAGTCAGAAAGGGAAACAGGCTTGAGGCTTGTATTGTCATTAAAAGTGTAGCCCGTTAGAGCTCACAGGTGCTAAAGGAAGGATCTTGTGGGCTTTCTTTTCAGACAGCTTAGATGATTAGGTTCATGGTAAAGGGGAAGGAGATTAAAAGTTGTCAGCAACTACGTGTGGACATTTGGCTAAGAGGCCAGTTAAGACACTCACATCCCTTATTGGAGTGCCTGGGTTCTGATCCTGGCTCCATTCCTGATCCTGGTTCCAGCTTCCTGCTAATGTGTAACCTAGGAGGAAGCAGCTAATGACTCCAAGTATTTGGCTCTTTACCATGCACATGAGTAACTTGGATTGGATTCCTTGTACCTGATGTCTTCCTGGCCCAGCCTCAGTTACCAGCATTTGAAGAGTGAACCTGTCAGCTGGGAGTTTTTGTCTGTCTGTTGCTCTGTCCCTCTCTTTGCTACTCTGCCTCTAAAAAACAAAAAGTTGTTAGCAGTGAAATTTTTTTTGAGATGAAAAAAAAAAAAAAGGATGGAGCCGAGACTCCCTATTACAATTCATCTCTGATACAAGACGGATAACTGTTGCCTTTTTTTTTAAAGAAACAAATTTTTAAACTTTTATTTAACAAATATAAATTTCCAAAGTACAGCTTATGGATTCCAGTGGCTTTTTCCCTGCCATAACTTCCCTCCCACCCACAATCCTCCCATCTCCCACTCCCTCTCCCATTCCATTCACATCAAGATTAATTTTCAATAATCTTTATATACAGAAGATCAATTTACTATATATTAAGTAAAGATTTTAACAGTTTGCACCCACACAGAAACACAAAGTGTAAAGTACTGTTTGTGTACTAGTTATACCATTAATTCACATTGAACAATACATTAAGGACAGAGATCCTACATGAGGAGTAAGTACACAGTGACTCCTGTTGTTGACTTAACAAATTGACACTCTTGTTTATGGCATCAGTAATCATCCTAGGCTCTTGTCATGAGTTGCCAAGGCTATGGAAGGCTTTTTGAGTTAGCCAACTCTGATCTTATTTAGACAAGGTCATAGTCAAAGTGGAAGTTCTCTCCTCCCTTCAGGGAAAGGTACCTCCTTCTTTGATGGCCTGTTCTTTCCACTTGGATCTCACTCACTCACAGAGATCTTTCATTTAGTGTTTTGTTTGTTTGTTTGTTTTTTGCCAGAGTGTCTTGGCTTTCCATGCCTAAAATACTCTCATGGGCTTTTCAGCCAGATCTGAATGCCTTAAGGGCTGATTCTGAGGCCAGAGTGCTGTTTAGGACATCTGCCATTCTATGAGTCTGCTGTGTATCTCACTTCCCATTTTGGATTGTTCTCTCCTTTTTAATTCTATCAGTTAGTATTAGTAAGCCATTATGAAATTCTGTGAAGCCTGTAGCCTGAGGCCCACCATTGGGTATGCTGAGAAGTGAAATAACAGTGTAATTCATTGGTAAGGCTTGAAAGGTTTTGTTTCCTCCAAAACATTTTATTCAAATGAAGACCTGGTCCCCAGTGCAACCATGTTAAGAGATACAGTCTTTGGGAAGTGACTAAGTCATGAGGGTTCCACCGTCACTGATGAGATTGGTAGCCTTGTAAAACGGGTACAGATTGAAGGGAGTGCTGTTTAGTCTTCTGCAATTCTCCCATGTGAGATAGGGCATTCATCCCCTTTACTTTTCATTCCTTTCATCAGGTGGCGATCCAGTGTTGGTCCCCTCAGATCATGATCTTGGAAGCACAGAGCAGTCCTCACCAGACACCTTGATCTTGGACTTCTCAGCCTTCATAACTGTAAGAAATCAATTTGTCTGCTTTATCAGTTACCCAATCGAAGGGTTTTGTTAGAACTGCACACATGGACTAAGATAGTCACTATCTGTGTGTACTCTGTCTGCAGACGTGTGAGCCAATGGTCTGGCTGTCTGGACTGACCAAAGACAGAGGAAATTCCTTGTACAAGTTGCATCCTTTTGGGTAATGAACTCTGGAAACTCTTGTCTCATAGGCACCCAAAATGTAAATAATAATGGGGCTAGAAGCCCAAAGCCAGTGTGTTGGTAAGTTTGGTTTCTTCTGAGGCCCCATCCTTGGCTTACAGATGGCTGCCTTCTCCCTGTGTCTTCACGCGATCATCCTCCATCTGTTTTTTGTCTGTTTCCTAATTTCTTATAAGACCATCAATAATGTTTGCCCATTTCTGCCTCCCATGTAACCTCATTTTACCTCTTTAAAGACCCAATCTCCAAATACCATCACAGGCTAAAGACTGGGGGTTTAGACTTCACCATATGAAATTGGCACAGACATATGTGTTCCTCTGAAGGTGAAGGCAAATTGTGGACTAAATTTTATTGGAATAAGCTGGTAATTTTGCAAATTTATAAGACCAAAATACTTCTCTATACCAGTAGTTAATTTTATAGAGCTAATAATTTTATTAATATGAAATATGAGTGCCTTCATTAATGGGTCCGTGGTACTAGGATTGTGATGAAACTCTGTGAAATGCCATCATTTTTTCCCAGCGTTAACAATAGGCCAAATAGGGCTATTAAACAAAGGAACAGTGGGAATAATAATCAATTCACTATGTCATATATAATGGGATTCACCTTTTGAAGGCCTGTTTTAATTTACTTGGAGCAGTATTTACTATTTTATCTAAGAAGGGATAGCCCATAGGGTCCCATTTTGTCAATCCAGTTTTTAAGGAGTAAAGATTTGACTTAGCTTAAACTCATTATTCATTGAGTTAAACCATCTGTGTCTACTCTGGACTAGTTTAAGGAAATGGATGCTATGCCATGGAGGATTTAGGTAAGACAGTGAGTTCTGATGATTAAGGTAAGACAAGCCTCATTGTCCTCTCTTGTATGTCCTGTAACTCTCCATACATTTACCATGAAGACCATGTAACTGTAACCATATAACTGTAACTTGTGCCACAGTGTTGACAAAGGCCATGAAGTTTTGACAATTGGTTCATTTCAGCAGATAGCAAAGTTAATTTAGAACCTAAATAGTAGATGCACAAAAGCTTCTTTTATCTTTTTGTTGTATAAATGATTTCACTTAATTTTATGTTTCCAGTAGGGTCAAATCTGTTTCAGTTTTTAGTTACCTCCTCCTATATCAAAGTTTCTGCCTTTTTTCCTCTATTCCTTTCCTTTCTTAACTTCTTTCCTTCTTGGTGTCGCTGGATTAATCTGGAGATCTGGGCATTCTCTTTATGTTGCTCAATATTTATAAATTTCTTCTCTAAGATATCCTCAAACTTGTACCAGCAGCATTAGTGCCCTGTCTCATGGCAGTTAGGTGTGTCACATGGGTGCCATAGTGATTTTTATCAGGACCTTGAGAAATAGTCTTTTTTTCTCCTTCCTTCCTTCCTTCCTTCCTTCCTTCCTTCCTTCCTTCCTTCCTTCCTTCCTTCCTTCCTTCCTTCCTTTGTTCTTTTCTTTCTTTCTTTCTTTCTTTCTTTCTTTCTTTCTTTCTTTCTTTCTTTCTTTCTTTCTTTCTTTCTTCTTTCTTTCTTTCTTTCTTTCTCTCTCTCTTTCTTTCTTTCTTGGTGACAGATGCATAGTGAGCCGCGGCGCTGGCCAACAATAACTTTTGACATAGATCTGTTAAATCTTTAACAGGGGCTTAATAAGACTTCAAATGTAGCACGAAATAGCCGAGTTCAAAATGAAAGTTTGTTTGCAGGCAGAGGACCCAGGTAACAAAATCTTCCAGGGCCGGCGCCGCGGCTCACTAGGCTAATCCTCCGCCTAGCGGCGCCGGCACACCGGGTTCTAGTCCCGGTCGGGGCGCCGGATTCTGTCCCGGTTGCCCCTCTTCCAGGCCAGCCCTCTGCTGTGGCCAGGGAGTGCAGTGGAGGATGGCCCAAGTGCTTGGGCCCTGCACCCCATGGGAGACCAGGAAAAGCACCTGGCTCCTGGCTCCTGCCCATTGGATCAGCGTGGTGTGCCGGCCGCAGCGCGCCGGCTGCGGCGGCCATTGGAGGGTGAACCAACGGCAAAGGAAGACCTTTCTCTCTGTCTCTCTCTCTCACTGTCCACTCTGCCTGTCAAAAAAAAAAAAAATCTTCCAGTAGTAGTAATTGTGGTGTAGACATCTTACGCACAGCACAATTTCATCCCCTTCCCTCAACTGACATTCCATCAAAAAACGTCAAGCCAGCCTCCTTTCCTTTATGTTCATAGCTGCTTTTAGAACCATCTGGGACACACCTTATTCTCTCCTACAAGACTTGTTTTGTAATAGACTTTTTCAGACCATCGCTGTGCATGCATGTATCATCACACTTGACATTTCAACCAAATTTGGTGTAGGGTCCATACTTTTTCAGCAGAATGGCAACCACAGGTGGTCAGGGATGTGTGTGTCATCAAGCCCCCACTGTAGGCCAGTGGTGATGATACAGACTGCACTTTGGGCAGAAAGATTCTGGGGTCCCTTTATTGTTTCAGGATTTAAAATACTGAATGATTTTAGTATTTGAAAAGGTAAATATGTATCACATAATTTTTAGAGTAAGCACAGAAGAAAGGTGTTTATCAGTCAAAATCATTCAATGAACATAAAATCAGAGAGTAAAAAAGCTGGTAAAAAGCAATAAAAATTGATAAAAGAATTACAGTGTAACAAATGTATCCAAATATATCAATGATTGTAGTAAATATAAGTGGATTAACCTGGCAGATTAAAAAAGCAGATGTAGAAATGTAAGGACAAAACATTTGAAAGTCCAAGATTAGAAAAAGATATTTCCAGCTAATACTAACCAAAAAGAAATAAATAAATAAAAAGGATAACTGTATAAATGTTAGAAAAATGCATCTCTGATAAAAAGTATCTTTTGGTATAGATTTTAACATATAATGATAACAGGTTTAATTCACAAATATTTTGTAACAATTCTAAACTTAAAGCCACCAAATAAAAAAATCTCAATTGCTATTGATGAAGAGGACTTATAAAAACTGTAATATATTTGTACAAATACCTATTCTATATATGTATGCATACATACATGCACATATTTAATATTTATATTTATGTACATATATTGGTAGTAATGTAACATTGTACAGTCTTATAATTAAAGTTTAACAGTTTCATAAGATATAATCTGCTATTTTTACCAATTATATAACATAAAGAAAACCTTATACATGTACAAGAATATTCATAGTATTATTATTTAAATTGGTGAAAACACTAGAAACATTGTAAATGTCCATCAACAGGGAAAGTAGATAAACTGTAGTATATTCATGCAATGTAAAACTATGTTGCAGCAAAAAAGAATGAACCTACCTATGCACAATATGGCTATGTCTTAGAAAAATATCATTTAGGGAAAAGTTAAAGTCTTTGAAGAATACATGGAGTATAATTCTACTTTCATGTGTCTCAGAAATAAAAAAAAACATATTCTTTAGGGATATAGATACATTTGAAAATGCTGAAAATTAAAAATAAAGGGAAAATACATCCTAAAATTAGTATAGTGGTTACCTGTGATAGATGGTATTGAATTTATTATGCTATTACTCTTTGTTTGTGTCATGGGCCAATTGTTTTTATTAAGTTAAATTAATTCTTTTTATTTTGTAGTTAACATATGTACTAGTGTGTTACAAATGGTTTGCCATGCAAATCAGAATACATTGATATGAATATATATGTATATGTATATATTTTAGTAATGTACAGCAAACAACAAAACTTTCTAGCTTTTGGTGTCATTACCAGAAAAAAATTTTGAGAGAACTGGATAAAATACCTGCCTGTATTTACAAAGAAATGAACCTTTTGTAACTGAAGGAGTCCTGAGCATCAAGAGGGCACCCAGAGACAGCTGGGGCTGTGAAGGAAGGATAATTAGGGATGCACCTGTTGGTAAACGGACACTGAAAAGAAAAACCAAGCAGCCCCGAACGTAAAGAATTTCACATTCTCCCACCACTTCTGGCTTACAGCAACACCCCCATGGGATAGTCAGACAACTTTGGGAAATGCTGGGTACCAGTTTTATCATGGACTCACTATCCATTTCCCAAATCACAGTGTACATTAACATTTTATGAACATCTTGTACATATAACACTTGTGAGAAGCCCTACCAGTTAGGAAACAAGAGGACACAAAATAGATCTAGTCCTAAACAGCACTCTGGCCTCAGAATCAGCCCTTAAGGCATTCTGATCTGGCTAAAAAGCCCATGAGCGTTTCTCAGGCATGGAAAGCCAAGACACTGTGACAAAAAAAAAAGGGGGGGGGGACCTAAATGAAAGATCTCTGTGAATGAGATCCCAGTGGAAAGAACGGGCCATCGAAGAAGGAGGTACCTTTCTCTGAAGGGAGGAGAGAACTTCTGCTTTGACTATGGCCCTGTCTAAATATGACCAGAGTCGGCAAACTCAAAAGGCTTCCATAGTCTTGGCAGTTCATGACAAGAACCTCGGGTGATTACTGACGCCATAAACAAGAGTGTCAATTGCTAAATCAACAACAGGAGTCACTGTGCAGCTACTCCCCATGTAGTATCTCTGTTCTTAATGTGTTGTACTATGCAAATTAATGGTAAAACTACTACTCAAACAGTACTTTATATTTTATGTATCTGTGTGGGTGCAAATTGTTGAAATCTTTACTTAGTATATACTAAATTGATCTTCTGTATATGAAGATAATTGAAAATGAATCTTCATGTGAATGGGATGGGAGAGGGAGTGGGAGATGGGATGGTTGCAGGTGGGAGGGAGGTTATGGGGGAGGGAAGCCACTATAATCAAAAAATTGTACTTTGGAAATTTATATTTATTAAATAAAAGTTAAAAAATAAAAAATAGATGTAACTTTATTTAACTAAGCATTGCCTAGTTTAACCATGAGACTCTTTCCCTCTATGTATCAATTAAACTCTCTAGGGAACTGACTTCTTTAGAGCCCATATTTAGAAAGACTAGTCCATTGAATGCTTATCCAAAGCTAGTAGAAATGTTTGACAATCTGAGACAAAGTGAAACAACTTGACCTCACCTGGGATGGACTGCAAACCATTTAAAATTTGAAATGTACATCAGGCTTTGGCATAGTTGTCTTGTGCTGATTTACATATGAAAATTCTTTTTGATGCTTACCTTTGTGGTAATAAGGGCTTCTGCATGGTTGGGGTGTGTCAGTGCATACGCAAGTGCACGTGAGTAGTAGTTTTTTTTCTGCTACATGAACCTGACCGCAATACATAGACAGCCATATCCTTTTTCAGACTGACCCTGGGAGTTAAAATTATTAAGGGGTTTAATGACCTGGAATAAGCAGTTCAGCTGGTCACAGATTTGGAGAAATGATACTAAAGAGAAACCAAAAAAACTAACAAAAAAACCTCTTACTTCCTGAAGTGTGTGGTGAATGGAACTTTTTAAGCTACTAATTTAAACCTTTTGTGATTTGGGTGCACAATTTTCCACTAAAAATCATTTGAGGTTTCTTATAGCCTATTTTAAAGTCCTCAGGTTTTTTTTTTTTTTTTTTTTTTTTAATTTGTATGAAGTAAGGTTGAAGGAGCAATGGCTTCTAACCAAAAAAGCTGGTGATTTTTTAAAACAGAAATTCCCTAAAATATTTCTGTCTTTCATTGCCCTGGGTCATGGTGTTCTACTAAGTGAGTTCCGGCACACTATAAGCAACTTCCAAAATATTTTTTTTTGCTTGTCTTTTCAGATCTAGATTTTTGCAGAAACATTTGTCAGTCTTTAGTCAGTTGCAGACAGCAAATCTAGTGCTAAAGCACTGTTTATCTTACTCTAAAGAACTCAGGACTTTGGATAAAATATAGTGATGGAGGACTAGAAGGATATGAAAGAATGTGCTTAATGAGTATTCCTTGTTTATTTAAAGAAAGTTCTTTCTCCCATGGTGCTTTAACTACTGAACAATGTGCTGGTATGGAAATTTCACTCCCAGGTTATATTCTTTAACTGCATGCTGATTAGCTGGTATTGTTTTTTTCCAGAAATGTTATTATAATAGATAGCTAGTGAGCATTTGCTTCAGAGGGCAGTGTATAACTATGATCAGAGAGGGTTTTCAATTCTGTGAGAAAGGGAGAAAAATGTATGGAGAACTTTACCAACACTGCTGAGACGTTTACCAAACAATTAAAAGGCAAGTTATGTATAATTAACTGTTCTGATGTCAGTTTCAAGTTCCCTTCCATCACCACAGAAAGCATATATAGCTATGCCCAACCAATGTGATTTACTTTTCTTGAACAAAGAAGATGGACAAATCTAGCCCTGTTTACACTTTTCCTTCGCTCTTGTCATTCAGGTTCTGCCTGTCCCTTTCTGTCTGTGTTGGGCTACTCTTGGCCACAACTTCTTTGGCATCTCTATTTGTCTACTTTCTATTATTAAAATAATATAATTATAAAATAATAACTTTCTGTTTTTAAACAAAATACTGGAGATCAGGTACTTTACAAAGAAAATAAGTTTGTTCAGCCCTCAACTTTGGAGGCTGAAAGTATGAACAGAACGTCACCAGCTATAGTCATGCCACACTGCCCCCTCCCCATGGACTATGCTGTATCATGGTGAATGATATCATAGTGGGAAAGCACACAAGAATGAAAGGTGACATGGCAATGCAGGAAGTCAGAGAGACTAGGGAGGGGCTCTGTGTGCTCCTTTATAGCAACCTTCTCATGAGGACTAACTAGGGTCCCATGGGAATGACATCAATTTCTTCCAAGGGCAGTGCCTCCAGACCAAACTGTCTTACATCATGCATGAATCTCTACCTCATATGGTCCAATATCTCTTAACATCCATACTGGGGACCAACCTTGCACACAGGAGCTCTTGAGGGACAAACTTTATCCAAATGATAGGACCAGCTTTCTCATTATTGCATAGAGCCTTGCACCAGGTGGAGTTTAGAAGTGTAGGGTGGGGCCGGCGCTGCGGCTCACTAGGCTAATCCTCCGCCTAGCGGCGCCTGCACACCGGGTTCTAGTCCCGGTCGGGGCGCCGGATTCTGTCCCGGTTGCCCCTCTTCCAGGCCAGCTCTCTGCTGTGGCCAGGGAGTGCAGTGGAGGATGGCCCAGGTGCTTGGGCCCTGCACCCCATGGGAGACCAGGAAAAGCACCTGGCTCCTGGCTCCTGCCATCGGATCAGCGCGGTGCGCTGGCCGCAGCGCGCCAGCCGCGGCGGCCATTGGAGGGTGAACCAACGGCAAAGGAAGACCTTTCTCTCTGTCTCTCTCACTGTCCACTCTGCCTGTCAAAATAAATTAAAAAAAAAAAAAAAAAAAAAAAAGAAGTGTAGGGTGAATAACTGTTAAATGTGTGTGTGCTGATATGCTGGAATATATGTGTTTTGTTATAAAACTTATTTACCAAAAATACTTTTAGCTTCTACATTTCCTCAAAGTTAAGTTTAGAAATTGCCTTCATCCTATTAACTGGGAAATTTGCTTTCTTCAGCCCACTTGAAGTATCTGGCAAGAGTTATTCATAAATGGTCATTTCCTGCTTGCTCCACATCACATGCACTGACAGTACTGAATTCTGTATTCCATTGGGTCAGCATTCTTTATTCAGTATCCTGCCTGCAAAGTTGTTTTGTTGTGGGAAAAGCAACTTCATTATTGAAGTCTAAGCCAAAAATAGATTGCTCTGATGTGGGAAAAATCTCGATATTATGATAATTCCTGGATGAATCACTAAGTACCTCCCATTGACTATTTTATAGCCACTTTGCATCCTTTTCACATTTATTATTTGATTTAATACTAATACAATATAAGATGAAGTAAATATCAATTCTATTTTCAATTTTAGGAAATTAAGAGAGAGCATGCGAATTGTTTAAACTCCCACAATTAATAAATGTCACAGCCTAGATTCTTTTTTTTTTTTTTTATTTTTTGACAGGCAGAGTGGACAGTGAGAGAGAGAGACAGAGAGAAAGGTCTTCCTTTGCCGTTGGTTCACCCTCCAATGGCCGCCGCGGCTGGCGCGCTGCGGCCGGCGCACCACGCTGATCCGATGGCAGGAGCCAGGAGCCAGGTGCTTTTCCTGGTCTCCCATGGGGTGCAGGGCCCAAGCACCTGGGCCATCCTCCACTGCACTCCCTGGCCACAGCAGAGAGCTGGCCTGGAAGAGGGGCAACCGGGACAGAATCCGGTGCCCCGACCGGGACTAGAACCCGGTGTGCCGGCGCCGCAAGGCGGAGAATTAGCCTAGTGAGCCGCGGCGCCGGCCCAGCCTAGATTCTAATCCCAGAGATTGTCTGGCTCATAAACTCTGGATTTATCATCATATAATTTTTTTAAAGATTTATTTATTTATTTGAAAGTCAGAGTTACACAGAGAGAGAAGGAGAGGCAGAGAGAAGGAGAGAGAGAGAGACGTCTTCTATCCACTGGTTCACTCCCCACTTGGCCTCAATGACTTGAGGTGTGCCGATCTGAAGCCAGGAGCCAGGAGCTTCTTCCAGGTCTCCCACTTGGGTGTAGGGGCCCAAGGACTTGGGCTATCTTCTATTCCTTTCTCAGGCCATAGCAGAGAGCTGGATTGAAGTGGAGCAGCCAGGACTGGAACTGGCCCCCATATGGGATGCTGGCACTGCAGGTGGTGGCTTTACCTGCTATGCCACAGCACTGGCCCCTACCACAGAATGTTGAACTTGCAGTTGTATTGTCTGTTGTACACTCTGGATGTTTTTGCATACCATGTACATATATTTAGCAAAACATATGTCATAATGGTAAAAGTCGTGGCTAATAGGCTTTTAAAATATCTGGCAAATAGGCTCTTATATGTTAGAGTAGCTTTTTCTCTTTCTCAGAAATTTGATTTTATTTTGTTAAATAATAGCAGTGAGCCTGCACCGTGGCTCAGTAGGCTAATCCTGTGCCTGCAGCGCTGGCACCCTGGGTTCTAGTCCCGGTCGGGGTGCCAGATTCTGCCCTGGTGGCTCCTCTTCCAGTCCAGCTCTCTGCTGTGGCCCGGGAGTGCAGTGGAGGATGGCCCAAGACTTGGGCCCAGCACCTGCATGGGAGACCAGGAGAAGCACCTGGCTCCTGGTTTCGGATCAGCGCAGCGCGCCGGCTGCAACATGCTGACCATAGCAGCCACTTGGGGGTTGAACCAACGGAAAAAGGAAGACCTTTCTCTCTGTCTCTCTCTCTCTCACTGTCTAACTCTGCCTGTAAAAAAAAATAATAGCAGTGAGTCAATGCCACATGTATTTTTTAAAAACAACCTTGCTTTATGGGGACTGCGAAGGTAGAAAAATCCCAGTGGAGGACATCAGATTTCATTCAGTCTCAGCACATTTTCAAGTTCCCTCACCCCCTCAAACTACTCAGTTAGGTAGTTTGACTTAAAAAAACACACACACACACACAACTGCATTTTTCATCT
The DNA here is from genome assembly GCF_964237555.1 of Oryctolagus cuniculus. Lineage (NCBI taxonomy): Eukaryota > Metazoa > Chordata > Mammalia > Lagomorpha > Leporidae > Oryctolagus > Oryctolagus cuniculus. The sequence goes on from NC_091432.1 coordinate 92,766,225, forward strand.
TGATTTGAAAAAGAGTGAAATATTACCAGGTGAAAAGAAGGAATACTGGCCAAGTGGAGGGAGTAACAAGAATAAGGATATTGGTGCATGGAAAGCACTTCATGTATTAAGAGATACAAAAGGTATGTAAATATGTAAAGCTTTGCAAACCATTTCTCAGGCTTCCTGTTGTATATTCTGAGTTATAATTTGATCATTCAATTAAAATAAGAACAGAGGAAAACCCTATTGTGAGAAGTTGGCTCAAAATCTTACAAACCAATGGATCTTAGTTAATGTTTAAACAGATTCCATACAATGTTCATTTTGAAACTCAAAACCATTGTAATGACTCAGTTTCTGGGTTCCTGGTGCAACTGAATTTAAGCTGAATGGTGTTACAGGAATTATCACAATTAATTATTTCTTGGAATTAGTATTTAGTTGTATATTAGAAGTCAGAATACATATAGATCCTTTTTTGGAAACTGAACTTCAAGCATTTGTTTTAAAATATCCTAATATTGGGGTTCCCTAAGCATAGTGTTCCTCTCCTGTAACACAGTTCACTGCCCTGTGTAGGTGTCAAGGAGCTTTTTCAGGTGCCTTGGGGGAATTGGAACTCTGGGAACAATTGCAAAAGTATTGATGCATTGGCTTATGCTATTGCTGTGACTAGGTAATAAACTGCCTTTATCTCTGAAAAAATAAGATAAAGAGCTCTTTACAACTTGTCTCCGTATATTGTTATCGGTTACTCACCTACATGATCAATAAATTCCTCATTTATAGTTAAATTCAGCATCCTTCTAGAAGGGGCTCACTAGTATCCACAGCGATTTATTGCATATTACATGTTGTGCTCCTTTCCCTCAGAGAACACAAAACTGACATTAAGAAAGGAGTCTGAGCCCTATTTTAGCTCCTGCCCTCTTAGCTGGACATCTTGTGCAGAGAAAAACTCACACAAGTGGTCTCCGCTAGGGAGATTGTTAGCATGTAGATTACTGCACTTGAGGACTATTGATACAGAATCTCTGGTGCTTAGAACTTTTAGTTCACTTACCCAGTGATTCTTTTAGACTCAGCATGACCCTGTCAAGAGATGGAGATTTGGAAACCAGTGCTCTTACAGACATACCACAGAAAAGGTCAGTTCAGGCATTTACTCATTCAAGAAACAGCCACGGTGAACCACCTATGTGTCAAAAGTTGGAGCAATGAACAAAACATGCTTCTTGGGACTGGTGCCGTGGCATAGTGGGTTAAGCTGCCGCCTGCAGTGCCAGTATCCCATATGGGTGCTGGTTCATGTCCCAGCTGCTCCACTTTTGTGGAACTCCCAGCTAATGTGACTAGGAAAGCAGTGAGGATGGCTCAAGTAGTTGGGCCCCTGTACCCATATGGGAGACCCAGATGAAGCTCCTGGCTCTTGGCTTCAACCTGGCCTAGCTCTGACATTTGTGGCCAATTGGGGTAGTGAACCAGTGGATGAAAGATCTCTTTGTCTCTGTCTCTTCCTCTCTCTCTCTCTCTCTGTAACTCTGTGTTTAAAATAAATAAATATATCTTAAAAAATACTTCATGATCTTAAGGGGCACTAGACCATATGTATCAATATATTTAAAAGTAAACTACTTAACCAGGCAAGTGATGTAGTGGAAGAGTTGGCAAAAGTCTGCAGAAAATCCGAATTTAAAGGAATCTAAAAATGATTCACGGGAACAGCATTGTGGCACAGAGAGCCAAGCCGCCGTCTGCAGTGCTGGCATCCTGTATGGGGGCTGGTTGAGTCCTGGCTTCTCCAATTCTGAGCCAGCTCCCTGTTGGTGGCCTGGGAAGGCAGCGGAAGATGGTCTAAGTCCTTGAATTCCTGAACCCACATGGGAGACTCGGATGAAGCTCCTGGCTCCTGGCTTTAGCCTGGCCCAGCCCCGGCCATTGAGGCCATTTTGGAAGTGAACTGGTGGATGGAAGATCTCTCTCTGTCTCCATCTCTCTCCTCTCTCTCTCTCTCTCTCTTCTCTAATTCTGATTTTCAAATTGTCGCTCCCCCTCTTCGTGGAGGAACGACACAGGACCCTGCGCTGTTCTTCTGTCTGCTCGGCCCTCCCCGGGTTTGCTGCTGGTTCTTCCCGGGTTGGCTACCGACCCTTCCACCTCCGTGGAAGGGCGGTTCCCCCTGCCACATTCCCACTTCCGCGGGGGAGCGGCACACCGCCGGCCAGCTCTCTCGGGGGCTGCACAGGTGTTCCCCTTAGATGTTCCTCGTGCATGCCGTCTCTCTCCTCCTTTATAGTCCTCTTCCACCAATCCCAACTCTGCTACCCACACGCCGAGTACGCTGCTCTCCTCCAATCAGGAGCAGCTCCTGCAGCTTGTCAAGTTGGTGAGAGGCAGCTGGGTAGAAGCTGTTGCCTCCTCTCCCAGCGCCATATTGTGGGAGAGCAGATGCATAGAATAAGTCTTAATTCCAGTAACTTAGTCTAGTCCGAGTTGCTCCCCACACAAATAAATAAATAAACCTTAAAAAAAAAAAAGTCACATTGAAGATGTTTGAGCTGGAATTTGGAGGATGAGTTCAAATCTGCCAAGCAGGGAAGAGGTTGAGTAAGTAATCCAGGAAAAGGGAATAGCATTGAATGGTGGCACTTTATGATGAGTTTAGGGAATAGCAGAAAATTCAGGGCTACATTACAGTATGGCTTACATCAGTAGAGAAGTGGTAGCAGAAGTTGAACTTGGTAGATAATGGCAAAGCACCCATTCCATGCTGTGAATTTCTCCTTTATTCTTCATTTGAGACTCAACTGAGCTTTTCTTATTTTTGGAATTTATTTAGATGGTGGGGATGGGGTAGAGAAATACCATCTGTGTTTACTCCTAATGCCCCAGGGCAGTCTGGGCAGGGCAAAAGCCAAAACCAGGAGGAGGAGGAGGAGAAGGAGGAGGAGGAAGAGGTGGAGGAGGGAGAGGAGGAAGAGGAAGAAGAGGAAGAAAGGAAAAGTGTCATTCAAGTAGGAGACAATGAAAGTAAGGCAAAAGGAATGGGTGATGAGAGCAAGATCAGAGCCAGTGGATCATCCAGGTTTAGAATTTGTAAGGGTTAATCATAATACTCATAATAGGGAAAATTTATATAGCATGATGGTAGTTTTGGGATCCACAAGGAGAGAAGGTTTATACTTTCGGGAATGAACCTGCACTTCGGGAAGAAAAGTCCTTGTCAGGGTCCCCATGAGTGCCTAAAGGTCAACCAATGAGGATCATACCTGCCTCAACCTTTAACCCCCACGCCCTGTATCTATAAAAGGAGCCCTCCCAACCTCTGACATGCGACTTCCCTGGCCCCCGCTCTGTTGGGACCGGGGAACCTCACCCAGGAGTGGAATCCCAATAAAAGCTTGTGAATTAATTGATTCGTCTGCCTGGGAAGATTTGTTATGCGCTGGACACCTTGCACAAACAGTACACAACTATCCCAAGGGGTGTGTGTGTGTGTGTATGTGTGTGTTTGTAGAGAGAGGGAGAGAGAATTCTCACAAACATCTTGTGCAGTATACTATTCTATACCCATTTTTTTAAAAGATTATTTTATTTATTTGAAAGTCAGAATTACACAGAGAGAGGAGAGACAGAGAGAGAGAGAGAGAGAGAGAGAGAGAGAGAGACTCCCCAATTGGCCGCAACGGCCGGAGCTGCGCCGATCCGAAGCCAGAATCCGGGAGCTTCTTCTGGGTCTCCCACACGGGTGCAGGGGCCCAAGGGCTTGGGCCATCCTCTACTGCTTTCACAGGCCATAGCAGAGAGCCGGATTGGAAGTGGAGCAGCCGGGTCTCGAACCAGTGCCCATATGGGATGCCGGCGCTTCAGGCCAGGGTGTTAACTCATTGCGCCAAAGCGCCCGCCCCTCTATACCCATTTTTAAAAAGAGATATATTTAATTATTTGAAAGACAAATCACACGCACACACACACACACCCAGACAGAGAGAGAGAGAGAGAGAGAGAACATACTTTCATCTGCTGCCAGTGCTGGGCCAGGCTGAAGTCAGGAATCCAGACCTCAATCTGGGTTTCCCACATGGCTGGCAAGGGCCCAGGTACTTGGGCCATCATCAGCTTCCTTTAACAGGTACAATAGCAGGGAACTGGATCAGCAGTGGAGCATCTGGAACTTGAAACTGCACCCTTATGTGGGATGCTAGCGTAGCAAGTGGTGTCTTAATCCACTGCCACAATGCTGGCACCTCTATACCCATTTTATACATAGGGGATCTGAAGCACAGAGAGGTTAAATGACTTTGTTGGTGTCTCATGGCTAATAAGTTGCAAAGCAAAGTCAAACACTGTCTCTACAATTAATGTACTCAAATGGATGGAGGATATAAGGGATAGGGAGGAGTGAATGAAGACTTAGCTTTTTCACTTAAGAAATTGGGTAGATGACAACTCTTTTCACTAAGAGAGAGAGTATGGGAAGAGAGACAGTGTGGGAGAAAGATAAGGAAAATCTGATAAACATTAATTTTGAGGTATTTATACTTATAGGAATATTCAACAACCTCCTGAAATATAGATCTGGAGCTCAGGGGGAATGCATTGATTGAATAGGAGAAGAGAACAATATTGGATGAAATTCTTGGTGGAATTCTGGGCAAGATTTTTATTTAAGAAAATAACAGTAGAGGCCGGCGCCATGGCTCAACAGGCTAATCTTCCGCCTAGTGGCGCCAGCACACCGGGTTCTAGTCCTGGTCGGGGCGCCGGATTCTGTCCCAGTTGCCCCTCTTCCAGGCCAGCTCTCTGCTATGGCCCGGGAGTGCAGTGGAGGATGTCCCAAGTACTTGGGCCCTGCAACCCATGGGAGACCAGGAGAAGCACCTGGCTCCTGCCTTCGGATCAGCGCGGTGTGCTGGCCGCGGCGGCCATTGGAGGGTGAACCAATGGCAAAAGGAAGACCTTTCTCTCTGTCTCTCTCTCTCTCACTGTCCACTCTGCCTATCAAAAAAAAAAAATAATAATAAATAACAGTAGAATCCTCTAGAATTAACAATCCCAATTACTTTAACTTATTCACTGAAATATGTCATGATTTGAGTATTTCTGAATAATATCACTACTACTAGCTATATTCATTTATTCTATATCTTCACTTATTTATAGTGCTTTCTCACATACAAACACAGTCTCATTGATCTTCATCATAAACCTTGGAGGGAGACAAAACAGGTAAGAGGAAATGATACTCAGGAAGTTTAGTGATTTTACTTAAAATTGCACATAACTGAACTTGGGCTCAAACCATATCTTTTGACTTCTAATTAAGGATTCTTTTATTAATATCAGATCTTTTCCTGTATCTCTGTGAGTCTACTCCATTTATTGCTTTCCAGAGTGTTCAACTCATCTGGGTATCTGATCACTTTCAATGAATAAAAGTTTAACTGAAACAGGATTATTTTTATAATATACAAGTTCCTAAGCTATCATATTTATAGCCACTGCTAAATTATAATCAAGCATCTAATGGGGTTATGTTTTTATTGTATTGTGAATCCTTCCCACTTAAAGTTTAGGAGATGGAAAAGAATAGAGGAACAATATTATTTTAGAGTTTTGAATCAGTACAAAAAATTTGTCTATCAACTGCTAATTTTTTCCCTTCTGATGCTCTATACTTAGAGTAAATGCCAAAGTTTAAAAAATGATTATCAGTGACCTATTCCATCTGATCCCTAGTTATTGCTATTACTTTTATTTCTTATGTTGTAGGTTTCTTGTTCCTTAACTCCTCCGTGTACATGCTTGCCTTGGAATCTTTGTACTATTTGCTTTGCTTCTAACTTCATTCCCAAGATCTCTTTGTTCACAATTCTCCCAATGACTCAGCCTTCTGGCATTTTCTATTTTTCTTCTATGCTTTTCTTCTTCCTTCATCTCACTTACTACTTTTAAACTTACTGTATATTTATCATTTTATCTTTATTGTATATCTATCTACCCACACTAGAAGGAGAACTGAATGTTGCCTCTGTTTTGTTCACCCTCAATATTAAGAACATGGCTAAAAGTAGACAGTCATCAAGGAGTTGCTGAATGAATAAGCAAAGATTGAGCTGTCCATAGACACCCAGTGTGTGAGTGGCAGAGTATGAAACAAATAGAGACAAATGTAATATTCACGTGAATATTGTTTGGTAAAATTTTCAGAAGATAAATTCATATATTTGTAAGAGCCTTGAGAATTGAAATACTTTTTGTTCACCACTATGTTTCTTTATGCTGAAAAGCTGTGCTAATCTCATCAGGTGTAGATTGAGAGCAATAAGATGGAGGGAGTCTGGGAACCAGAGACAGATTAACTATATCTGCTCTCCATCTACTTCCCATTGTACATTTGTAGTTTTGGTAAAATCACTTAACAACAAGACTTCTTAATTTCTAAGTGCCTAAAATGAGATGCTTGAGCTACCTTCTCACACAGATACCATTAGGAATCAGTCAGGGAGCAAGTATTTTAAGAAGAAGTATTTTATAAACTGAAAGGCATTATAAACATGCATCTTAGTGGTAGTATTTTATTAATACTATTCAACAAAGGCATAAGTGATTGTACACTTGAAAAAACGCTTTATATCCAGCCCCATCTAGTATGTGCAACTCCATTCTGGACCATGTAGGGTCCAACATTAAATGGCATCATCATCATCACTTGATTTGAAGAATATTCTGATAAAATCCATAATTTGATTTTGACTCAACTTACTAATAATTTATATATATATATATGTGTGTGTGTGTGTGTGTGTGTGTATTTCTTTTCTGAAAAAAAAAATTGATTAAATTTACAGAACAGTAAAAATAAAGGTAGTACTTGGAATTCAGAAAATTAGTAAAATGTATTTTGGATTGGGGTTCAGGAAATTAGACTTTTTCAAGTTGCTTTTTATATTCTTTCAGTTAAAAATTCATCCACTACAGAGGAGTAGCGAACCCTTATTTTCTGTCAAGGACCATTGAATATTTATAGCACTGTTTGCAGGCATTGGCAACTTTAAAATTAGCCTGCTATAGATTTGTTGAATCTAAAGATCTGCCTGCGGTAGCCTTGGTTGGGCCAGATCAGGTGATTTTGCAGGCCTCATACTGCCCATGGGACAGATATTCTTCACCCACATGATCTTGCAATTAAATTTTTTGCCAAACTTTGTTTTAAATCTTTGTCAAGCAAATTGTTAAGAATGGATCTCTGTCCTTAATGTGTTGTCCAATGTGAATTGATGCTATAACTAGTACTGAAACAGTATTTTACACTTTGTGTTTCTGTGGGGGTGCAAACTGTTGAAATCTTTACTTAATATATACTAAATTGATCTTCTGTATATAAAGATAATTGAAAATGAATCTTGATGGTGAATGGAATGGGAGAGGGAGCAGGAGATGGGAGGGTTGCGGGTGGGAGGGAAGTTATGGGGGGGAGCCACTGTAATCCAAAAGCTGTACTTTGGAAATTTATATTTATTAAATAAAAGTTAAAAAAATAAAAAGAAAAAAAAGAATGATATACTACTATATTTTTAATGATCTCTGGCTATTTAAAAATTTACTGTATTTGAGTCAAATTGACAACTTTTATTAGATTATTGTTTATGGTCCTTACCTGTATTCCTGCTGAACCATGTCTTTTTTATTTTTTATTTGCTGAACTCTTTATTTAGTGGAGCATTAAGTCTTTGACTATAAAGTAAATTAAAAACATGTTATCTCAAGAAAGTTAAAAATGAAGATAAAAATTATAAGAGAATCTCTGGAAAGTTTGTTAAATTTTTCTTCTCGTACTCTAAAACAATTTTCAAGTTATAGTAAATGTTTCCTTTAAAAAGTTTTAAAAACATTCCTCATCCCTAAATAGATTTTTAAAATAAAACTGGCTTATTATTTATGCTATGGTAGTCTAATAAAATCTCTTTTTGGTATTTTGAGGTTCTAGTGTTCTTTCTTTAGTCAAGTAGGATTGGATAAAGCAGATTATGAATTCTAAGAGGGGAAGGAATAGACCAGAAGTAGTTCAGAAGTATGGTAAGTATGTGGCCAACGCTCACATAATAAATAAGAATAATGCGGTTTTCATCTCACTTGTTGGCTAAACGATGTTCTGGGTTTACAGATCTCACAATGAATAATTACTATTCCTAAATAAGGCATTGTAAGCCCAACTGCAATGCTGAGTTTTGCAATGGCAAATGCATTTAGTGTTAATTCAGAATATTCATCGTTTAATTCCAGTTATCTAATCTACTTCTAGATCTCAATGTGGAACTGCCAACTGATTCCATATTTTCATAGTACAACTACTCACATGCATTATTTGTCAGCTTTTGTGTGTATTTTCTCACTATGTATTGTAACATCAATGGAACTATAAATTCACTGGCGATTAGAGGGGGCCATTTGAGAAACTTCATGGTATTTAATATCAAGATCTTGGCTTTAATGAGTCATTGACTTGAACTAAAAGAAAAGGGAATGTAATTTCAGGGTTTGAAGTGTCTGAGAAGAATTTCTGATAATGTTAGAACTGTCAAATTTCCAGATCCTTGGAAATCTAATAAAGCAGAGATCTTCAACACATGAAAGATTTTTTTTAAAATAAGGCTTTAAAAAACATAAAGGTGATTACATTTAAAATTTTAGCTACAGTAGTGAGAAGATAAGAATCAATGAGCATGTGCATTGTGAACAAGTTTTTTTTCTTTTTTTTTCCTTTTTTTAATGGAAAGGAGTCATGGATCATAGAGTGAGAAGAATGCTCTTTGTTTCTGGGTATTATGCTCCCCAAACCACAGTAATTAAATGGATCAAGAATATAAATTGCTTTCTGCTTTTATCCTTACCTTCTCCCTTTAAATTATTGTTGTACAGATTTTTTTGCTCACTATAAAAGTAATTGCTATGTTTAATGAGCAATTAAAATTGTTCTAGTGATAGATTGATCAGCCTCCATCAGCAAAATATATAATACTCATATTTTATATTATAGACATTATATTTATTGATAGACTGTAGTTAAAATTATAATGCATAAGTGTGAGAAATTTAACACCTCTCACATAAAACAAATGGCAAATACATGGTGAGAGTATTTCTGTGACAACCATGGTGGTTATTCATAGCTGATTAAATGATGCTTTTCTGCTAACCCAGGATATAACCCAATAATCTTTCATAATCTATTTGTATTAAGTATTGTCTCTCAGTGATCAAGAAATCTAAAGTATTATCTTTAGTTTTTCAATGTAAAACGATTATTTTCTTTATCTTTTATATGAGTGTTTTCATACTATAGACATCAAAGGGATGTTCTAAAAATAACCAACTAATTACTCTCAGTTTCTGATTAGATTGGAAATAATGGTGGATGTGGGGCTTAGCATATTTGGTTGGTCTGATAACTGAACAAGCAACACAAGCCTATGATGGTATGATTGGATAATATACTATATCACTCACTATCTATCCCTTACAGAGGGAAACGCACTTGAGTAATAGCAAAAAATCATTTAATCTTTGCAGTGCTACATGTGAATGAGTCAAAATTAAGTTGGAATTCTTGTCCCATTAATGTATAAACTTCTATTATCTCAGAAGCATACAGAGATGTCTTGCAATGAGGGCAAGACATTCCTGAGCTTTGGAAAGGACAATTCTTTGATGTCCTAACATTGCAGGATGTTTGGACTCCTCTGGCTCCTTTCCTCTAAGACCAGTCTTTCTACAATTCAGTGACTATGGAAACCAAAAATCCATTTACTTTCACTTCTAAATTGAGACATAATAAAGGGAACACATTGTGCTATGTCAACAAATATGCTTTTTAAAAATTTTTATTAATATAGAAAATAGGTCATATGTATTTCATTTGTATAATTCCAAGAAGATAATCATAATTCCTATCCTTCCCCCTCAACCCCCTTCTTCCTTCCTTCTTTTCTTTTTATCTTTAATTTTTGCATAAACATAATTTCAATCCACTCTATAATCACAGGCTTATTGCACTACTAATCATAATATTCAATAAGAGTAGAAAGAACACAGTTCCACAGGAGTATAAACAAGAGCTAAAACAGCAATCAAATCACAATATGTCCATTTCATTCTTATACTTTTTTTTGTATTCTATTAACTACCACATATCAGGGAAAGCATGGTATTTGTCGTTTGGTGACTGGCTTTGTTCACTAAGCGTAATGATTTCCAGTTGCATCCATTTTGTTGCAAAAGACAGGATTTCATTCTTTTTTTTAATGGCTGAGTAGTATTTCATTATATATATATATATATATATATATATATATATATATGCTGTCTTCTTATCAAAGGTAAAGTCTTGCTGCCATGATACATTAGGATGAAGAACAATAGTTAGGAGAAACAATTATGTTTAAAAAATTTTTTAAATGAATTTATTTGAGACTCAGAGGAAGAACTGGGACAGATAGGCTGGCAAACAGACCAACAGAGCTCCGCCTTTTAGGTCACTCCACAAAGCCTGCAGTGGGCCAGGTTGAAGCTGGGAAGTGAGAACTCCTCCTGGGAAGGAAAGCCATTACTTGAGCCAGCACCTGCTGCCTCACAAGTTCTGCACTGGCAGGAAAAGGGAATCATAAGCTGGAGCCAGGAATGGAATCCAGGCACTTTGATATGTGGTGCGGGCATATTAACTGCAAGGCCAAATGCCTGCTCCTGGAATGTTGGAATGCTGTTTCATAAAGTCGAATGTAAGGTATGGTGAGATACATTTTGATTAAAAGGATAGAGAGGAAAAGCAAAGTTTAATGACAGAAACAGAATACCTTCCTATTTTATGCAGATTGTGTAACTGTGATGCGGAGTTCAAAGACCATAGATCAGAATGCAACTCTTCCCTCGCTGGAAAGTTAAGCTGTTAGTTCCCTGTCAGATGCAAGGGGTGGCTGATTTAGAGAACAAAAATAATTACTGATATTTACAGAGCTCTTTCCCTCTGTTTGTCCTCAAGTAACTCTTGCCTGGCTGCCTGGTTTGGTTCTGTCTCTGCCTTCTCACAGAGCTCAGGGCTTCATAGCATTTCTCCCCAAGCCAAGTTTTTTCTATGAAACACTGAACAAGCGAGAATGTAATAAAAATTTCACGTGGAATTGAGAAGAACTGTATATCGCACAGCACAGAGCAGACTAAGCACCTAACACAACCCCCATTTGATAATTTTTCAGACAAATTCCTTTCTCTAATGTACAGACACTAGGGTTTCTCTCTTTCTCCCTGCATTTTATAGATTTGCTTTTGTTTCTAGTAGCCCAGCTCTGACCAAATCTGATGAAAAACTACTTGGCAAAATTAAAACTCTAAGTTATTGAAGTTTGTCCTCTTTAAAAAGTGATTAAATCTTAATCTGGGTGGTCCCTCGGTGCAGCAAGCAATGCCATACTTGTTGTAAGGCCACTGCAAAACACCAAACACTGGAGTTAAGTGAAAGGGTTTATTGATGGGGGAAGTCTGATAGGCTGGAGGGAAGGGGCAAAGAGAGAAAGGAGGATCGAGTGAGAGAGAGATTGAGAAAGAGAGGGTAAAGGAGAAAGAAAGAGATCTGGAGAGAGAACATGTGTGCGGGAAATATGTCCTGTTGAACATTTGGTGCAGGGCAGGGAAGTAGGAACAGGGAATCCCATTAGGCTGGGGCTGGAGCAGACACTGTGGTTGGGCCATCTGGTCACCTGGCTTCCAGCAATGCTGGTGGGGGCTAGAGCCTAGGTTGTTGTCTGGGATGGAAATCGTGCTACAGACAAGACCATGCCATTTTACTAACACATGTCATCCTTGCACACAGCCTTCAGGGAGCTTATCCAAGTTCTCATCATTGTAGCATTGTAGCAGAAAAGAACACATATTCCATAACAAGGGAAGAGCAGAGAATTTGGAATCAAAGTCTTGTGTCCGTCCTATCTCTGTCACCAGGCTCTATGTTTTTCCAACACTTATCTGAGCATCAGTTTCCTCATTTAAACAGAGAAGGAGGGGGAGGGAAATTTATGACCTTAAACATGAAAAACAATGCTTTTTATATACTTCACCTCATGTGATCCTTGCAACAGCTTTAGCAGAAAGAGAAAGTATTGCCCTCAGTTCTAAATCAGAAGAGCAGAGAAGTATAGGGACTTGTCCCAGGCATATAGTTGTTTTCTAGAGTAGAATTTGATCCCAGATATTTTTATTTCAGTCTTGCATCCTTTTAATCTATTGTCACAATGTCTGAAAGATAGATGAAATGTGTCCCAGATATGCATTTTTTGAAAAATAGATGTCAGAAGTAAATGTCCCTCAAGAGAGAAAAAGAATGGGAAAAGCATTATTTAAGACATAAAACTGAACTGGAAAAAATATTTTAAGTAATAGAATGAATTTGACAATCAGCAAGTTTACTGGATTAAACACTATTTCCCATTAATTTCCATATGTTTATGATGGAGGAAAGCACCTTTAATCTAGAGAGTTTTGACCATTCATCATTAAGGATGCAGTATCATTTCTTGGAATGGCAGTCAGAGTCCATGGGTTTAAAACTACCAATAGGCATTTATTGTGCTGATCCAGGAGATACAGGTACAGCTTCTTTGTCACTGTTAATGAGGCACTTGGCTTTTGAAATGGAACCTGGACAATATATTGCCTCATAAACAGCAACAGAACATATAATATAGACAGAGTCAAGAAAATTAAAAAAGAGATAATTTAAAATACTTTTATATAGATTTCTAGGAACAAGAATAGGATCAGTTAGTTTTCCTTTTTTCCTCCAAATTTAGTGAGACAGTCATATGTAGCCGTGAGTCTATACTCCATAACTCCATGGAAGTCAATATTCATTGCCAAGATTGTCTTTCCTTCTATCTGCAATGAATTCTATTACTACTAGTTCATGGAAATAGCTGAAAAGGAACTTTTTCCATGAGTAGGGAAAAAGTGTTTGAAAGATGAAAATGAGTCATATAATAATGATGAATCTTTACCAAGCATTTTTAACCTTGTGTTCATTAGAGGATATATAACACTGAAATGACTCTCAGAAATGTGTTTCTCCCTTGCTCTGGGGAAAGATTCATAGTTTTCATGAAATTCTTAGAGTAATTCATAATTGAAAGAAGGGACATCTGCTCATGAAGAGCTGCCTGAGAATGTGGATCATGTACTCATAGGCCCACTTCCCACTTGCAGATTCACACCCAAAACTTTAATCACACCCCTTTATTTAGGTTGGCATAGTAAGTATTCATGGTAAAAGTCCAATTTTGGCTGAAGGCTAGAGAATTGGTACCCAGATATGGAAATGTATGTGTTAAGAGACATTTTAGCTTTTGTTTTATTTTTTGGCTTCCACAGCCAAAACCAGAAACTCCTAGAGCTATATTTCAATTGGAGAGCTGTCCTCTAACACTAAACTTGTTATGTATGATTTCCTACTGGATGTCTCCACTTGGCTTCATACACACACCTCAAATGCAGCATGTGTAAAACAAAACATGTCATTGTTTTTAGTATGGTACCATGACATCCACATTTTAGATTTTCTTATTCCTGCCAAAGCTTAGCATCATACAACATGGTGATTTCTACCAATGTGATCAGTATAAATCTTGATTAATTAACATTTTCTAATTAATATTTATCATTAATAATTTGTTTACCTGCCTGCTAATGAGGTTATAAATTCCCTGCAGGGGAGGATGTTTGTTTCTCATTTTTCTCAGTTTCCAGAACAGACAGTAGAACATGCTCAAGATCAATTGCTGGGGCCAATGTTGTGGCTCAGCAGGTTAAGCTGCCACTTGGGAATCCAGAATCCTATATTGGAGTGCTGGTTCAAATCCTTGCTGCTCTGCTTCCCATTTAACTTCCTACTAATACACCTGGGAAGGCAGTGGACGATGACTTAAGTGCTTGGGCCCCTGCCACAAAAATCGAGGATCAAGATGGAGTTCCTGGCTCCTGGCTTCAATCAGGCCCAGAACTGGCTGTTGTGGTCATTGAGGAATGAATAGTGAATGGAAGACATCTCTCTCTCCCCTCCCCCTCATTCTCCCTGTCACTCTCTGCCTTTCAAATAAATAAATAATTTTTAACAAAGATAAATAACCTTCTATTTAATAAATAGTAGAAGAATGAATTCATATGATTCCCAGAGATTACTGAAAAAAAAATGACATCTAGTTAAACAGAAATGTGCTGTATCTATATGTATTAAATTAGATTTAACCAAAGTTATATATAAACAATTGACACAATTTACTTTTGTAAAGCTGTAAGTGAGGTTAAGTTTGACACCCTTTTGCCTAAGTCTTGATAAATTCAATTTTCATCTCAGTGTGTGGCACGGTGGAAGAGAATGGTTTTTGGACTCTGGAGAATCTATTTTTGCATCCTAGCTCTGACTGGTACTAAAATGTGTGACTTAACACAAGAAATGTAAACTCTCTTGGAAAAATCACACATATATCACAGAATTACTTTATAAGTTGAATTTGAACCGGATGATTGGTTGCAAGTATCTATCACGTGGCATGCTAGGTAGTAAATACTAGCAATAATTATTTTTGTTTTAAGAATTTCATGCAACTTCAAATAGAGTTGAAACTGAATTTCTGTTTTCTTCTACATAACAGATTTGAGAAGAGTTATCCTGTACATTCTGCATTCTCTGCAGTGATATTCATTGGTTATTGTCATTTTCAGATTGGCTGACTTACAGGTGTCAAGCAGTTTCTTTGAGTTGCTGGTTTTTGAATCACAGGCTTCTCTTGTGAAAAACAAAATTCTGAGGCTCTTATAATTTTATTTTTATAATACAGCTTTCTCTTTAAAAACAAAAAAGAAGATGTGCAACTTTCTCATTAAAAACAAAAAATGATGGAGAAAGTAAAGCCTTAAGGAAATACAATTAGAACTAGTGTGATTTTTAAAGTCAAATTTTAAGCAACTTATCGGGTGAACACTGAGTATATCCTGTTTAGTATTACAATTTGTGTCTATCAGTTTTCTTACAACAGTGCTTCATAAGAAATCATGCCAACTCCTTGGCCTGAAATAACAGACCATTTACTCTAACATGCGCATTTCTGTATGACTAGATTTGGACTGGACTAGACCAGACCGTAACTGTTCCAAATGTCTTTTATTCTCCTGGACTGGTGAGCTACCTGTGACATGCTTTGCTGAATGCAACAGCAGAGGTGTCTTAAGAGCAAGGCCAGCTGCTGAAGCATGTTGATATTTGGGGATTTCACTTTGACCAGGCTGGCAAACCTGTAACAAATAAACACAACAGACTTAAGGGAGGAGCTCATACTTGAAATGGAAAATATTTCAAAAAGTGAAAAAAACATGAAACATTAAACAAAATCTAGTACTTAATATATATCAGGTACTTTATAGAAGTTATTGTATTCTGACAACAACGCTGTGTGAATGGGTGTATTATTTTACTTTTAGAAATGAAGAAACAGAAGTTCTGAGATATTAAATGACATAAATGTTAATAAGCTCATAGTACAGCTAATAGAAACCAGGTATCCAGAGCCTATGTTTAATCTCATGAAACCCTAGAAACAGGGGAATAGGAATCTCAAAGGACCAACTGGGGCAAGTTGAGCTTGAAAGTGAGACATCATGCAAAATATTTGGGTACTGGTAGCTTACCCTGTTTGGAAAGTTTGATGTAAAAGCCAACAGCGTGGAAGACAAAGCACTCAAACTGTATTGGTGGCCAACTTGTGTTTAATTTTATATAGGCTCTGAGGAACCATTAAACAAAATCGTGACAGTTGAGAGACATGCTTTGGAAAGATTAATTCACCGGGTCGTACGGAAAATAGGGAAACATTTGAAACTATACAGACAAGTAGGAAGTGATCACAGTAGCTGAGGTAACTGGTAATGAGAACTGACCAAAATTGGTGATGTGGAAACAGAAAGGAGGAGACAGATGTAGAAGACATGAGTCAGGCAGAACAAATAATTTCTTGGCAACCAGTTGGTTACGGATAAAGAGAGAACGAAAGAGCCCAAAACTCCATAATGTTGTGCAAGGATAACTGGAAAAATGGTAGCACCATTACAAAGTGTAGCAAAGGAAGGAGAAGAATAATGAGTTCTATTCTTCACATGTTAATTTTAAGGAGAAAACCACTTGAAATGCCTAACGTTGATCAAGTTTGGCAGTAAGTTATCAATCTGAATACATTCTTGTCTTCTTTCATATTAATAGAATTGTAGCTAAGCTATATAGTAATACATTCTCAAGCCCCTAGAATTATCTGTAATGACTACATTCCTCCAAATGGTATGTGAAGGGCAGTAACGCTTGTCTCCTTTAGACTTCTGTGTATGCACTCCCATACACTTTAGGCTGAAGTGGTGGTAAGCACCACCTTGACAGTTACACAGTGAAGATGGCAAAACTACTATTAATTGCCAATCCACCCAAAACACCTTTCCCAGAATGTTTCATGAGAAAGAAAGAAAACTACATGCTCCTTAAGCCACTGAATTATTTTTATTATTTTATTATTTTTATTCTTTTGTTAATATCTTAGTTCATTTGTGTGACTATAACAAAATACTAGACTGGGCAATTAATAAACAGCAGTAAAAACAGAATTCTTGTTCTCACAATTCTTGAGGTTAAGAAGTTCAAGATCATGGCACGAGCAGTATGGTGTCTGATGAGGGCCTGTGTTTCCAAGATAGTGCCCTTTTGCTGAATCCTTTGGAGAGGATGAATACAGAATGTGGAAGGCAGAATGCACAAGGCAGAAGTGACAGGTCAGAGATGGTTAACTCTCCCTCTGAATGAATCCAGTTCTATAAGGGCATTAATCCATTCATGGGGGTAAACTTAGTCATTTTCCCCAAAGCCCTACCTCTTACCCATCAGAGAGCCATGCCAAGGCTGGTGGAGATCAATGAATGAGAAAGTTCTTCCCACAGAGTGCAACGAGGCTTTAAGGAAAGAACTTCCTCCACAGCCAGGCCAGGGATCCTCAGTGCCTGCCCCAGCATGAGTCCAGCATTGTATTCATTGCTTCACCCAATTCTGTTGCCTCTCACTTTTATTTTTCACTCTAACCCTCCCAACCCTGTGCCAATAAATTTCTTGCATACTCAGTTTTACCTTAGCGTCTGCTTCTTGGAGAACCATGACAATGGTATCAGCAAAGGTCCAAGAAAGCAGATTTTAAGATGGGCTTAAGGACTGCATCACTCACTGCCCCATCTAACAAAGAGAACTCGATGTTATATAGAATGTGAGACACAGATAATTTCTGATAAAAGGTAGCAGGCTATGACCAAATTACTCCCCAGTGTTGATGCAGTAAAATATTGATGGATAGGGATGCACTGACTGATAGCAAGGTGACTCAGACCCTTTGAAAGTTATGAGTGGAAAAGTGTCTATACGAACGTGGGAGTAGGTGGATACTAATAAGTTGTTATGATGGTTAACATAGGGGTAATGAAAAAATGAGAGCAGTTAAACTATAAAGACTATGCATGAGAGCTAGCAGGCCTTTTGGCAATTATTTGATATCCTAGAAGAGTGGGCATACCTGAGAAGTGTGCTCAGGCTTCCATTAGTTAAGACTGCAGAACTCCAGGTAACTTTAAATGTGCAACTTCAAAAGGTCTGTTAAGAAGGTTGGGGCCGCCGGCGGCGCCGCAGCTTGGCTAATCCTCCGCCTGCAGCACCGGCACCCTGGGGTTCTAGTCCTGTTTGGGGCTCCGGATTCTGTTCTGGTGGCTCCTCTTCCAGTCCAGCTTTCTGCTGTGGTGCGGGAAGGCAGTGGAGGATAGCCCAAGTGCTTGGGCCCTGTACCCGCATGGGAGACCAGGAGGAAGCACCTGGCTCCTGGCTTCGGATCAGCGCACTGGCTGTAGCGGCCATTTGGGGGGTGAACCAATGGAAAAGGAAGACCTTTCTCTGTCTCTGTCTCTGTCTCTGTCTCTCTCTCTCTCCCTCATTGTCTAACTCTGCCTGTCAAAAAAAAAAAAAAAAAAAAAGAAGGTTGGGACCCTGGTTGGGGAAATCTGGGATCATTGAAATATAGGATACAGGCTGGCGCCGTGGCTCACTAGGCTAATCCTCCACCTTGCGGCGCCGGCACACCAGGTTCTAGTCCCGGTCGGGGCGCCGGATTCTATCCCGGTTGCCCCTCTTCCAGGCCAGCTTTATGCTGTGGCCAGGGAGTGCAGTGGAGGATGGCCCAAGTGCTTGGGCCCTGCACCCCATGGGAGACCAGGATAAGTACCTGGCTCCTGCCATCGCATCAGCGCGGCGCGCCGGCCGCAGTGCACCAGCCTCGGCGGCCACTGGAGGGTGAACCAACAGCAAAGGAAGACCTTTCTCTCTGTCTCTCTCTCTCACTGTCCACTCTGCCTGTTAAAAAAAAAAAAAGAAAAGAAATATAGGATACAGAAGGGGTTTGGTGGTGCTCACCTAAGAAATTTAGTTCTGAGGATTCTCCTGTATCCAGAGATGAAAGTATTTGACCTCTTCTTAACAAAAGCTAGAACTTCCCCAGAGTGGGAAGACAATGCAGAGTTCTCTCTCTTCCCAGTGACCAGATGACCCCCTCAGGATTATCCTCACATCTTCTGTCTGCTAGGCTTAGAGGTAGGATTCAGTCTCATTATAACCTGGCTATAGATGAGCTGGAAGTTTTAAGGAAGAAAGATTATACATCCCCAAAGCTTCAAAAATGAGCTATCATTCCTACCAGGAGACAAGGGAGTATATCTGGGACTGGATTTTAGGAGTGCTTAATGAAGGGATCCATACCATGAATGAATAAGTTAGAATTGAATGACTTTGAAATACTTCCTCAAGATACTGGATTTAAGTCCTTGCAAAGAAAGCAGAGTAAGAGGAAAATTAACTTTTAGGATGGACCAGAACATGGAGAAAGTGGTGATCCACACTAAGTGAAACTGAAATGGCTGAGTTGTTCTGGAAGATAATAGAGGAAGGGATAAAAAGGCTCAGGCAGTGGACTTTTTGTCATGGGCATATTTTTTGTGATGTCAGAGGACTCATCAGGCAGTTATTGCTCCAAAAGTGAGGCCCCTAGGACACAACATTCACCAAGACTGTTAAGGATGTGCTAGTGTGAAAGTGCAAGCATCATGAATAAATTCAGTGGTGGAGTTTCCCTAGAGACTAGGAGTGATGGTAGGAGAATCAGTTACAGAGCTGCATTTAGTAATGACCATAGGGATGATTAATAGGTCCCAAAAATAATAGAGGAGAGTTAGCAAAGTTTACTTACCAGAAGTTAAGAAACCTTCATCACTGTGCCAACTGGTAGGATCAAAGTGATTGCCTCACAAAGAATTGTGGCTATGATTAATATAGTGTTGCAAGGGGCCAAGTAGATTGGCAGCCACCAAGAATGTTACATTATAGGACCAACATTGTGGCACAGCAGTTTAAGCCACTGCCTGTGACGCCAGCATTCTACATGAGAATCTGTTCCAGTTCCAGCTGTTTTACTTATAATCAGCTTCCTGCTTTTGCATCTGGGAAAGCAGCAGAAGATGACCTGGGTGCTTGGGCCCCTGCCACCCACATGGGCGACTTGGGTAGAGTTCCAGGCTCCTGGTTTCTGCTTGATCCAGCTCTGGCCATTGTAGCCATTTGGGGAGTGATCCAGTGGATGCAAGATCTCCTTTCTCTCTCTCTGTCTCTCTCTGTCTCTCTGTCTCTCTCTCTCTCTCTCTCTCTCTCTCTCTCTCTCTCTCTCTCTGTAAGTCTGCCCTTCAAATATAAGAATGTTAGATAATATCTGCATCTACATCTGTATCAGAAGAAGATGAGTGCAGAGAGTTGATCTCTTTCCAGCTTTTTGATGGAATCTTGAAATTGGTCACGGTGGAAGTATTCACACCACTGAAATCAGCAAACACTATGAAAGAAGGTTTTCTTCTTTCCATATATCCCTAAACTGTGAGGCTGGTTGTTAAAAAACTAAACAGCACTCCACTGCCTCCAGCCATTTACTTGGATACATTGGGAGAATGGAGCTCCCATGACATTTTGAGGACTGTTAGACACTGATTCTGTGTTGATACTGGTACCTAGAGACCCAAAGTATTATAACTGTTCTCCTCTTAGAATGGAATCTTATGGAGGACAAGGGGGAAGAGGAGTCTTGGCTGAAGACTGCATTACATTGGATTAGTGAGTATGTCCTGGCCCTTGGGCTAATAATAAGGGTTAAAATATGTGGTAATTTGAGCAACTACCATAATTAGTACTTGGTTTGTAGGGTAAAGATTATCATAGTGGGAAACACAAATGGAAGTTTTCTTTACTTTAGTGACCAAGTCAATAAAAATGTGCCAATAATCAGCAATTCTAGTCATGGGATCAAGTATTCTGTTTCCATAAGGTCCAGAAAGACACCAGGAAACATTTTTTTTTTACTTTTTAATTTACTTTACTGGCCAAGACAGTAATCCACCAAACACAATTTTATCCCAAGAGCTAGCTGACATTGGAGCCACCAGTAAAGACCTGAAGTCTATAGGGCAATGGTTTCTGCCACATATCCATTTAATTAGCTTGGCTAAACTCTGAAGAACCAACAAATCATTCCTGGAAAGTGAGCGTAGACTACTGTAAGCATAATCAAGTCAAGTCTAAATTATCTCCCTTGATGAATATAGAATCATTGCTAGAACAGATTAATAATCCTCCCAATACATGGCATTTGGTGCTTTTGGGGGGAAGGCGGAGTTGTCAATTTTGTTTTGAAAGAAAGAATGAGGACAGTTTACATTTTCATTCAATTTTTCCCCAGGGATGTGTGAACTTTCCTACTCTCTGACATGAAATATTCTAAAGACATCTGAGACATCTAGAGACCCTGCAAAGCATCACATGCATTTATTAAATTGATGACCTTGGGTTGATTTGTCAGAACAAGCAATAACTAATTAGCATGCTGGATATTTTAGTAAGATTTTTGGTAGTGGAAGATAAACCCTATGGGGATTCAGTGTCCTACCATCTCAGGAAAGAGTCTAAGGACAAACACAGGGGTATTGTAGGACATTCCTTCTGGAATAAAAGACTAGTCAGTGCATCTTGCATTCTGTACTATGTAAAAGTAAACATAGGCCGGTGCCACTGCTCAATAGGCTAATCCTCCACCTGCAGCGCCCACACACTGGGTTCTAGTCCCGGTCGAGGCGCCGGATTCTGTCCCGGTTGCCCCTCTTCCAGGCCAGCTTTCTGCTGTGACCCAGGAGTGCAGTGGAGGATGGCTCAAGTTCTTGGGCCCTGCACCTGCATGGGAGACCAGGAGAAGCACCTGGCTCCTGGCTTCGGATCAGCGCGGTGCACTGGCCGCGGCCCGCTGGCTGCGGCGGCCATTGGAGGGTGAACCAATGGCAAAGGAAGACCTTTCTTTCTGTCTCTCTCTCTCACTGTCCACTCTGCCTGTCAAAAAAAAAAAAAAAAAAAAAAAAGTAAACATAGCACCTGGCAGGTCTCACCAAGTTGTGGAGGCAACACATTCTAAACTGAGGAATACTGCTTCTGTGTACTGCCAGCACTGAATGGGCCCAGAATAGGTAAAATCTCTGCAGAAGGTTTAAGCATAATGCAGAGCAGCAGAACTTTTGATGTTACAGTTCAGTGGTGGAAAAATGATGCAGAATGGAATTAATGTCAAGTCCCCATGAAAGAACAATAATGCATGTCTCTAAGCAGGAGCAGGATCTGCAGTGGAAAATTACACATTTTCCTAAAAATTGCACCTGATGTGTCACTGGGCCTTATGTAAACAGAATGCTTTACCTTGGAGCACCATGTGGTTGTGTGACTAGAATTGCTAATTATTAGCTATTTTTACTGGAATTAAGTTGTTTGAGTCACCTAGCCTCAGTACAGTCCACTGTAAGAAAAGAGCCTGGATATAGCCAGAGGTTAGAATGAAACTTCATGAACAAGTAGCCTAGAATCTCAAGTTACCCACCACAATTGCATCTGTGCCCCTTTTCTATTTCAAGCCTATAACTATATGGATAATTCTTTATAACCAGCTGAAGAGGAAATCTCTACCATGCTGTATGAATGGGTCATTTGGACATATGGGTGCAAGCTGAGAATCGATAGTGGGTGTGTTTGAGTCAACTTCTGGAGTGGCCTTGAAGCCAGCAGAGAAGGAAAATCTTCCCCAAACACAGAGCTATGTGAAACAGTCCAGAGCAGACGCCTCATGACATTCCAGACACTGGGCTTAAGCTGGCTGTGCTTCCTGTGTCTTTCAGGCACCTCATAGGCTCGTGCTACCTTAGGAGACACAAATAAACCTGGAATTGGAGTTTCCTGTCAAACTCATGAGCTAGAAACTCAGAATAAGATTTAATTTGATTAAAAGGAAATAGAGAAAAGGCTCTAGAGACCAGGGTTTAGATTCATTGTAATCTTAATCCCAAAGCCTATCCCAGTGAAATCTTCTACCACCTCCAGTTTGTTCCCATACCCTTAAAGATTCCTATTTCCATTGTTCTATGGGTTACATGTGTCCTATCCTCTTTACAACCCTTCACAATAAATTAAGATTTTATTATTAATATAAGATAAAGTATCTAAACTTATTTGATTATATTCTTTTTAGGTAATTATATATCTTAGAGTTGTGCGTTTTGAGTGATTAGGTGTGTGGTGGTAAAGACAGATTAAACTCATTATTTTCCTGTTGTTTTACCTTTGTCTCCCAGCTTGATCTTCTTTTCATCTAAGGGAAATAGAATCACTGTCTCTAAGCAGTGGCTCATTGGAGTTGCATTAAATGATCAAGAGAACCTGGGATGAACCACAGCCTTCCTCTTGGGGCTACGCGTGGACAGTACTTGTAGTCTTAATTCAGTCTGTATGTTGGTTTAGCACAAATGCACTCTGATTCCTTGCTGGGGGAATGTAGCTCCCTGTTCCCAGGAACTCTGTGCAAACCACCTCAAAGACTTTTGTTAACTAAGACCAATGTAAAATTCAGTTCTTTTGTTCAAAGAGACAGCAGAGATTGATAGAAAGAATGAAGGTTAAAACTAGACAGATCTAGGCAGAATATCTAGCAATAAAACCTTAAGCTTGCTACTGATGCACTTTCAGTGTCAGTATTTTTATTTGCAAACTAGGAATAATAATATTTGACTATATGAGAAACTAAATGAGGCAATGTCCCAAACATGATGCATAGTATATAAATTACCAGGAGATATTAAACATACAAGAGGTAGGCATATTTAAGAAATTCATAGCAGTAATAAATAATAATTTGAAAGCCAACTGGATATTGTTGTGAGCAGCTTTCAATTTACATAAATCCCATGAGAGGGATGCGATTGTTGCACTGATTTCACACAATAGAGATGGGAGCACAGAGAGGTTAAGGAATTTTCTTGACATCCGTAGGGGAAAAAATAAGCTTCAACACAGGGATTCTACCTCCAGAGCTTGTGCTAATACTATGCCAGAGAGTAATATTTTCTCCCTCTTTAATTAAAAGAAACAGCAGAAAAGTATTAGATTGTATAAGGACCTCAGACACATAGAGTGCATTTATTATTCCTGATCATAAATTTAACATTCTGTGGAAGCTCTTCCTTTGAAACCAAAAGGGAATAATTAAATGCATCTTGGATTTGGAATTGTAAGATCTCTGAACAGTTTCCAGCTTTGGTATTTTCTTTAAATCACTTAACATTTCATATATAAATGGGAAACATTGCTCTCTTACCTTGTTGAGGGGTATAACTGAGCAAAGATGTGTCAAAGTACCTCATAAATGTGATTTCCTAAAAAAAGTTAGCTGTCATTACTATTGGAGCATAAATATACATTGTTTGAAGAATTTAAAATTTATGTAGTAATTGCAACGACCTTCCCTTTATTCTATTTGGAAAATGTACCAAATTATTTTTACTACTCTGTAGGGTATAATATATTGCATTGTATATAAACAATTTAAAAACATTTTTAAAATCTAAATTTCAAAGAAAACAATCTAAATTTCTAGGTTCATTGTAACAATATAGATAATATAAATAATATAAAATTCCCATAGATGTAAACAAAGAATGATGATACATAGAGATACCTCTTTCTTTATTGTTATAGGAAATTTCACAAGAGGATGAGGACCAACAGGTGTCCAATATTTTGAAGGATGTCATTATGGGGTTGCCTAGGTGACTCACCAGGATGTATTATCATGTTGTGTGTCATATTTTTTTGAAGTAAGCAGAAATGCGGCATCACTGCTGCCTCCCAGGGAGTGGAGTCAGCTCTGGAAACCAGACATTCCAATATGGGATGCAGACATCCTATATGGTGTCTTAATCCATATATTAACACCCACTCCACAAGACCAGTTCCAACTGCACGATAACTGATGAGTGACAGTTATAACTGGACAAATTGCTGCAACAAACAAAATTAGAGATCTGTTTACAGGGAAGAGCAGAATAGATATATTTGAATGTTTGTTTCATTGGAGATTTGAATTGAGGCAATTTTGGTACATAAAATGTTTTCTTAATATATTTAAAAATTTTCTGTTTTGTGTGTCAATACAGGAGTAAGTAAATGAAGGGAAGTTTGAGTAGGTTTAGTTTAATCAACTAAATGGGTTGTGGAAAATCTTCCCAAATTTTGGTATTACTTTGTCCAAAAATCTAATCTTTTATTTCACCATGTCTTTTTGGGGCCAAGCAAAGCTGATTTTGGGAAAGTTTGGAAAAGCAACAATGAGATGCTAACCAGGTAGTATAATATTTCATAATTTCTTGGGTTTTAATCTAATATTTTTATTTTTCAATCTGTACAGATTGAAGAATTATAAGTCTCATTTATGGGGAGTTGTTTTAATATGAGCTCTGATTTCTAGTTTTAATGCCTTGGTCAATATTTTTTTAAAGATTTATTTGTCTATTTGGAAGTCAGAATTACACAGAGAGAGCGAGAGACATGGAATCAGAGATCTTCCATCTGCTGGTTCACTTCCTAAGTAGCCGCAACAGCCATGGCTGAACTAGGTCAAAGGTAGGAGCCAGGAGATTCATTCTGGTCTCCCACATGGATGTCAGGGGCCCAAGCATTTGGGCCATCCTCTGCTACTTTTCCCATGCCAATAGCAGGAAGCTGATTAGAAAATGGAGTAGCCTGGACACGAACTGCCACCAACATGGGATGTCGGTGTCTGGGCAGTAGCTTTATCCTTTACACTACAATGCAGGCCCTGGTAAGATTATTAGAGAAATTTTTTTCCCTATGTCTCCTTGCAGATATTTCCAAACATGGTTTCTCTCATCTGAAACATAGTACGTCTACTTACTTTACAAGTTATTTTATAATTTTAGAGGTAGATATTTTGCCTAGAGGTTAATACAGTGGTTATGATGCTAATGTGTACCCTGGGAGGCAGCAATGATACCTCAAGTAGTGGAGTTCTTGCCACCCACTTGGGAGACCTGGACCGAGTTCTCAACTTTGACCTTGAACCACCCCTAATTGTTGTAGGCATTTGTACCAGTGAATCAGTACAAAGCAGCTCTCTTTAAATGCCTCCCTCCCTCTGCCTTTCAAATATATAAGTCAAATATATAAGTATAATTCCACTATCTCAAGTCATGTGGGTTTATTTTACTTGTCTTTTTATTTCTTCTGGTTCTTATTCCTTGTGTCTAACTATTCCTACATTTTAAAATAGAAATATATTGGTATAAATAGCTTATCCATTTTACACCATATATTTTAATTGAAATAGGGATCTATATGCAATATAAATTTTACATATATCATAATATATATGATATTGATATTATTTACTTCTGATAGGTACCAGAGATCTACTGGTTTGGGTTCACCTTAATCCAAGTTCAGGAATTGAGGTTCTCTGAGCCAAACAGGTAATATGATCCAGGCCACAAAATGTAGCCTTTGAACATTATATAAAGTTTAGAATTCCCACCTTCAGATAGCTTTAGCTATTATATACCTTCCTGCAAGTCTGCCTAAACCCTTTGTTTCTACATGTGCAAATACCCTTCAGGAAAAAGTGGCTTAAAGAACAGAGCTTCTTCTTTTGAGCTTCTAGATTGAGGCAAAACCATTCCTTGCTATGTGATTAGCTCTTCAATGCTTTTAAGATCAATTCTTCATTCTTTTTCATAATTGTCTTTGGTGAAATGGTGGCCTCAAATTACATAGGCAACTTTACCAGAAATTAAACTACTGCTTTTCCTATTATTGGTACTTTTTTCATCTCCTCTTCTTTTTCTTCCTTCTTTTCTCCACCCTTTACTGTTTTCATTCTGTTTTGTTTTTTTTTTTAATGTTAATTGAGGACCTACTATTGCCATTCACTTCATTTTTTTTATTCTTTACATGTATCTAACTTATCTTTAGAGTTTCTTTTATTTTTAATATTTTGGTAGTTAATGTGTTTGCAGTTGTAACTAGAATATAGTATATTATTAACTCAATGTAGGTGTATTTTTCTTTAAGAGGTTTATAATTTTACACTTAATTTCATAATCACATTCTAGTGATTTTGAAGGCATTCATAGACTTTCATTTATTAACTATATCTTTGTACAAATTATTTAATCTCTTTTATTCTTACTTTATTCATCTCACTAATGACCATAATAAAAGTATTTCTTTATAGGGTTAATTTGAAGATTAAGCCAGTATTTAATGGTATTAATCATAGTGTTTAAAAGTTCACTAAATAGTATTTATCATTATTGCTATCACTTTTATTAATTATAAGGAACTCACCCATTTATATATATTGTTATAGTTAATAAGTTCTGTTTTGCTTGTGTTATGCTGTTTTTATACTTGAAAATATTTTTTTCACATATTTTTGGTTTTCCAGCTTTTGTTTACTTCACACACAGACAACAATTTGTTATTGAAACAATTTGTAACAGAAGTAAAATCTGAGTCAAAATCCACCAATGGTTTATGTGTATAAGATTTATAAATTAACTTTTCCAGAAATTCTTTGCCTGTGCCAATATCTTGAAGGGTTTCTCCAATGTTCTCTAATAACTTGATGGTGTCAGGTCGTAGATTTAGGTCTTTAATCCATGTTGAGTGGATTTTTGTGTAAGGTGTAAGGTAGGGGTCTTGCTTCATGCTTCTGCACGTGGAAATCCAGTTTTCCCAGCACCATTTATTGAATGGACTGTCCTTGCTCCAGGAATTGGTTTTAGATCCTTGATCAAATATAAGTTGGCTGTAGATGTTTGGGTTGATTTCTGGTGTTTCAGTTCTATTCCATTGGTCTATCCATCTGTTTCTGTACCAGTACCATGCTGTTTTGATTACAACTGCCCTGTACTATGTCCTGAAATCTGGTATTGTGATGCCTCCGGCTTTGTTTCTGTTGTACAAGATTGCTTTAGCTATTCGAGGTCTCTTGTGCCTCCATATAAATTTCAGCACCATTTTTTCCAGATCTGAGAAGAAGGTCTTCGGTATCTTGATTGGTATTGCATTGAATCTGTAAATTGCTTTTGGGAGAATGGACATTTTGATGATATTGATTCTTCCAATCCATGAGCATGGAAGATTTTTCCATTTTTTGGTATCCTCTTCTCTTTCTTTCTTTAAGGTTTTGTAATTTTCATCGTAGAGATCTTTAACATCCTTGGTTAAGTTTATTCCAAGGTATTTGATTGTTTTTGTAGCTATTGTGAATGGGATTGATCTTAGAAGTTCTTCCTCAGCCATGGCATTGTCTGTGTATACAAAGGCTGTTGATTTTTGTGCATTGATTTTATACCCTGCTACTTTGCCAAACTCTTCTATGAGTTCCAATAGTCTCTTAGTAGAGTTCTTTGGGTCCCCTAAATAAAGAATCATGTCATCTGCAAAGAGGGATAGTTTGAGTTCTTCCTTCCCAATTTGTATCCCTTTAATTTCTTTTTCTTGCCTAATAGCTCTTGCTAGAACTTTCAGAACTATATTGCATAGCAGTGGTGAGAGTGGGCATCCCTGTCTGGTACCAGATCTCAGTGGAAATGCTTCCAACTTTTCCCCATTCAATAGGATGTTGGCCGTGGGTTTTTCATAGATTGCTTTGATTGTATGAGGAATGTTCCTTCCAAACCCAGTTTGCTTAGAGTATTCATCATGAAAGGGTGTTGTATTTTATCAAATGCTTTCTCGGCATCTATTGAGATAATCATATGGTTTTTCTTCTGCAGTCTGTTAATGTGGTGTATCACATTGATTGTCTTGCGCACATTAAACCATCCCTGCATACCAGGGATAAATCCCACTTGGTCTGGGTGGATGATCTTTCTGATGTGTTGTTGCATTCTATTGGCCAGAAGTTTATTGAGGATTTTTGTGTCTATGTTCATCAGGGATATTGGTCTGTAATTCTCTTTCAATGCTGCATCTTTTTCCGGCTTAGGAATTAAGGTGATGCTGGCTTCATAGAAAGAATTTGGGAGGACTCCCTCTTTTTCGATTGTTCTGAATAGTTCGAGAAGAATTGGAGTCAGTTCTTCTTTAAATGTCTGGTAGAATTCAGCAGTGAATCCATCTGGCCCTGGGCTTTTCTTTGTTGGGAGGGCCTTTATGACTGTTTCAATTTCTGTCTCAGTTATGGGTCTGTTTAGGTTTTCTATGTCTTCCTGGTTCAATTTAGGTAGGTTGCATGTGTCCAGGAATCTATCCATTTCTGATAGGTTTCCCTGTTTGCTGGCTTACAGGTCCTTGTAGTAATTTCTGATGATTCTTTTTATTTCTGTGGTGTCTGTTGTTACGTTTCCTTTTTCATCTCTGATTTTATTGATTTGGGTCTTTTCACTTCTTTTTTTAGTTAGTTGGGCCAATGGGGTGTCAATTTTGTTTATTTTTTCAAAAAACCAGCTCCTCGTTTGGCTGATTTTTTGTAATTTTTTTTTTTTTTGGATTCAATCCTGTTGATTTCTTCTCTGATTTTAATTATTTCTCTTCTCCTACTAGATTTGGGTCTGGTTTGCTGTAGGTTTTCTATATCCTTGAGGTGAATTGAAAGCTCATCTATTTGGTGCCTTTCCAATTTCTTGATGTAGGCACCTATTGATATAAACTTTCCTCTTAACACTGCTTTTGCTGTGTCCCATAAGTTTTGATATGTTGTGCTGTTATCCTCATTTACTTCCAGAAAATTTTTGATTTCTCTTTTAATTTCTTCTATGACCCATTGTTCATTCAGGAATTTCTCTTTTAATTTCTTCTATGACCCATTGTTCATTCAAAGAATTTCTGGAAAAGACCCAGGAGGCACAGGCAGTCAAAGCCAAAATCAACTATTGGGATTGCATCAAATTGAGAAGTTTCTGTACTGCAAAAGAAACAGTCAGGAAAGTGAAGAGACAACCGACAGAATGGGAAAAAATATTTACAAACTATGCCACAGATAAAGGGTTAATAACCAGAATCTACAAAGAGATCAAGAAACTCCACAAAAACAAAGCAAACAACCCACTTAAGAGATGGGCCAAGGACCTCAAGAGACATTTTTCAAAAGAGGAAATCCAAATGGCCAACAGACACATGAAAAATTGTTCAGGATCACTAGCCATCAGGGAAATGCAAATCAAAACCACAATGAGGTTTCACCTCACTCCGGTGAGAATGACTCACATACAGAAATCTACCAACAACAGATGCTGGCGAGGATGTGGGGAAAAAGGGACACTAACCCACTGTTGGTGGGAATGCAAACTGGTCAAGCCACTATGGAAGTCAGTCTGGAGATTCCTCAGAAACCTGAAGATAACCCTACCGTTTGACCCAGCCATCCCACTCCTTGGAATTTACCCAAAGGAAATGAAATTGGCAAACAAAAAAGCGGTCTGCGCCCTAATGTTTATTGCAGCACAATTCACAATAGCCAAGACCTGGAACCAATCTAAATGCCCATCAACGGCAGACTGGATAAAGAAATTATGGGATATGTACTCTTTAGAATACTATACCGCATTAAGAAACAATGAAATCCAGTCATTTGCAACAAAATGGAGGAATCTGGAACACATCATGCTGAGTGAAATAAGCCAGTCCCAAAGGGACAAATACCATATGTTCTCCCTGATCGGTGACAACTGACTGAACACCAAAAAGGAAACCTGTTGAAGTGAAATCGACACTATGAGAAACGGTGACTTGATCAGCATAGCCCTGACTGTTAATGAACAACTTAATACATTATCCCTCTTAGTAGTTTTTTTTTGTCTGTTCTACTTAATATGACTGGTTTAATTCTGTAATTAATACACAGTTATTCTTAAGTGTTGAAATTTAACTGAAATGTGTTCCCTGTTAAACATAAGAGTGGGGATAAGAGAGGAAAGAGATGTACAATTTGCAACATGCTCAGGCTGACTTGCCCCAAATGGTAGAGTTAGAAACATACCAGGGGACTCCAATTTAATCCCATCAAGGTGGCATGTACCAGTGCCATCTCACTAGTCCAAGTGATCAATTTCAGTTCACAATTGATCATAATAAAAGGACTAAGAGTCAAAGGGAGCACATAAACAAGTCTAGTACCTGCTAATACTAACCGATAGAATAAATAAAGGGGAGAGTGATCCAACATGGGAAGCGAGATACTCAGCAGACTCATAGAATGGCAAATGTCCTAAACAGCACTCTGGCCTCAGAATCAGCCCTAAAGGCATGCGGATCCGGCTGAAAAGCCCATGAGAGTATTTCAGACATGGAAAGCCAAGACACTCTGGGGGAAAAAAAAAAAAAACTAAATAAAAGATCTCTGTGAGTGAGATCCCAGTGGAAAGAACAGGTCTTCAA
The DNA here is from genome assembly GCF_964237555.1 of Oryctolagus cuniculus. Taxonomy (NCBI): domain Eukaryota; kingdom Metazoa; phylum Chordata; class Mammalia; order Lagomorpha; family Leporidae; genus Oryctolagus; species Oryctolagus cuniculus. The sequence continues at coordinate 92,797,123 of NC_091432.1, forward strand.
AGAAGGAGGTACCTTTCTCTGAAGGGAGGAGAGAACCTCCACTTTGACTATGACCTTGTCTAAACAAGATAAGAGTCGGAGAACTCAAGGGGCTTCCATAGCCTTGGAAACTCATGACTGGAGCATGGGGAGATTACTGATGCCATAAACAGGAGTGTCAATTTGTAAAGTCAACAACAGGAGTCACTGTGCACTTACTCCTCATGTAGGATCTCTGTCCTTAATGTGCTGTACATTGAGACTTAATGCTATAAAGAGTACTCAAACAGTATATTTCACTTTGTGTTTCTATGGGGGTGCAAACTGTTGAAATATTTACTTAATGTATACTAAACTGATCTTCTGTTAAAAAAAAAGAAGAAATTATCAATTCCCAACTTGACTCTCGCTGGGATTAAACATGACAATAGGTCTGATCTGATTTCATCATCATTTAAAAAATCATCTATTATTTTTCACTTTATGTTTCTGTGTGGGAGCAAACTGTTGATATCTTTACTTAATGTATGCTAAACTGATCTTCTGTATATTAAGAGAATTGAAAATGAATCCTCATGTGAATGGAAGGGGAGAGGGAATGGGAAAGGGGAGGGTTGCGGGTGGGAGGGACGTTAGGGGAGGGAAGCCATTGTAATCCATAAGCCGTACTTTGGAAATTTATATTCATTAAATAAAAGTTTAAAAAAAATTAACTTTACATATCAATTAGCCTACTAATTGATTAAATTAGAATTTCAATAATATTAGATATTATATGATTATATGTGGTATATATATATATATAAAATGAGACTCAGCAAGGTAAAAAAATGACCTTATTATCTAATCACCTAACTCCTATTTTCAAAGGTAAATGATTTTTCTATTGGGTATGCATAAATATATTATTTATATACTTCAACTACATATATTACATGTATTTCCCATTTTACCTTCCTTCACATAAATAATTACATATTCCACATACTTTCCAGCTTTACTTAATAACTGTTAGAACTTTTCAATATTAACATAAAAGAATATCCTCATAATTTTATGAATTTCTTAATTATATCATGTGGATAATTATAATCTATTTAACTACTAACTTGAATAAGGACATTTAGATTGATTCCAACCTTTTGTTTGAATGAACTATATCAGTAAATAACTTTGTATATCTGAGCTTTCTTTCCATAAACAAGTTTATATATAGGCAAAAATCCCTGCAGTGAAACTGCTGTGTCAAAGGTATGCACATTTGTAATTTTGATTGATACTGTGAAATTAGCCTTCACAAAATTCCTAAACTGTAACTAGAAATGTATGTAAAAAGATGTAGGGCCTTGGTGGGAGGTGGAGGGGGCAGTGATTAGATCTAGAGGGAGTAGCCATAGTGAGTAGGACTATCGGCTGATCCTGAGAGCTCCTTTGGCCCTTCTGTCATGTAAGGACACAGAAGAAGACAACCATGAACCAGGAAGATGGCTCTCACCAGACATCAAGTCTGTTGAAACCATGATTTTGGTTTCTCAGATTCCACAACTGTGAGAAATAAGTTTATATTATTTGTAAGTTACCCAGCCTTGGGTAGTAAAAATAGCATTTTAAGTATTAAAGTGAGCATATGGATAGGATTTAGTGTTAAAGTGATCATATAAAGAGGATTAAATATTTGGTAATAATAATAGATAGAATTAAAAGGGAGTGAATGCTCCAACATGGGAAGCAGTCCACACAGCAGACCCATAGATGACAATTGCTTTAAGTAGCACTCTGAGCTCAAAATCATCCCTTAAGGCATTATGGTATGGCTGAAAATCCTATGAGAGCATTTCAGGCATAGAAAGCTAAGACACTGTGGCAAGAAATGACCTACGTGAGAACTTCTGTGGGCGAGACTCCCAGTGGAAACAAGTGGTCATCAAAGAAGGAGATACTTTTCTCTGAAGGTAGGAGAGAACTTCTACTTTGCTTATGTCCTTGTCTAAATACTGATGGAGTTTGTGGATCCAAAAGGCTTTCATAGCCTTGGCAGCTCATGTCAAGAGCCTTGGGTAATCACTGATGTCATACATAAGAGTGTGTGAGAGTTAATAGCAAAGTCTGTTCTTAAAGATTTACCTCATTTTAATGTATTAAGTGGAGGATATTCTTATATCTCATAAGCTATAGTTATGTTGAAGTGCTCACAAAAGACATATAACTCTTGGGTTCTTCAAAGTTAAGTTTCTTAAAATATATATAAATTAAACCTCAGAAAGATTTATTTTTAGGGAATTAAGAAGCAAATTTTTCCTTATTGTAAAAATAATCCTTCTGGTATTCTATTGCACAGTATGGTAACAATATTTAACAATAACATACTGTATTTTTCTAAATAGCTAGAAGAAAGACTTTTGAATGTTCACACTACAAAGAAATCTTGAATATATGAAGTGTTGGATGCTAATTATCCTAACTTGATCATTAAAATCTATGCATATGTCAAAATATTACATTGTACTCCATAAATATGTGCAATTATTATTTGTCAATAAAAATAAATAATCTAAAAAAAGAAATGAAAAAAATTGTTATCCAGCCTTGATACTTTTTTATAGCATCCTGAACAGACTAATACACCTTTGATTCTCTTTTTATATGAACCAGAATCAACTCTACTTGACCTCTCTACCATGGAGATGATTGATTCAAATATTCCACTCTGACTTATTGAGAGTCTCATATTTTAGAAACCTACAGTCCTTTGATTCATTCTATTTTCTACTATCCATTAATTCCTTCATCTCCCCATCCAACTTAGAAGCATTTGCACACTAATTCTATCATTTCCTGGCCTTGTTGTACTTTATATCCATGTGACAAAATCAGAAACTCTGATTTAGCCAAGTGTCCACCTCTGTGAGAGCAAATAGGCAGGTAGTCAGGGGAAAATCACATCACCAGGCAGAGAAATGTCACAGCATGAGACACAGTTCTCCTGTTATGTCTGGGCCCTCAAAGTGGCAACTCTATTCAAGTTACCCCTCTTTCATTTTCAAATTATTTCATTTTTCATTTTTCTCAGACCTCTAACACTTCTCACCATAAATGTCTTCATCTTCCATTTCAGATAGAACTGAAAGGAAACACTTCATTCAGGAGGCTCCTATAGTTAACATCACCAAGTCTAAGCAGACCTCAGCCAGATCCACTTTGCTTCTATTCTAACAGGAAGGGAAGAGGTGACATCCATTTCTTTTATCTAAGATCTGTTTCTTTACCTTTGTTCTTAGTCACATAGGTTCCTTCTCTCTCAAGGAAGTGGCACTATTGATTGTTTTTGCTGCTGTCCACTCAACTTTTCTCTCTGTAAAATTCTTTTGTGTCAACATTTAAGCATGTATCAGTCTTATTTCAGAAACAAGCTCTTCTTTACTCTCTGAGTCTCCTCAGGTAGTTAAAACCTGTGAAAGATTTTCCATAGCATTGTTTCCTTTTCTTTTTTTTATAAAAATATTTTTTATTTATTTTAAAGGCAGAGTTACAGAGGCAGAGGTGTGTGTGTGTGTGTGAGAGAGAGACAGAGAGAGACAGAGACAGAGAGAGAGAGAGAGAGAGAGATCTTTCATCTGTTGGTTCACTCCCCAAATGGCCAGAGCTGGGCAGATCCAAAGCCAGGAGCCAGGAGTTTCATCTGGATCTCCCACATGTGTGCAGGGGCCCAAGGACATGGGCCATCTTCTACTGCCTTCCCAGGGCATTAGCAGAAAGCTGGATCAAATATGGAGCAGCCAAGTCCCCAGTCAGAACTGGCACCCGTATGGGATGCTGGCACTGCAGGTGGTGACTTTACCTGCTACGCCACAGTACTAGCCCCCACAGCACTTTTTTCATTCACCTCCTTTCCTATTTCCTCCTCAGCTTGACTCACCTCCCACTTCAGGGAACTTCTTTCTCAAGTTTGCAACAAGATACTTTTTTTTAAAAATTTCATTTGAAATGGATTATACTTGACCCTGTTGCTCATTTCCTCCTTTTTGAAATTCTTCTCCAATTTCCTTTATATAATTCACTGGATAGATTGAGGCAGAGATAGAGTGGCAAGATGGCCGTATAGCAACGGGATGATCAAGTCCCATGGGGGCAAAATAGATAGTTAAAAGAGAGAAGATACATGCCAGAGATAGAGCCATGGGAAATTTGGGACAGGAAGCCCAGGAAACCAACAGAGACTGGGCAGGTCCATGTTGAAAGAGCAAATAAATAAGGGAAGTGCAGAGGTGTGGCGGAGATACAGACCAACTAGGAAGGCTGGCACCTGTCCACAGTGGACCAGAGAGACAGGAAATTGCGGGTCCTTGGTGCTGCAAATAGCAATGGGAGGGGTGAGCTTGGTGAACAGCTTTTGAAGTTCCATGTGGGATAAAAGAGAAGTTACAGAAGAACAAACAGAGAGGTCGGGTATCCCCCTGCCCAACTCGCTCTCCCCCCTCCCCACCTGGAACTGCAGCCGGCTGGGAGAAGCCAACTTATTTGTTTACAGTTTTGAAAGTAAACAGGGGACTGCTACCTTTGCCTCCCATGGACATGCCCATCAATTGTGGGGACCACCTCACTCCCCCACCCCACTCAGGAATGAAGACCACGACATTTCAGAATTTCTTCCCTACCATGCAAGCTGCACAACAAGGAGAAGTCCTGAATATCAAAAACTCAAGCCTATTCCACCGACCATTGAGAAGGGAGCTGGGCCCCAGTTGGTGGGGCTCTATGCAATAGAGTTCATACCTGCCTCCACCATGATTGAGAAGTGAGCTGGGGTCCAGTAGGTGGGGCTCTGTGCTTCCACTTGCAATGCACAGACACAGCAGCTCATAACAGAGGGGAACCTCAAGACAAGAAAATCTCCACAGATTTGAGGTGAAGTTTGTTAAGGAAGGCAATATGACCCTGACCACACCAGAGACTAACACCAAGGTGTCACACAGCTGTGAGGAAAAGGGCAGGTTATATCAACAGAAGTGAACAACCTCCTCTAACCAAAAAAATAAAATAAAATAAAATAATATATTAAGTTGTCCATTAGCAGTCAGGGCTATGCTGATCAAGTCACCATTTCCCATAGTGTCCATTTCACTTCAGGAGGTTTCCTTTTTGGTGTTCAGTCAGTTGTCACCGATCAGGGAGAACATATGGTATTTGTCCCTTTGGGACTGGCTTACTTCACTCAGCATGATGTGTTCCAGATTCCTCCATTTTGTTGCAAATGACTGGATTTCGTTGTTTCTTACTGCGGTATAGTATTCTAAAGAATACATATCCCATAATTTCTTTATCCAGTCTGCCGTTGATGGGCATTTAGGTTGGTTCCAGGTCTTAGCTATTGTGAATTGTGCTGCAATAAACATTAGGGTGCAGACTGCTTTTTTCTTTATCAATTTAAACTCCTTTGGGTAAATTCCAAGGAGTGGGATGGCTGGGTCGAACGGTAGGGTTATATTCAGGTTTCTGAGGAATCTCCAGACTGATTTCCATAGTGGCTTGACCAGTTTGCATTCCCACCAACAGTGGGTTAGTGTCCCTTTTTCCCCACATCCTCGCCAAAGGAAACCTCCTGAAGTGAAATGGACACTATGGGAAATGGTGACTTGATCAGCATAGCCCTGACTGCTAATGGACAACTTAATATATTATCCCTCATAGTATTTTTTTTTGTCTGTTCTACTTAATATGACTGGTTTAATTCTGTAATTATCACACAGTTATTCTTAAGTGTTGAAAATTAACTGAAATGTGATCCCTGTTAAACATAAAAGTGGGAATAAGAGAGGGAAGAGATGTATAATTTGGGGCATGCTCGGGCTGACTTGCCCCAATTGGTAGAGTTGGAAACATACCAGGGGATTCCAATTCAATCCCATCAAGGTGGCATGTGCCAATGCCATCTCACTATTCCAAGTGATCAATTTCAGTTCACAACTGATCATAATGAAAGGACTAAGAGTCAAAGGGAGCACATAAACAAGTCTAGTATCTGCTAACACTAACCGATAGAATAAATAAAGGGGAGAGTGATCCAACATGGGAAGTGAGATACTCAGCAGACTCATAGAATGGCGGATGTCCTAAATAGCACTCTGGCCTCAGAATCAGCCCTAAAGGCACTCGGATCTGGCTGAAAAACCCATGAGAGTATTTCAGGCATGGAAAGCCAAGGCACTCTGGCAAAAAAGATCTCTGTGAGTGAGATCCCAGTGGAAAGAACAGGTCTTTAAAGAGGGAGGTGCCTTTCTCTGAAGGGAGGAGAGAACCTCCACTTTGACTATGACCTTGTCTAAACAAGATAAGAGTCGGAGAACTCAAGGGGCTTCCATAGCCTTGGAAACTCATGACTGGTGCATAGGGAGATTATTGATGCCATAAACAGGAGTGTCAATTTGTAAAGTCAACAACAGGAGTCACTGTGCACTTATTCCTCATGTAGGATCTCTGTCCTTAATGTGCTGTACACTGAGGCTTAATGCTATAACGAGTACTCAAACAGTATATTTCACTTTGTGTTTCTATGGGGGTGCAAACGATTGAAATCTTTACTTAATGTACACTAAACTGATCTTCTGTAAAAAAAAAAAAATTATCAATTCCCAACTTGACTCTCACTGGGATTAAACATGACAATAGGTCTGATCTGATTTCATCATGATTTAAAAAAAATTATCTATTATTTCTCACTTTATGTTTCTGTGTGGGAACAAACTGTTGAAATCCTTACTTAAGGTATACTAAGCTGATCTTCTGTATATTAAGATAATCGAAAATGAATCTTGATGTGAATGGAAGGGGAGAGGGAGTGGGAAAGGGGAGGGTTGTGGGTGGGAGGGACGGTATGGGGGGGAAAGCCATTGTAACCCATGAGTCGTACTTTGGAAATTTATATTCATTAAATAAAAGATAAAAAAAAAAAATAAAAAAAATAAAAAATAAATAAAAAATAAAATAAAATAAAATAAAATAAAATAGGAAAGATACAAAACTCCACGGGGGCCTTACACTGGATAGCTCCTCTACCCCAGAATACTGACCCAAGCACCCAGGCCACATCCAGCACATACATCTTGGAAGTCACTAAATGTATAGATGTCCCACTAAATCACAAAGACACAAATTAAAGAGCAAAACAACCAGACCAAAAAATAAATAAAAGAAAAAATATACAAATGCTGAAAAACAAAGGAAAAACCCTAAATAAGCATAAGGAAGACATTATGAGCCTCCCGAAGGGACACTACAACTATTCAGTAATTAAAGGTGAAGATGAGGAGATTGAGGATATGCCAGAAACAGAATTCAGAAAATTAACCTTCAGATTACTTAGAAACAATCAGAAGCAAATTCATAATCTAAATGAAAAGTGCTCTCAAGAAATTGAGATATTATAGAGAAGTGAGAATGAAATACTGAAAATGAAGAATTCAGTAGATCAAAAAAATACAGTGGAAAGCATTAACAACCGAATAGGTGAGAAAGATGAAAGAATATCAGAACTAGAAGATAAATTTCTGGAAATATTAAAGTCAGACCAAAGAAAAAAAAGAAAAAGAAGAAATTAGGAAACTCAAAAACACAACTGGAGATCTACAAGATATTATCAAACGATCAAACATACACATCCTCAGAGCTCCAGAAGGTGTGGAAAGAGAGACAGGATTAGAAGGCCTTCTTAATGAAATAATAACAGAAAATGTCCCCAATCTGGAGAATGAAACAGACATCCAGGTACAGGAAGTACACAGAACTCCCAAAGACACAACAAGAAAAGATCTTTACCATCACACATTGTAGTAAAACATAAAGAAAAGATCTTAAAATGTGCATGAGAGATATGCCAAATCACATTCAGAAAAAGCCAATCAGAATCACTGCAGACTTTTCATCAGAAACCCTACAGGCAAGGAGAGAATGGTGAGATATATTCCAAGTCTCAAAAGAAAAAAGCTGTCAACCCCAAATACTATACCCTGCAAAGCTCTCAATTATGAATGAAAGAGAAATAAATAGAGACCTTCCATAGCAAACAGAAATTGAAGAATTAGTAACTACTCACCTACCCTACAAAAGATTCTCCTGGATGTGTTACACACAGAAACAGGAACAGTATTATGAAAGAAGATGAACACAGAAAATGAATCAGTAAAAGTACAAAGAAAACCCGAGTACAAAATTAGGACTATTTATGGAAACATGGCAGGGCAAAATTGGTAGTTAACAATAGTCACTCTGAATGTAAATGGCCTCAACTCCCCAGTTAAAAGGCACAGAATGGCTACAGGATTAAAAAAGAAAACCCATGTATTTGCTCCCTTCAAGAAGCACACCTTACCAAGAAAAATGCACGCAGACTGAAAGTGAAAGGATTGAAAAAGATATTCCATGCTAACAAAAACCAAGGAAGAGCTGGTATAGCCATCCTAATACCAGACAAAAGAGACTCTAACACAAAAATCATTAAAAGAGACAAAGAAGGACACTATATAATGATTAAATGATCAATTCAACACAAAGATATGATAATTATAAATGTATACGCACCTTGTCTATATAAAAGAAATGTTAATAGATTTAATGTGAGATATAGACTCAAATACAATAGTAATGAGGGACTTCAATACCCCACTTTCAGTAATGGATAGGTCAATCAGTCAGAAATTCAACAAGGATGCAATAGAGTTAACCAACACTATAGATCAAATAGACCTTGCAGATATATACAGAGCCTTCCACCCTACAGCCACAGAATACACAGTTTTCTCACCAGTGCATGGAACTTTCTCTAGAATTGACCACATATTAGGCCATAAAGTAAATCTAAGCAAATTCAAAAAAATCAAAATCATGCCATGCATCTTCTCAGACCACAATGGAATGAAGCTGGACAGCAAATCAGGAATTTCCAGAACATATGAAAACACATGGAGACTGGACAACATGCTCCTGAATGAACAGTGGGTCATAGGAGGAGTCAAAAGACAAATCAAAAAATTTCTGGAAACAAATTAAGATGACAATAAAATATATCAAAACTTATGGGATATAGCAAGAGGAGTGTTAAGAGGAAAGTGTATAGCAATTGGTACCTACATTAGGAAATTGGAAAGACATCAAATAAATGATCAATGCACCTCAAGGATCTAGAAAAAAAAAAAACAGCAAACCAAACCCAGAACTAGGAGGAGAAAATAAATAATTAAAATTAAAGAAGTCAACAAAATGGAAACAAAAAGAATACAAAAGATCAGGAAAATGAAGAGCTGGTTTCAAGTTTTCAAGTTTCAGGGATTTTCCCTGGTATGCAAGGATGGTTCAGCATTCACAAATAAAACAGTGTGATACATCACATTAACAAACTGAAGGACAAATGCATAGGATTATCTCAATAGATATAGAGAAAGCATTTGATAAAATTGAACACCCTTTCATGATGAAAACTCTAAGCAAATTAGGTTTAGAAGGAGCATTCCTCAACACAATCAGGCAATTTATGGCAAACCATGGTCAACATTCTATTGAATGGGAAAAAGTTGGAAGCATTCCCACTAAGATCTGGAACCAGACAAGGATGCCCACTCTCACTACTGCTATTCAACAGAGTCCTGGAAGTTTTAGCCAGAGCCATTAGGCAAGAAAAGAAATCAAAGGAATGCAAATCAGGAAAGAGGATGTCAAACAATCCCTATTTGCAGATGATATGATTCATATAAAGGGGATCCAAAAGACTCCACCAAGAGTCTATTGGAATTCATAGAAGAATTTGGTAAAATAGCAAGATATAAAATCAACACACAAAAAACAACAGCCTTTGTATACAGAGACAATACCATGGCTGGGAAAGAACTCTAAGATCAATCCCATTCATAATAGCTATAAAAATCAAATACTTTGGAATAAATTTAACCAAGAATGTCAAATATCTCTATGATGAGAATTATAAAGCATTAAAGAAAGAGACAGAAGAAGATACACAAAATGGCAAAAACTTTCATGTTCATGTATTGAAAGAATCAATATCAGCAAAATGTCCCATTCTTCTGAAAGCAATATACAGATTCAATGCAGTACCAATCAAAATACTGAAGACATTCTTCTCAGATCTGGAAAAAATGATGCAGAAATTCATTTGGAAACACAAGAGATCCTGAATAGCTAAACCAAACTTATACAACAAAAACACAGCTGGAGCCATCAAAATGCCAGATTTTAAGACATACTACAAGGCATTTATAATCAAATCAGCCTGTTACTGGTACAAAAATAGATGGATAGACTAATGGAACAGACTAGAAATGCCTGAAATCAATCCAAGCATCTACATCCAACTTATATTCAACCAAGGAACTAAAACCAATCCTCGGAGCAAGAAGAGTCTGTTCAAAAAATGGTGCTGGGAAAACTGGATTTTCCACATGTAGAAGTATGAAACAGGACCCTACCTTACACCTTACACAAAAACCATTCAAAATAGATTAAAGACCTAAATCTGCGACCTGATACCATCAAATTGTTAGAGAGCATTGAGGAAACCCTGAATGATATTGGCATAGGCAAAGAGTTCTTGGAAAAGGCCCCAGAAGCACAGGCAATAAAAGCCAAAATTAACAAATGGGATTGCATCAAATTGAGAAGCTTCTGTGCTGCAAAGGAACACTCAGAAAAGTGAAGAGGCAACTGACAGATTGGGGGAAATTATTTGAAAACCATACAACTGATAAAGGATTAATAACCAGAATATATAAAGTGATCAAGAAACTCCACAACAAGAAAACAAACAACCCAGTTAAGAAATGGGCAACATTTTTAAAAAAAGGAAATCCAAATGGCCAGCACACATGTTAAAAAAATGTTTAGGATCACTAGCCATCAGGAAAATGCAAATCAAAACTAAAGAGAAGTTTCACCTCACCCCAGTTAGAATGGCTTTCATACAGAAATGAACAAACAGCAAGTCCTGGCAAGGATGTGGGGGAAAGGTACCCTAAGCTACACTGTTGGTGGGAATGAAAACAGGTAAAGCCACTACGGAAAACAATTCGGACATACCTTAGAAATCTGAATATAGTCCTACCATACAGCCCAGCCATCCCACTCCTCGGAATTTACCCAAGAGAAATGAAATTAGCGAATAAAAGTTATCTGCACCCCCATGTAATTGAAGCTCAATTCACAATAGCTAAGACCTGGAATCAACCTAAATGCCCATCAACTGAAGACTGGATGAAGAAATTATGGTATATGTTCTCTTTGGAATACTACACAGCAGTGAAAAATGAAATCCAATCATTTGGAACAAAATAGATGAATCTAGAAAACATTATACTTAGTGAAATAAGCCACTCTCAAAGGGACAAATACTGTATGTTCTCCTTGATCTGTGATAACTAACAGAGCACCTAAAAGGAAACCTGTAGAAGTGAAATTGACACTATGAGAAGCAATGTCTTGAACAGCCCTTTTCTTGACTGTCAAGGAAGTTTTTTTAATATTTGGTTTTTTTAATTTTTTCTACTTAATACCATTGGTTGAACTCTTAACATAGCGTTAATCATATTTGTATAAAGTCAATTGAAAATAGATTCCAGTAAAAAAATAAGATTGGGAATAAAAGAGGGAGGAGCTGTATAGTTCTGCATACATTCCCATGGACTTACTTCTAATGGTAAAGCTCAAAACTTCCCATGGTACTCCAAATCCCATTACGTTTGGTGGTAATAATGCCATCTTAAGTGTTAAAGTGATCACATTAAATGTTTAATTGATCATGTAGATAGGATTAAGTGTCAAAGAGATCATATAAATAAGATCAAGTGTCTGGTAATAACAATAGATAGAGGCCGGCGCCGCAGCTCAATAGGCTAATCCTCTGCCTTGCGGCACCGGCACACCTGGTTCTAGTCCTGGTCGGTGCGCTGGATTCTGTCCCGGTTGCCCCTCTTCCAGGCCAGCTCTCTGCTGTGGCCAGGGAGTGCAATGGAAAATGGCCCAAGTGCTTGGGCCCTGCACCCACATGGGAGATCAAGATAAGTACCTGGCTCCTGGCTTCGGATCAGCACAGTGCGCCAGCTGCAGCAGCCATTGGAGGGTGAACCAATGGCAAAGGAAGGCCTTCCTCTCCGTCTCTCTGTCTCGCTGTCCACTCTGCCTGTCAAAAAATAAAATAAAAATAACAATAGATAGAATTAAAAAGGAGAGAATGTTCCAACATGGGAAGCAACCACACAGCAGACTTATAGAATGACAAACACTCTAAACAGCACTCTGACCTCAGAATCAGCCCTTAAGGCATTTTGGTCTGGCTGAAAAGCCCATGAGAGCATTTCAGGCATGGAAAGCCAAGACACTGTTGAAAAAAAAATTCCCACATGAAGGATCTCTGCGAGTGAGACCCCAGGGGAAAGAAAGGGCCATCAAAGAAGGATCTACTTTTCTCTAAAGGAAGGAGAGAACTTCCACTTTGCTTATGGCCCTGCCTAAATACTGACGGTGGTTGTGGATCCAAAAGGCTTCCATAGCCTTGGCAGCTCATGTCAAGACCCTCGGATGATCACTGGCATCATAAATAAGAGTGTTAATTGTTAAATTAACAACAGAAGTCATTGTGAACTTACTCCTTATGCAGGACCTCTGTCCTTAATGAGTTGTACTATGGGAATTAACTGTAAAACTTGTTCTCACATAGTTCTTTATATTTTGTGTGTATTTGTGTGTCGGTGCAAATTATTGAAATCTTTACTTAGTGTAGAGATGGATTTCTGTATAAAAAGTTTATTAAAGATGAATCTTAATGAAGAATGGGATGGGAGAGGGAGGAGGGGGGGTGGGAGTGGGATGGGAAGGTGGGTATGGGGGGGAAGAACCACTATATTCCTAAAGTTGTACTTATGAAATTTGTATTCATTTAAATAAAAGATTTCTTTAAAAAATATGTCATCTGTGTTTACTGCCCTCATGCTCACTAAGCAATTTATTCTGATTAGGATTTCATGCTCTCTACCCCACTTATATAACTGTTGTTAGGATTAAGCTGCTGCTTGTAGAGCCAGCATCCCATATGGTTGTCAGTTCAAGTCCTGGCTGCTCCACTTATGATCCAGTTCCGTGCTAATGTGCCTGGGAATGTAGTGGAGGATGGCCCAAGTGCTTGGGCCCCTGCCACCAATGTGGGAGACCTGGAAGAATCTCCTGACTCCTGGATTCAGCCTGGCCCAGCCCTGGCCATTATAGTCATCTGGGGAATGAACCAGCAGATGGAATACTTCTCTCTCTCTTTCTTTTTCTCTCTCTCTTTCTCTCTCTCTCTCTCTCCCCCTCTCTGTAACCTTGCCTTTCAAATAAATAAAATAAATCTTAAAAAAATACTGTTGTCAAGGTCTCCTTGTTTTTAATGTTTTGTTTCATCTCATTGATGGTTTTTAAAATTTTATTTATTTTATTTTTTATTTGATAAATACAGATAAAGCAATTCCATTAGGTAATTCACTCCCCAAATGCCTGCAACAGCTAGTGATGAGCCAGGCTGAAACAATGGGTCTCTCACTTAGTGACCTTGAGCCATCATCTGCTGCTTCCCATGGTACATATCAGTGGGAAGTAGAGTTGGAAGCAGGAATGAGAATCAATCCTAGGCACTCTAGTATGAGATAAGAGTGGCTTAACCCGGCCGGTGCTGTGGCTCAATAGGCTAATCCTCCGCCTGCAGAGCCAGCACACCGGGTTCTAGTCCTGGTCAGGGTGCCGGATTCTGTCCCGGTTGCCCTTTTTCCAGTCCAGCTCTCTGCTGTGGCCCAGGAGTGCAGTGGAGGATGGCCCAAGTGCTTGGGCCCTGCACCCCATGGGAGGCCAGGAGAAGCACCTGGCTCCTGCCTTCGGATCAGCACGGTGCGCCAGCCGCAGCACGCCAGCCGCAGCGGCCATTGGAGGGTGAACCAACAGAAAAAGGAAGACCTTTCTCTCTGTCTCTCTCTCTCTGTCCACTCTGCCTGTCAAAAATAAAAATAAAAAGAGTGGCTTAACCTATTGAACCATAACATGTGCCCCTCACTGAGTATTCTTGGTTCCACTCTGCTTGAGTTGTAAGAGAACCTCAAGTCTTCATTATTTATCTTCGGGCATCTTTTTCTGTCCCATAACTTTTCTTATCATTTATAGTTATACAGTTATATTTTTGTCTCCAGCCCAGACCTCACCTTTAATTTCCAGTCTTATATATCCAGATACTGATAAAATTGGATGCTAGTAGAGATTTCTAACTTATTACAGTCAATGTAAAATTTCTGATTGCTTCCATACTACAAAACTATTGTTTTTGGAATCCTTCCCACTTGAGTGACAGGTCCTGCTGTCTAGACTGATGCTCCAGGGAAAAATCTAGGCTCCTCTTGTCATCTTGTAATCATCACTGATTCGTCTCTTATTCTCACTCTAAAATGCAGCCTGCCATCAAGTATCATAACACTCCCAAAATATATATTCAATCCATTGCTTTCTCTCCATCTCAGTTGCCCTATTCCAGGCTACTATCACTTCGTGCTTGAACTCAATTATTCAGTCTCCAGCTTTTATTCCTGCTTCCCTACAATTGATCCTTCTCACAGAGGAAAAAAAAAGGATCTTTGTTTCAAAAAAATATAAATCAGTTTAGGTCATTAGAAATTCTCCAGAGACTTTGCACCTGTATTAGTATGCACCCTAGTCCACAAGAAACAATACGATTCAGCTCCTGACTAGGACTCTGGCCCCATGACTTCTGCTTCCTTCTTACCTGCCACCTCCAGCTGTGCTGGCGGTGCTGGTGCTTCTAGACTAGGCCAGGCTCACCCCACACTTTTGTCCTCTGCTTTCATTGTCTGCCCTACTTAGAACTCTTCACTCAGATCTTGTCAGTGCCCTTCTCCTCTTGTCATTCAGATCTCATTTGAATTCAGCTCCAAAGAGAGACTGTCTGAGAAAATAATCGAAAATAGTCTGAAGCTCAGTTGCTGTTCTTCTTCCTCTTTTATTGTCATCAAAACAGTTATTATTGTCTGAGAATATCTTTATTTGTTGGTCACCTCGATCTTTTTTTTGTTAATTGCTTAATTGGTTGAATCGTGAGTTTGTAAACTCTCTTGATGCAGGAGCTTTTCTTGTCTGGCTTTTCGCTGTGTCTGTAGAGCGTGCAGCAAGGCCTTGCATACTTGTATTTAGGTAAACAGTAAGTGAGTATTAAATGTGTGAATAAACAACTGGTAAAGAGAAAGACAAAAACTGTGTCCAGTACTGAGTACTGGGAGACAGGAATGCAATAAAAGAAGAAAAGAAAGTGAATTTATCACCATTATTTTAATATTATTGCTCCATTTGTTTTCTAAAGATTTTATTTATTTTTTTGAGAGGTAGAGTTACAGGCAGAGAGAAGGAGAGAACCCAGATGGCCACAATGGCCAGAGTTGGACTGATCCAAAGCCAAGGGCCAAGAGCTTCTTCCAGGTCTTCCATGAGGGTGCAGGGGCCTAAACACTTGGGCCATCTTCCACTGATTTCACAGGCCATAAGCAGAGAGCTAGATTGGAAGAGGAGCATCCAGGACATGAACTGGTGCCCATATGAGATGTGGTGCCTCAGGCGGAGACTTAGCCTACTATGCCACAGTGCCAACCCAATATTATTGCCCCTGCACTCATGTGAGAGATCTGGATGGAGTTCCAAGCTCCTTGCTTAGGCCTGGCCCAGTCCTAAATATTGTGGCCATCTAGGGAGTGAACCCGTGAATGCAAGAGCTTGCTCTCTCTCTCTCTCTCTCTCTTTTCTTACCATATGCTTCTCTCTCTCTCTCTCTCTATATATATATATATATATACACACACATATATATACACATATATATATAAAACTGCCTTTTAATTAAAAAAATAAATCTTTAAAAATATTTCAGAGGTTCAAACTTTGGGCCACAGTATTAAGTTTTGAAAAATAATGAAAACCGCCGGCGCCGCGGCTCACTAGGCTAATCCTCCGCCTAGCGGCGCCGGCACACCGGGTTCTAGTCCCGGTCGGGGCGCCGGATTCTGTCCCGGTTGCCCCTCTTCCAGGCCAGCCCTCTGCTGTGGCCAGGGAGTGCAGTGGAGGATGGCCCAGGTGCTTGGGCCCTGCACCCCATGGGAGACCAGGAAAAGCACCTGGCTCCTGGCTCCTGCCATCGGATCAGCGCGGTGCGCCGGCCGCAGCGCGCCGGCCGCGGCGGCCATTGGAGGGTGAACCAACGGCAAAGGAAGACCTTTCTCTCTGTCTCTCTCTCTCACTGTCCACTCTGCCTGTCAAAAAAAAAAATAATGAAAACCAGTGATATTTATCAATAGATTTCCATATCTGTGTTCTGAGCCTGCTTTGCCTTTCCAAATTTATAAATTTCAAAAGGTACTGAATTGATATGTGTGGGGAGCAATCCGGACTAGACTAAGTTACTCGAATTAAGACTTATTCTATGCATCTGCTCTCCCACAATATGGCGCTGGGAGAGAAGTAAACAGCTTCCGCACAGCTGCCTCCAGTTCAACTAATAAATTGTAGGACTTGCTCCTGATTGGAGGAGAGCAGCGTACTCGGCGTGTGGGCAGCCGAGTTAGGATTGGCGGAAGAGGACTATAAAGGAGGAGAGAGACGGCATGCACCAGGAACATCTATGGGGAACATCTAGCTGAAGGAACACCTGTGCAGCCCCCCAGAGAACCGGCCGGCGGTGTGCCGCTCCCCTGCGGAAGTGGGGAATGTGGCCAGGGGGAACTGCCCTTCCACGGAGGTGGAAGGGATAGTAGCCAACCCGGGAAGAACCAGCAGCAAACCCGGGGAGGGCCGAGCAGACGAAAGAACAGCGCAGGGTCCTGTGTCGTTCCTCCACGAAGAGGGGGAGCGACATAATGGTGCCGTGACTCGGATAGGAAACCTGACTCGGATAGAAAACACAGGACGGATAGGAAACCTAGAACGGATAGGAAACTTAGGACGGATATGAAACTTAGGAGGGAAGAAACGGGAAGAACTAGGGAAAATATCGGAGAGAGAAACTAGCAAACAGCCTAGGGAAAAGCCGGACGAAAAAGGAGCCGGAAGAAGCTATTGAAAGCCTAGGCATAGACTCGAAACAGCCTAGGGAAAAGCCGGACGAAAAAGGAGCCGGAAGAAGCTATTGAAAGCCTAGGCATAGACTCGGATACGGACTACGGGGGGAAGCTGGGAGAAATCTCTAAGGGCGAAAGCGAAAGTGAAAGCTAGAACAAACAGACTCGGATGCGGACTGTGGGGAGAGGCCAGGAGAAATGAGGGAGGAGTATTGTTGGAGGAAAGCTTGGGGAAACATACCGGGTAGAGAAAAATGTTAGGGAAATTGAAGCCGCGGGGGGCAGGCCGAGGCGGATACGAAAGCCACTTTGGAATTCTCAAGTTAGCCCGGGAATAGGGGGCGAAAAGTTGAAACCAGAAGCTGAAACGTGAGCCTGGTTGGGATCCGTCTGATTAGCCCGGGGAGCAAAGGACGGGAAGCCAAACCGTGGGGCGGAGACGTACGCTGGGTTGAATTCGCCAGGCTAGCCCGGGGAACTTAGATTGAATGCTAGTGGCGGACACGTAAGCTACGCTGTGTTACTCGCGGAAGCCGCCGCGTGCAGAGAGAGCACGGGGCGTGAATAGATAGGGAACGGGGCTGGCGTAGGCCGTGGTGCAGACGCGAAGGGCGTGGAGACCGCGGAGCGCGCGAAGCCAAGCCGCGCAAAGCCGGGAAGCTGCGCAGATGAGAGAGGCGCGGGCTGAAGCAGCTCAGCCGGGAAGCCGCCGAGAAGTAGCCTCGGGGCGGGCAGCGGGAAGCTGCGGGGATAAGAGAAACAGAAGTTTGGAAGTGGAGTGAGAGAAATGGGAATGTTGGCAGATAGAAGTAAAATGGGAGAAATAGGAATGCCCGGAGATAGAGAAATAGAGAAATAGAAAGGCCTCCCTACAACACTGCAATGTGAGAGCTTGGATTCGGTCTGCCTGATTAAGTGAGGCGATGAGCACGATGAGCACCTGCGGCGGCTAGCAGCTTATGCGCCGCAGGTCACCGAAGACAGGCACGAATTAACATCAGTAAAGCTTCCCCACAATGCAACAATTAGGAGGCTTGGATTCGGTCTGCCTGATTTAAGGCGGTAAGCGCCAGCAAAGCTCGACCAGAGTATGAGCTGCAGGTCACCGAAGATAGGCACGAACCAACACTAATAAGTCTCCCCCACAATAAGGCAATGAGAAGGCTTGGATTCGGTTTGCCTGATAGAGCTTGTAAGCCCCTGCAAGCAGAGCAGAGCATGCGCTGCAGGGCACCGAACACAGGCACGCATCAGCGCCTAAAAACCTCCTCACAACATGGCGAAGAGAGGACCCGGATTCGGTTTGCCTGATTGATAGGACTTGTAAGAGCCTGTGGCAACTCTAGCAAGTAGAGCAGAGTGTGTGCCGCGGGACACCGAAGACAGGCGCGTATCAACGCTAAAAAATAAAAAGAAAGGGGGATCTGTGGGGAGCAATCCGGACTAGACTAAGTTACTCGAATTAAGACTTATTCTATGCATCTGCTCTCCCACAATATGGCGCTGGGAGAGAAGTAAACAGCTTCCGCACAGCTGCCTCCAGTTCAACTAATAAATTGTAGGACTTGCTCCTGATTGGAGGAGAGCAGCGTACTCGGCGTGTGGGCAGCCGAGTTAGGATTGGCGGAAGAGGACTATAAAGGAGGAGAGAGACGGCATGCACCAGGAACATCTATGGGGAACATCTAGCTGAAGGAACACCTGTGCAGCCCCCCAGAGAACCGGCCGGCGGTGTGCCGCTCCCCTGCGGAAGTGGGGAATGTGGCCAGGGGGAACTGCCCTTCCACGGAGGTGGAAGGGATAGTAGCCAACCCGGGAAGAACCAGCAGCAAACCCGGGGAGGGCCGAGCAGACGAAAGAACAGCGCAGGGTCCTGTGTCGTTCCTCCACGAAGAGGGGGAGCGACAGATATGCTCCTATGTTTACTAGGTATAGAAGCTCTTCCCACATCTAGAAAAAATGAATCAAATCAGAGTTTCAAATATAATTAAATTAGTGAGATCACAAGCTAGAAAGTTTTGGTTCTGATTTATTTGTCAAGACAACAAGAAATGATGCACTTTGAACAGTGAAAACCTGGTGAGAAGAGAGGTGAACAATTAGAAGAGAAGAAACGACAGGATAATGGGTGTTGTGTGCAGACAAGGACAGATGATTGTTCACTGTTCTGGATAATAGCTACTCTTTTCTGAAGGTTTTTCCAGATCGATCAATGCATTTACCTCCATCAGTCCTGCCATTATTGTTGAGTGCCTTTGATGGGTGAGTTTTTATTTTCTTATATCTTAAGCTTACAGGAGATTCAGCAATGAATTGGAAAAACAGCATCTCTGCTCCCTGGAAGCTTATACTGTACTGGGGGGTGGGAAACAAACAATAACCAAAAAAAAAAAAAAAAAACCCAATGTGAGTTGTTAAATAATGAGTTGCAGGTTACACTAGACACTCTTTTATTAGGAATAGCTGATACACGGCTGCAGTCACATACATTGGTGTGAGTTTACTCTTCTGATTCTTTTCAAAGGGATAACTTTCTGAGAAAATACTTGCAGGGTGGCAGGACAGGACAGAGAGCATACCAGCAATAAGAATAAGCATTGGCACAAAGAGAACAGCAGGTGGAAATTAGGTGCCCAAGGCAGTGAGAGAATCCTTTCACAAAGCTGCGACATTTGTAGTTTTCTCTGCGCTGGCCTTTTCCACATTTACCTATTCCAGGTGCTAGCTAGGTCAACATGACATTAATCTGTGAGCATTTTTCAGCATTGACTTTCCTGAACTGTTGTTTCAATGTCATGTTAGTAATGCTCATAACACCTATGTTGGTTATAAAAATGACACCTGGTCCACTCCAGCCTGTGGCTCCTTCCCAGAGTTTTTCACAGAAGCTTGTACATCAGGAGGTCATGAGAAGTGACATGAGAAGTGACATGAGAAGGCACCCTGAGAATGCATTAAAAGAAACACTAGAATCTGATATAATAGAAATGTAATGGAAATTTTTTCTTTGCAAATTACCTATCTCATGTTTGATTTAATGCTGAGTAGATTGTTAGGACCAGTTTTTGCTATTCAGGTCAAGATGTATAAATACCAATGAACTTAAAAGCCAGTATGACCTGAGAATTGCATCATCAATTGCCTTATACACTAGAGAAATCAAAAGCTTACTATGCCAATAGTATACTGACTAGTTAAAAAAAAGAGTGATGGGGTCTGGCGCCGTGGCTCACTTGGTTAATCCTCTGCCTACAGCGCCAGCATCCCATATGGGCGCCAGGTTCTAGTCCTGGTAGCTCCTCTTCCAGTCTAGCTCTCTACTGTGGCCCGAGAAGGCAGTGGAGGATGGCCCAAGTGCTTGGGCGCCTGCACCCGCGTGGGAGACCAGGAAGAAGCTCGTGGCTCCTGGCTTCGGCTTGGCATAGCTCTGGCCGTAGCGGCCATTTGGGGAGTGAACCAACGGAAGGAAGACCTTTCTCTCTGTCTCTCTCTCTCACTGTCTAACTCTGTTAAATTAAAAAAAAAAAAGTGATGTTTTAATTTTCTTCACTTGTCTATTTAAAGCGTTTAAAACACCTGTCCAAAAAAAAAAATTGGACAATATTAAGATTTTCAAGTTTAACTTCAAGCCTGAAAAAACAAAAGGAATTTGTTGTCCTGCAGTTTCCATATAGTTTTATGGTTTTGGTTAAATGTTTCTCAAGTTATGATTAACCAAAAAACAAGTATAATTTTAGTTTCTAAACTCATACCAATATGACATTATATTCATAATTATTGAAAGCAATAGTCATGTAACATTTAAGACATTTATTTAAAACCTGAGGAACCAGATGCCTTAAAATGCTCAATGAGCAAGGACCATGTTTTTGTAGTACATTTGTGTGTGCATACATTTTCTTCTAGTATTACATGTGTAAGGCATATTTATATACCCATAATTATATCATACAATTATTTTAGATGTTTGATTGTGAAGTAATTCATAATGCTATATATCTACCTATCTTAGTTCAAGATATATGTATGTTTAATATGTAATGAATCCCCAAACAAGGACACCATTCAACTTTAAAATCAAAAATTATCATTCTATATATTTTTTTAATTTTGTCAATGAAATTGCCCAATGAACTTTTTTTTAATATTTATTTATTTATTTGAAAGGCAGAGTTATAGAGAGGCAGAGACAGAGGTCTTCCATCTGCTGGTTCACTTCCCAGATGGTGGCAATGGCTGGAGCTGTGCTGATCCAAAGCCTAGAGCCAGGAGCTTTTTCCGGGTCTCCCACAGGGGTCCAGGGATCCAAGAACTTGAGCCATCTTTTACTGCTTTCCCAGACCATAGCAGAGAGCTGGATCAGACATGGAGAAGCCAGGACTCGAACTGACAAGCATATGGGATGCTGGCAATGTAGGTGGAAGCTTTACCCGCTTTGCCACAGTGCCTGCCCCTATCATTATATCTTAAGCCTCCTGTATGCTCCCTGCTTTAAACTGTGTCCTCTAAAACAGCATTTATTTGACAGGCCAAGAGACATATACAGAGATGTCAGAGAGAAAGAGAACTCCCATCTGCTGGTTTACTCTTTACATCCTCACAAATGCCAAGATTAGGTTGAGGCAGAATCCAGGAGACAGGAACTCAGTCCAAGTCTTCTTTGTGGGTGGCAGGAACGCAATCACTTGAGCAATCAACTGCTGACTCCCAGGGTCTGCATTAACAGGAAGCAGAAGTCAAGGGTCAGAGGTAGGTATCCAACCTGAGAATTTTGATGTGGGGCATGGTGCCTGGCTTCTTAAACTGCTGGACCAAATGCCCACCCCTGGGTCCTTATCAAATGCTGAAAGGAAATCATTATTTTGAATTTTGTACATATACTTAAATACCTATTATTATTATTTTAAGATTTGATTTGTTTATTTGAAATGCAGAGAGACAGGGAGAGATCTCGTAACTACTGCTTCCCAAGTGCCTGCAACAGGCAAAGCTTGGCTAGGCAGAAGTCGAGAGCCTATAACTCAATCCATATCTCCCATATTTGTGTCAGGAATCCAACCACTTGAGCCATCACTTGTTGCCTTCAAGAATGCACATTAGCAAGAAGCTGGAATCAGGAGAGGAACCAGGCACTCTGATATGAGATGCAGGCATCCTAATTGTGACTTAACCGCTATGCTAACTGCCCTCCCCTATATTTATTTTTTAAACTTTAAATAATCATTAAATAATTTAAACTTTAAATAATAATATATATTATAATTATATTCTTTATAATTATAAAAGAATAATCATATGTTTGTATTTTTTCATTAATTTGTTTTTTTTTTCACTCAACGTTAGTTTGGGATTCAATGGCCCTTATACCCCAGACCCAGTCAGCAGTTGTTGGCTGCCACAGTAGGAATGGGATCTTGAACAAAAGAGTTTTCTGTAGCTGAGGCTGACTTTTACACCACTGAGAGTTGTCTTTATTTAAAATTTGATATTTCATTTATCATGGATTTTTGCATTAATTTTGACTTTTAAACATTTTACTAAAATGATTTATTTTTACTACTGAGGTTTTGGTGTCCCTTAAATTTTACAGCTAAAGCAGGTACCTTACTTGCCTGTTTTACCTCAACCTGATCCTAACCCTCTTGACAGCTGGGGGGTAATTGATGATTTGACTCCCTGCAGCCCTGCCGAAAGTACTTCCTCCCAGAGGGCTCTGGCCGAGCGTGTGGTTTCTCCCACAGGAAGTGACATTCCTGGTGGCACATTATTTCTCAGCCTGCATCCCTGAATATTATGTGAAAGAGTCCTCTGCCAACTTGCTGAGTGAGAAATAAACCTTCATTGTTTTAAATCCCTGAGATTTGAGGGTTTGTTACCTACACAGAAATTGGTACTCAATGTAGAATGCCCAATAGCTATATATATATATATATATATATATATATATATATAAAGCAGTTTGTATCAGCTCAGTGATCAAAGTGTGAAGAGCGAGGATGTTGCTATTAGAGGTTGGAAAGATGGCAATTCATTTTAAATAGTAGCCAAACATTCAGTGAAACCAGTACCTTGTTTTTTTGAGAAGGTCCCATACCTAACAAGCTTCTTGCTTGAGAAGTTCAGGAAAAAAAAAAGTTTTGGATGTTTCCTGCTGTGTCTCTCTTTAATCAGTTATTAAAAACAAGTAAACATGTGCTCAGAAAAGTATTCACTGTTTTATAGGCAGGAATGAAGGACAATAGTGGGAATTAACAGTTTTTGTGTCCATGGAACTAGAGTAGGCAATAGCTTCTCAATCCCAAACATTAAAATACAAAATTGGGAAAGCTTCTAAGTGCAAATTATGATTAAAACCTGATTTTCCAGCAAGGGTCAAATTAAGGATACAGATGGTATATCAATCTCTAAAATATCTTATAGCTTGAATTTGTGGAGTCTAGTAAATTGCACATTTTGAGGTTACATTCATCTTTTCTCAGCACTCTAAGAGTGTTCTACTTTGGGCTACTGTCATTACCACTGAGCATGACAATCTGATTGGCTTTTGGATAGAATTTGTGTTCTTTTTCTGTTTTTATGATCTTCTTTTTGCCTTTAATGCACTGAAATTTTCTTTTCATATGATTTTATTGGCATTTATCTTTCCTGTGCCAGTGAAGCTTTCTCAGTCATTATGTCTCTAATATTGCTTCTCCCTCGTGTATTGTTTTTCTCTTTTCTACAATTGCAGTTAGTGTTAGACCTTATCATGTCATCTAGATTGCTTAGCTACTCTTTCACTTTTTCTTTTATATCTCTGGGCTGTATTCTGAATAACAAATGTCTAGATGTATTTTCCATGTAGCCGGTTTTTCTATAAGTTATCCTACACAGTACTGTGATTTAAATTCCAATAATTATATTTTTTTCTAGATGATCTCTTGATATGTCATCAAATATGCATAGTTTTGTTGGTACACTATTTCTTTTTTCTTTCTTTCTTTTTTTTTTTTTTTTTTTGACAGGCAGAGTGGACAGTGAGAGAGAGAGACAGATAGAAAGATCTTCCTTTGCCGTTGGTTCACCCTCCAATGGCCGCTGCGGCCGGCGCACCGCGCTGATCCAATGGCAGGAGCCAGGTACTTCTCCTGGTCTCCCATGGGGTGCAGGGCCCAAGCACTTGGGCCATCCTCCATTGCACTCCCGGGCCACAGCAGAGAGCTGGCCTGGAAGAGGGGCAACGGGAACAGAATCCAGCGCCCCAAGCGGGACTAGAACCCAGTGTGCCGGCGCCGCAAGGTGGAGGATTAGCCTAGTGAGCCGCGGCGCTGGCCATTATTTCTTGTTTTTTTCTTTAATTCTAGCCTTCAATGTAAAAAGTCCTGGGGTGCTAAATTATTTGTTATTTCCATTTATTTTTTCTTGATGAATTATTCATAATTTGGTAAAGTTTTTATTATGAGATCATAATTAGTTGAATTTGATCTCTTGGCATCTTGATGACCCTGGTTGAGGATTCTTTTATTTAAAGGGATATCTTGGTCCCTCTTCTATGTCTATAGGAGAATACTTGAGACTCAGAAATTTATAAAGAAAAGAGGATTATTTAGCTCATAGTTCTAGGTAGAAGATAATGAATAAGTGCATGCAAAAGACATAGAGGACATAAAGGAGAACTTATCTGTTTCCTGTGCTCTCAGGAGAATTAATCCAACCCTGCAGAACTAATCCAGTCTTGTAAGAAAGATATTCATCACTCTAGAAGACTCAATGTCCCAATATGGCCACCGTGGCAATCAAATTTCAACATGACCATATCCAGACCATAAGAGGAGAGTTAAGTTTGTTTCTACAAAAAGCAATTTGGGAAAAGGTCATTTTAAATTCTTGTATTGAAATTAAATTCTTTATGTTGACAAAGGGATAATTCCTATTCTGGATGGGAAAGAGTGGGACAGCATGTCATTCCATCACACTGTTCAGGACAGCATGCAATTGAACTGTTTTATCTAGAAATTTGCGCTTACTATTTTTGGACCACAGTTGAGTGCAGGTAATTGAAACTACAGAAAGTGAAAACACATCTACGGGGAGATGACTGTATAACAAGATTGCATGTGTGAATGTGGGAGGCCATTTTACTGTAATATATTGCTTTTATCCTTTTTCAGTCCCACTTCAGACATATGAAAAAAACTATTGACATTAGTTAGATTTGAGCAATAAAGGATAGACTTCTAGTCTTCATCATAGCCCATGCTTCCATATTTTACACAATTATAATTTCAGTGTCCATATTTTACGCAATTATACTATGAGTGTCCATTCTGACTTAGTCTGTTCTTTTCAATTAACAACATTTCATCAACAGTTGTGTCATTACTATCTGGTATTTGTTAGTACAACTTTAATATTTTAGAACATTCCATAAAATAGCCTGCTATAACTTGCCTAATATGCCCACGTTACTACTATATATACTTGTGTATAATTTTATAATTTTATAGTTTTCTATCATTATGGATGATTTGTGGGGGGAAAAGCTTCTGGGTGAGATGCTTTCTGTCATTAAAAGAATTATTTCCTTAGAACCTATTTTTTCCAGTTCTTATAATTATTTTCCTTAAGACTTGGGAACTAAGTACAATGTTATCAGAAAAGCAACAAGTGTATGCATTTCACAAGAAATTCATCAAATTGTATTTCATCTGTATCTTTTTGTAATATGATTTTGTATATGTTTTCTTTTTTTAAGATTCATTTATTTATTTGAAAGTCAGAGTTAAATAGAGAGAAGAAAAGACAGAGAGAGAGAGAGATCATCCATCTGCTGGTTCACTCCCCAGATGGCCACAACAGCTAGGGCTGGGCCAGGCCAAAGTCAGGAGCCAGGAGCTTCTTCTGGGTCTCCTTCATGAGTAACAGGGGCCCAAACACTTGGATCAACCTCTCCTGCTTTTTCCAGGCCATTAGCAGGGACCTGCATTAACTGGGTTAACCAAATTTACTTGTATTAGTCAATCTTTCAAAGCTGTAGCTTTAAAAAAAATCTCAATAGCCTAAAATAATAAGCATTTGTTTTTCTCTTGTACTTATGTGGAATGGTTTTGGTGCAACATGTTCCACAACTTATAAAAAGAATGAAATCATGTCATTGACAGCAAAATGGATGGAACTAGAGGACATCATGTTGAGTGAAATAAGCCGCACAGAGAAAGACAAATACTGTATGTTGTTCCTTTTGTGTCAAAGCTAACATTAAAAAAATAAAAAACAAACAAAAAAAATCTCAATCTGAACACAAAAGGGTGAGCATACATGCTCATTTTAGGATCCATTATGAAAAGATTGTGCCTGTCTAGCACATGGTATTTTCATAACAAAAGGAAGAACTGCAAGAGACCATGTCTAAAGAAGCAGTTTACTTTAAAGCTTCTGCTACTGATTGGCCTACTGTCACTTCCGCTCATATTTCATTGACCCAAGCAAGGCATGTGGTCAAGCTTGTTAAAGGGCCAGGCATATACTCTGTTACTGAGATTGCTTCAAGTTGCAAGGACACGAATTTGGATTTATGATTAGCTTCATATGAGGTAAGAGATCACCGAAGATAGCCCCCGAAGTGTTCTTTGCTTACATACTGCTCATTCACATTATACAGGGATACTTTAAACAGTTCATGGAAACAATAGAACTAAAGAATAATTTGATTTTGGTGAAAAAAATGTTTGAATCCATGTATAGTTATTTCCATAATGCGCATTTTCATGAACTTTTGAAGATCATTTGTATTTACCCATCTTATTATTATTATTATTATTATTTAATTTGACAGAGTTAGACAGTAAGAGAGAGAGAGACAGAGAAAGGTCTTCCTTCCGTTGGTTCACCCCCAAAATGGTCGCTACAGCTGGCACTGCAACGATCCGAAGCCAGAAGCCAGGTGCTTCCTCCCACGTGGGTGCAGGCGCCCAAGCACTTGGGCCATCCTCCACTCTCTTCCCGGGCCACAGAAGAGAGCTGGACTGAAAGAGGAGCCACCGGGACTAGAACCAGCACCCATATGGGATGCCGGCGCTGCAGGAGGAGGATTAGCCAAGTGAGCCACAGTGCCAGCCCTACCCATCATATTATTTAACACATTTTCTTGACATTATTTATTGCTAAATTTATTTCTCCTTGTAGACTTCAAGTTTCTCAAGGGCAGAGATAACACCTTGCACACTCTGTGTATCCTGGTGCCTAGGAGAGCACACAAAACATGTACTTTCTCAAAGTACATTGAACTGAATGATTTTAGTCTGTACTTCCGGCTCTTTGGTCTTAGAGCTAGAAAAAGATAAAATGTTAATATTTTCCCAAATTACTAGACTACCTTATGTAACTTTTTTTTAAAGAAGAAAAGATTACTACTCCTATTTATTTTTAAATGCCTTTCAGGACTACAGGAGAAAGAGCTGGCTTTCTGTTTGTAATAGCTAACTGCACAAGGAGCGTATTAGCACAGCTCTCATTCTTTTGAATGAGAGCATATTCACCTGGAGCGTATTCACCTGCACTCTGCCAGTTCAATAGAAGCTCTCTGGTCAAGACTGGCTCTGCTTAGGAAGAGGATAAGTGTTCAACAGCTTGATATCCCTAATGCTCAGAGAGCAAGATTATAAGGCTGCCTGCTGAAGAAAGCCAGTTTTCTATTTAAAAATTATTTTTAAAAGGTTTGGATTCTGGGTATAGAGCTCAAAGTACACATTGTCACCACAGAAATGGTGACATGAGAAGGTTAGGATGTTGAGAGGGGGGAGGAAAATACTAAAAAGCAATTTAACTTCAGAAAGGAACACTTATAGTCAAGGCCAATTTGTCCATTAGGCAGAGAAAGGACAGCATCTAAGGCCATTAATACATGGGGCAGACCATGAAAATGCAAGCATTTCAATATCATTTAAAAGGTGAACAAATACATATATTTATAATAAATCAATATTAACATACAATAAAATAAAATATAAATATACTATATATTATATATATAATAATACAAATTCAGTCTGAGACCTATTTGTGTTTATGTCAAAACTATAATATGGCCATAAAATATAATAGTGAATTTTTTTAATGGAGAAAGGAACTCATGAAGACAAAGTTATCTCAGGACCACAAAATGATATGTAACACTATTCCTCACAGTGAGTGAACCTCTCCAAGTAGAAGAAGGAATAGAGGCATTGGGCTGAGCAGAGTCCTCGACAATTGTAGACTTGGTCTCATACTCAGAGCTGAGTATTATTTGGTTCCTAATGATAGAGTTGTAATTTTCAGTATATTCCAGGTACCAATCACTTTGTCATGTGTATGGGATATATGCATTGTAAACATTTCCTTCTAGAATGTGGTTTACTTTTTTACAGTACGTTTTGATGATCAAAAGATTTACATTTTGATGAAGTTTAATTTGTCAGTATTTTTGCATAGCTTTGTTCAGTCTAACAAAACTTTGTGTCTCAATCACCAAAATATCCCCCCAGTCAACTTCTGAAAGATGAATGATTTTAGTGCTTATGTTTACACCATAGATCCATCTCAAATTAATCTCTGTGATGTAATGACAGCAGTTAAAGCTTATTTTTTTCTGTACAGGCATCTTGTCTACTTGTAGTGACACTACTTAGGATAAGACTTTTATTTACTCCTTCAGTTGTAACTTTGATGCTTTTGTCAGTAATTCAATAACTGCTTAAATGTAGGCCTCTTTTCAGGCTCTCTATTCTCTTCCATTGATCCATTTTCTGATTCTTATGCTATGCTGTTTTGATTGTTGTAGCCTTACCTTACAGTAAGGTAGTATAACTCATTTAATATTTTCAAAATTGTTTAGAAAAGTCTAGACCCTTTGAATGTCTATAAAATCTTAATATAAGCTTGTGAATTTCCTTCTTTTTAAATTGCTTATTTATTATTTTATTTTCATTTCATTTGAAAGGCAGAGGCATACAGAGAATGACAGAAATCTCCCATCCACGGTTTCCGTTCCCAAACCCTGCAGCATCCAGGACAGATAAGGCTGAAGCCAGCATCCTCCACATGTCTGGCAGGGATCCACGTTTTTGAGCCATCATCTGCTGCCTCCCAGGGCGCACATTAGCAGGAAATTGAATAGGAATTGGACCCAAGATTCCAGCCAGGCATTCTGACCTGGAATTCCTGCATCCCGAGCAATGTCTTAACTACTGCACCAAATGGCCACCACTAGCTTGTGAATTTCTACAGCACAATCTTACTGGGTTTTGATTAGGACTGCATTAAATATACTGAATCTCCTAATAGATAAAAATGGTATACAGCTCCACTGATTAGGCCTTTTAAAACAAATTTAACGTGAAAGCAAATTTTTCTCATATTCAATGTGGATGTTTTGTACATCTTTTGTTAAATTACTACTAAGTATTATATGTCAACACAATTATAAATTTATTCATTTGATTAGAATACACAATTGAATTTTTTGTGTTAATTTTGTTACCCATGTACTTACTAAACATTGTCATTATTTCTAATTTTTTATATATTTCTTAGGATTTTCTATGAAAATTATAAAGTTATCTGTGAATAGAACTAGTTGTACTAATTTTCCTTTCTGATTTTTATGTCATTTATTTATTATTGGGGCAATGCCTAACACTTTCAGAAAAATATTAAAATAATGAAGTCGAATTTGCTTATTGACTCTGATCTGAGTAAGGTCACAATAAATATTTCACAATGAAATTTGACAATATTTGTAAGTTTTAAAAGTTATTCATAGAATCAAAAAATTTATCTTCTATATTTTTTCTGATTTTACTGACATAGTGAACTAAATTGATTTTTGAATATTAAAATAACTTTGCCTTCCTGGTCATAAAGTATTATTATTTTTTACATTATTGCATTGCTTTCCATCTGGTAATATTTTTTGAAGATTTTTTTTTTTTGTCCAGGCCCAGTACTGTGACATAGCAGGTTAAGCTGCCTGCATTGCAAGTATCCCATCTGGATGCCAGTTCATGCCCCCACTGTTCCACTTCATTTTTGTGTTGGGAATATTCAAAATTTCCTGGTCTAGCTGTTTTGAAAATACTTTATGGCTAACTATGGTGTTTTACTGTGCTATAGAACTCTAGAACTTAATCTTTCCTTCTAAACTGTATTTTAAAGTCTGTTAACCAGTCATTCTCTCTCTCCTGCTCTCTATTCCCACAGGTCAGTGCTAAATGTAATCATATTTTTCTAAAATAAAATGTAAAAGAGCATTTCAAAAAGTTTGTGAAGTATGGAATTGAAAGGTAAATTTATTTTGGGTCTTCAAAACGTTCCAAACTGCTCATGGACTTCAAAATTTTTACAATAAAATAAACTTAGAGTTTAATTCATTTTCCACTATCTTTCTGAACTACCCTTGTATTACTAATTCAAAATAATGTTTAGTTTTTGTAAAATCAATCAATATTAAGACTTTCTGTGATGAACACAAATACTCAAAAGTAGGAGTTTTAAGGCCAGTTTCATAATTTTTATTTTTTTTCTCATTTATTTGAGAGGTAGAGAGAAACAGAGAGGAAGAGAGAGTACTCACATCTAATTGTTTATGTCCCCAGATGTTCACAATGGCCAGGGGTGGGCCAAACTGAAGTCAGGAGCCAGGAACTCAATCCAAGTCTCTAATGTAGGTAGCATGAGCTCAATTACTTGAGCCAGCACTGCTGCTTGCGAGGATTTGCATTAACAGGAAGCTAGAATCGGGAGCCACAGCTGGCTATTGAGCTCAGATATTCCAATATGGACAGTGAGCGTCTTTACCACTAGACTAAACCCTACTGCTATTTTTACGATTTCATATCAGCCTCTGTAATCTATTTCTGTATTTCATGGCGCTCAAAGTTTAGAAACATCCTTATTCTTACAGATATGTAATTTCAGTTCAGACTGGTCATGTCTTTTTACCAATCTTGTAATCATAGATGCCATCCAAATAGTCAAAAAGCCGGAGAAGCAGATCTAAGATCTACATTAAAGCCAAATAAACTGGCTTCTTTATTAATATATTAGCAGCTTTTAATACCTTTTGAAGAAATATTTACTATAGTTTCATAAGATAGTAAAGATATATTTAGTCTGGAATTAGAATAAATTTTTAAAAATAGTTTTCTTACAATATCTTTGGAGACAGGTGTTACCTGCAGACACTTCATAACTCATTGCCTAATCAACGTTATTTGTTTAAGTAATCAAATAGGAAATAACCTTTTGGATAAAAGTCAACTTCAACTATCTTAGGAGGTTATACCCTTAAGTGTAGCATGCAGTTGAAATGATAAATAAGTACCTCTGTCACAATTATATTCTCAATTAATTGTTGTTAAAAACATGGTAAAGTGTTATTGTTATTATTCCTGATATACACTTGAAAAGAGAATTATTAAAATAAAACTGTTGGTATCAAGCTAGAAATTCAAATATAAGCCTTATGCCATTGAAGCTCACAAATCACTGTCTGCAGAATGCGAGGACTGTAGTGTTTCTACAGTTCATGCCCAGCTATAATGGCCTCCTGTGTTCACTCATCTGTGATACCTTGCTTAACTTTTGTTTATTAAAACACAGTCTTTATAAATTTATCAATATGGATAACATTTTATTCATTGTAATCTTTCTTTGGAAGAATGAAGTTTATTTTTTGTTTTGTTTTAGTTTTAAGGAATGCCTTGAGAATCTCAGAGGAGCAAGAGCAGAACTCCTTTCTGAGGCTGGCTGGGTTGTCTCCAAGTTTCTAGAAGAGGAGAAAAGAAACTGTACATTATTGATAGAAAATAAAGAGGTGAATAACTATAGAAGCAGTTCTGTT
The DNA here is from genome assembly GCF_964237555.1 of Oryctolagus cuniculus. NCBI lineage: Eukaryota > Metazoa > Chordata > Mammalia > Lagomorpha > Leporidae > Oryctolagus > Oryctolagus cuniculus. The sequence goes on from NC_091432.1 coordinate 92,829,094, forward strand.
CATCTAAAAGCAGAGGTATCTAATAATATATCTGTGCCTGTTTTCACCCTTTCTGCCTCAAATGCATTCTGAGCAAATTTTTTCTGATGATTTGAGACATCTTAATATGTCTCCTTCAGAGTAAGCTATGGTTATTTAGAGACTAGGAAAGTTTCAAATGGTAGAAACCAAGATTTGAACCCAGGAATTTCGATTTTACTCCATTGTCTTCCATGATGAAAGTGTGGCGTTACCAAGAGTACTCATATCTTGAGAATAATAAACCCTCAGGACTACGCAATGCTGCCTAGAATTCCTGGCATTGGAAGTGCACTTTCAGAGACTGAGAGGCCACCAGTTGAAATGTAGTAACGATGTTTCTTTATTGGCCATGAACTTTGGGTTTGATGGTCATTAGAGATAATTCTAATGCACTGTTTTTATACCCTCCTATATTTTTCTCTACTTTGTTCTTGAAGTTTCTCTTGTGGAAGTAGCTATAAACTCTAGTCCTGCCTTAATCGGGCTCCAGCGATGGTGGTCATGGGAGTTTCCAATGCATCTTTTACAGGATATTTATTTATCTTGTTGGAAGAATTCAGCCTAAGTGATCCATAACCTGGTGTTACTGTCACAGGAAGCTTATTTATACTGAAAGATGCACCAATGATTCTTTTCTGACCTTTGTCAAGTTTATTCCTTTTTTTTTTTTTTTTTTTTTTGACAGGCAGCGTGGACAGTGAGAGAGAGAGAAGGTCTTCCTTTTGCTGTTGGTTCACCCTCCAATGGCCGCTGCGGCTGGCGCACCACGCTGATCCGAAGGCAGGAGCCAGGTACTTCTCCTGGTCTCCCATGTGGGTACAGGGCCCAAGGACTTGGGCAATCCTCCACTGCCTCCTGTGCCACAGCAGAGAGCTGGACTGGAAGAGGAGTGACTGGGACAGAATCTGGCTCCCCGACTGGGACTAGAACCCGGTGTGCCGGCGCCGCAGGAGGAGGATTAGCCTATTGAGCTGCGGCACCGTCCTGTCAAGTTTATTCCTATCAAGATAACCACTTGCTAGGACACTCCAGATTGAGAGGAGCCCTAGGTTAAGATGTTTCAGCCAAGAGAGACACAAAAGAGACTACATCATAAAACACATGAAGTTAAAGAGAAGCAGCATATTATTGACAGATCCCAGAGAGAAGGCAGCAGCATGCATTGTAGGGCAAATAGCAAGGGGAAAGGGCAGCCATGTGGAACATTCACACTCAGCTAGTGCTAGGAGAGCAAGAAGGAGTGGGCACTCTGGACCTAAGCCTTCCTAGGGTACCACTCAGGGTTTTCCAAGGGGGTTCTAACTGGTGAGCTTACAGTGAGTAGGCATAACTTCAGTGGATTCACCTGTGAGGGAGGGGGTCCAGCAAGGAGAGATACAAGGGTCAGTGGGCCATGCCAAGTAAGTTGTCTCTAGCTATCCCATAAGAGAGTGATCACAATGAGGTGGTTGAATAAGATGGGTATCTGAATTGATCACACTGAAGAAGTGGGGAGAAGTAAAGAACTGGAAACTGTATCAAAGGTGACTAAGCTTTGTTTCTGGTATGAGAAATTCCAATTTAGATTCAAAATAGAAACCCAGGCAAGCTGAAATTATATGAAATCACTATATTACTATCTTAAAGTCTCTAAATTGGATGGGTTTCTAGGAATAAATTAACCCCGCAAATAGTATATGAAATATGTGTGTGTAACTATGATTTTCTTCCCAGAAAGAAAATTTTTATCATATTTATAACATGAAAAAGGTTAAGAATCACCTAATATATATATCTTTGTTTATTATAAATCTATCAAAATCAAAGAATAACTTATATGTGTGTTAAATTATTAGCAATAATAACACTTGGAAAAGATTACCAATTAAAATGGGTTTAAAAAGATTTTCAATATTACTATAGAAAAAATACAAGTACACATTTTTCTACCTAGCCAGCTAGTTATTTATCTAACTATGAATCATATTATCTAATACTCATCTATCTATATATGGTTTGTTTTGCTTTGTAATGATTTATAATTTACAAGTGTTCTTTTCACATATTATCTCTTTAATCCAGTGCAAATCCTGTGTGTTGGACAGTGTAATTACTGTGATGATAAACCAGGAAACAGATTTGGGGTCACACTTGACTCATTCTGTTATTATGTAGCTAGGACTCAAACTCAGGCCTGTTAACATCCAACTCCCACAGCACTAACAAAGCTCACCTTTCTATTTCTTAATCTATTCGCTTCACAGTTATATTGAGAAATAATAGACAAACAAAAACTGCACATTTCAAGTGCCCAATTTGACAAGTTTTCCTATATGAATAAATAGAAGATAGATAGATATGATAGATAATCTGTGAAATGAGCACAATCAAGGGAATTAATGAAGACATCCCTAAAGGTTTCATGTCCCTTAGTAACCTCTCGCAATTTTTGTCATCTTTCCATCCCTAGATAACCATTAATCTGCTTTCTCTGACTACAGATTAGTATGCATTTTAAGAGCTTTTTAAATAAATGGAATCACATAATTTTATCTCTGTTTTTCAAAGAAACTTTTAAAAATTTCCATTTAATTTTTAATTTTTTAAAAAATATCTATTTATTTGAAAGGCAGAGAGAGAGAGAGACAGAGAGAGAACGAGAAGGAGAGAGTGAGCAAGATGGAGAGATCTTCCATCTGCTGGTTCATTCCCCAAATGGCCATTGTTTTCATTTAGTGTATTATTTATTTCAGACTTTGTAGCAGCTGAATTTATTGTTTTGTGTTTTCTGTGTCACCACTTAACCTTTGAATACAACGAATGTTTATAAGTATAAGGAGTCATTAATGTTATTTTTACTATTTTAGCATCAGTGCCAATTCTGATTGTTTTAATTTTTCTCTTCATGATTTGTATTTTCTTATTTCTTTACATTCCTGCTAATTTTATTTGGATATATGACATTGTAACTTTTGCCTTTTTGGTGCCCAAAATTTCTTTATTTCTGTAGTTATTTATTTATTTGAAAGGCAGTGTTACAGAGAAAGAGAAGGAGAGGTAAAGAGAGAGAGATCTTCCATCCGCTGATTCACTCCCCAAATGACTGTGTCAGCAAGAGCTGGTCCATTCCGAAGCCAGGAGCCAGGAGCCAGGAGCTTCTTCTAGGTCTCCCACCTGGGTTCAGGGCCCAGGGACTTCGGCTGTCTTCTGCTGCTTTCCCAGGTAGCTGGATTCTGCTGCATTAGCAGGGAGCTGGATCAGAAATGGAACAGCCAGAATTTGAACTGGTGTCCATATTGGGATGCCAGCACTTCAGGTAGAGGCTTAACCTGCTACATCACAGTGCTGACCCCTTTATTTATTTATTCATTTTTATTTTTTATATTTTTTGTAAATAGTTTTAAGCTTTGCTCTGGCTACAGTTAATTGGAATCAGATTGATCCTTTTTTGTCTTACCTTTATTTTTTTAAATGCTTTATTTATTTGTTTAAAAAGCAGAGTGACACAAAGAGAGGAGAGACACAGAGATATCCACTGTTTCACTTCTCAAATGCCTACACCAGCCAATATTGCAGCAGGCTAAAGCCAGGAGCCAGGACCTCCAGCCAAGTCTCACACATGGGTGGCAGGAAGCCAACCATCATCTGCTGCCTCTCAGGTGCATTATCAGGAAGACGGATGGGAAACACGGGCAGGACTCCAATCAATCAGACCTCTGTTATGGCTTGCAGCTGTCCCAAGCCATGGCTTAACCCACTGTGCCACAAAGCCTGCCCGTGGCTTTCTAGCTCTGTTAGGTAGGCTCAGAGCAGTGATTTAGTTCACACCAATTATGCTCATTATGGAGGCAACGGACTAAGGTACGCCACCAAATGCCCCTTGATTTAGAAGTTCTTCTGGTCTGGCTGATGGGAAAAGGCACTATCTCTGTCCTTGTGTGTGTGCTCAGCACTGTTACAAAACTTTTGGTTGTTTTATTTCATTACTTTGGATGGTTTTCTAATGTGCATGAGTTTCTCAATACTCTGCTGTATGTTCAAGGGGATCCGATGAACTCATGTGAAGTTCTTGCCCCGTGTGGCTTTCTCCTCTTTAGGATCCTGTCTTGCTGGTTCCAGCTATGTCGATGTGTCTGGACTCTCAGATTAATCTCAACTCAGAATTCACTGCGATCTGCCAAGGTTCCCCTTCCTCTATTGTATCTTAGAAAATAACTCAAGGTGGTAAACTGAGGATTTCTTGGGCTCACCTCATTTATTCCTACTCTCTGTCCATCACTGATTTATGTAAAATGCATAACACCATTATTTAATATATTCTTCAAGCTTTTAGTTACTTCAAGTAAGGAAATAAACATGGCCCAAATTACTTCATGATGACCAGAAGGATACATCTCTTGTCAACCCAGAAGGTCCTTAGAAAAAGGAGAAAAGTGCCCTGCTTTTTTGCCCTTTGTGACTTTATACTTTCACAACACCCTCTTCTACCTGTAGCCTTTTCATTTCCTGGAACTAGAAAAACTATTTCTTCTCCAATGTGCAACCCTACTATACAATATTCAGGAGATTATGATTATTCTATAAATGTCTGATTAAATAAATGAGCAAAATAACCAAATATGCAAAATCCCAGTCATATTGGGGGAATGAGATGCAAATAAAATGCTTATATACTACATACTAATTTTAAATTTTTTTTCATAAGTTAAAATTGAAATAGAAGAGAAAAAAAGGAATGGAGAATGGCCGGTGCTGTGGCATAGTGGGTAAAGCCACTGCCTGCAGAGCCAGCATCCCATATGGACACCGGTTCTAGTCTCAGCTGCCCCTTTTCCCATCCAACTCCCTGCTAATGTGCTTGGGAAAATAGTGGAAGATGGCATAGGTGCTTGGGTCCCTGCACACACGTGGGAGACCTAGAAGAAGCTCCTGGCTCCTGGCCTCGGACTGGTACAGCTTCAGCCTGCGGCCATTTGGGAATGAAACTGCAAATGGAAGCCCCCTCTCTCTCTCCCTCTGTCTCTCTCTCTGCTCTCTGTAACTCTGCCTTTCAATAAATAAATAAATCTTTAAAAAAAAGAATGGAGAAGGGAAATTAAGGAAGACTTGTGAATGTTATTAGCTCTTTCTTAAAGGTCAAGAGGGACTCCGAACCTCCTGCAAAGAAATACAGCATACTATGGGCCTCAGAAATTACCACCTGGCCAGTACCCTCACAATGGAAAAGGGACTACACACACTAATATTACATACACTATACTTAAGGAGCCTAAAATCAACAAATCAAATAATTGTGTTAACAGAGTTTTGTTGGGACTACACAGAATGAGCATGAATCGAACACAAGCAGAAGGGCTATCTAGTTGCAAACTGGACAAGATAATTTCTGAGACCCCTTCTAGCTTCACACATTTTTTTGTGTGAGGAATCCACGTGGAAGTGAATCATCCTCTGTATTACACTGAGAAAGATTTAATTCGCTATTTACAGCAGTGCAATTTCACATGATTTTCTCTTAATTTACTTTTCCTCTAAAGGATTGTTTTAATTTGAAATGTCATTAGTTTAGCAGTATTTACATTTTAATGCTGCATCTGTTACTTTTTAAATGTTAAATTTTCATGGTTGTAAACTCAGGCCTTATTTTAAAATAAATAAAGCTTATGGGCAAAATCATGCTATGAAAATAACTGCATATGAAGTCTTGTGGTCTGTGTTTTATTTCTCTCAATTAATATAGCAGTGTTCCCAGAAAGCAAAATAAAACAAACCACAAAAATCACTGCCTTTTTGAGGTTAATTCTTCCATGAAAACCATGATGGGTCAGGACACCCTTGTGTATTTTTATACCTGCCCATCTTGATATATGTCTAATATTTTCTCCTGCCTGTAATTCTGTAAACATTCTATCCTTAGTGAGTGCTTATTTTTGATGCAATCAAATCCATGGCACACCTGTCTCAGTGGATGAAAAGAGAGTGAGTCATTTGGGAGGATGGCGGTCACATTAACTTTTGGAAGTTACAAAGGATAATTTATGAAATTGAATTTTTGAGGACATAACATGATGCCCTCATGATGGAAAAGAACTCATGGGTCTACTGAAAGAGGTTATCTCCTCATTCTCACTAAGAGGTTGCAGAGTCATTGCCAAATTAAACTCTAGGGTAAGTGCTGTAGAGGTTAGTAAAGTAAGTAGATGTAGCCAGTTGTAAAAAGTTTCAATCAGCAAGTTGACTCTGGCTGTTCCTCCATGACTGTAAATCAGCCCAGTCTAACATGTTTGTACATTTCTGTTCTGCTTCAGTTTTGGAAATACGGTTTTTCTCCGGTGCACATGCTGTATGTGTTTTAGGGCTACAGATTTGAGGAATAACAGAACCAGTGTTTTGCCATTGAGTTGTGGCCTTTGACTGCCAGTGGAAGCAGGGTGTTTCATGTGGTCTCTGAGATCCTTCCCTAGCTGTGCATTGAACAGGGAGAAGAGCATACGAATGGAGGATAAAAGCCTGCCCTCTGATGGACCAGGGCACAGAGTACACCGTGTCAGGACAGCATTTCATAATGACAAGGAAAAGCAATTTGCTCATCTAGGTGAGTGCTTTATACTCTGCGTGTGTGACCTGAAGAAGGTAAATTACTTTTTCCTGGTACCACTTGGTATCCAGGAGGAGGTAATTTACCTCATAATGTCAAGACACCCTGCTGCCACAAAAGTGGTTATATCCCTGGCTTGATAGGAGGAGAGTACTTGGCTACAGTCAGGCTGATCCCTGCATAAATCGCGCGATCCAAGGCTGAGATGTTTCAGAACATACAAGCAAGAGCACAGATGAACAGATGCTCTTTTTTTTTCTTCTATGGGTGGTTAGGAGCATGTTTTTCATGTCTCCATTGGCTGTGATTTAACTACACTGTTCCTTTGGCAACAGGTTTGATTTTTTTTTTAAGTCTATAATGATTAAAATGAAAGTAAACTTTTCTCACTGATCTATAGGAATAAATTCAGCCCCACACATGCCTAGTCGCTAGATGCTAAGGAAATGAGTTGCCTTGTTTTCTGTTTTGCAATCCTGCATCTGGAAATGAGGATGTGGTGAAATGGAGACCTGAAACAAGCCCACCTCCTTAGGAAGTTTTTCAGTCTAAAGTGATGGCTAAAAAGACAATGTTCCAAGTAGAATGACTTTTTTTTTTAAGATTTGTTCATTTATTTAGTTGAAAGGTAGAGTTACAGAGAGTGAGGGAGAGATGGAGATATTCCATCTGCTGGTTCACTCCCCAGATGGCCACAACAGCCAGGGCTATGATAGGCCAAAGCCAAGAACGTCATCCAGGTCTCCCATGTGGGTGGCAAGGGCTCAAGGATTTGGGCCATTTTCCACTGCTTTTCTCAGGCTGTTAACAGAGAGCTGGATTAGAAGTGGAGCAGCAGGGGTGTGAACTGGCATCCTTATAGGATGTTGGCACTGCAGGCAGTGGCTTTTACCTGCGGCACCACAAAACCAGCCACCAGAAAGTCCCTGTTTGAACTCCTTCTTTATGAGAAGAAAAATTATCACTAGGAATTCATTACCTTTGTTGCATCTTTCAAGACAGAACTTTAGGGAGAATAACACTCCCTGTGTATAAATATTCATGCTTAGGAATCTTTAAAACATAGTCACACTGGGCAAAGCCAGTTAACTTAAAGCTCAACTTTGGCACATCTGCCTTTCATTAACTGACAAGGCTGCACTGCCCTTTTTCTCCATGATGTCTACAAAACCCAAAGGGAATAGAGTTGTATACAAAGGTGAAGAATTGAGATATCATTGTTCATTCATTTGTTTATTTATTAGATATTTTCAGAGAACCTACAACATGCTAGATATTGTACTTGAATCTGATATCAGAAGATAACACAAATATCCTACTGTTCACTTTCAGGGCTTCTAGTCTGGCTAGGTACATGACAGTAAGTAGAAAAATAGAAATAAAAATGAAAATCTGATATAGGAAATGGAGAGATGCTATAAGAATCTATATGGGAGGGCATAATTTAGGCTGGAGAATGCAGTGTCAATTAAAGCTTCCATTTTTAAAGTGGAGACCAAAGAATAAATGTGGATACCAAGAATGAGGTGGGATTTGAGCATTCCCAGTAGAGAAATTAAGTTGGGTGGAGGTGCTAAGACTTGAACACCTTGAAGCAGCCAAGGAATTAAAAGGAAATCAATGTAGTAGAGAAAATCTTTTGAGGTAAGAATAACTTAATATGAGATTGTTTGTTGTTTATTAAACGTCTATTAGCAATTACCCTGTGCCTATGACAGCTATAAGTGCCTTAACAATACTAATTCATTAACTCCCAATGACCCTACAAGGCATGTACTACTATTCCCATTTTATAGATGTGGAAACCTAGGGACAGAAGGTTTTATAGTGAGAGTACAGAACATATCCATGTGAAATATTTAATATTTTATCGAGAAATATAGTGATTTAAAGCATTAATGCCCTTATTGAATGTATAAATTAGCTAGGTATTAGTGATCAATACCCAAAGGAAACTGGGAAGTAGGAGTCTAACAAAAACGGATGGGAAAATTGGTCAGGAGGCTACTGCAGTACTCTAGGAGTGAGATGATATCACAGGGCAATGCAAATAGTTGGATGTATTCAAGAGATGTTTTAGGGATTCAAACAGCAGAATTTGGAGATGGAAAGACATGATCTAGGGTAGGAGGAAGGTGACCTCAGGGATGGTTTTTATGTTCTCTGACAAAGGATCAGGAGTTGGCCTTGTGTTCAAGCCCACATCCCATATCAGAGTGCCTGGGTTAAAGTCCTGGCTCTGCTCCTATTTCCAGATTCTTGCTAATGTGCACCTTGGAAAGCAACAGGTGATGGCTCAAGTAGTTGGGACCTCCCAACCTAATAGAAGTCCTACACTGAGTTCCTGGTTTCAACCTGGCCCAACCCCAGTTGTTGCAGACATTTGGGGAGTGAATCAGCAGGTGGAAGATATCCATTTCTCTCAGTAAGTATTGAGGTATTGATATAGTCTACAAAAATAACTAGAGTTTTGAGACCATATAGGTTGTACATAAATGATAGCATTGGGGATATTTATACCACCTCTATATAATTGGCTTAGGAGTATAGCCATAGGATGATGCTGGAGAGAGGAAATATGATCACCAAAATGGTCCTAGTGTCAATTTGTGTTATAGTAATAACAGCATTTTTGGTAACTTAACATTCTAAGGTTTGAAATACTTTAACATTCGAGACCCTTCTTTTATCCTGCCATTGATACTTTGGAAACCTTAATCTCTAACACACTTCACTAACCTCTGCCCCCAACTAGGAGTATTCTAATAATCATCCAGAGAAGAGCTATGTGTTATACAACTTAGCTATTTTACTCATTTGTAACACTGAAGTGTGCTTTTGCTAGGCCAGATCCCATAATAAAGAGCAGGTTAGATCAATTTTTTTTCACCACACTGGGCTATGGAATGGAGCATGAAATGATGCCTAGAAAAAGTAATTCACCTAAATCTGCTTTGTGATAAGCTATTCCCTAGAAACTTATAGCACCTAATAACATTTCTGAAAAGAAAAAAAAAGAGAAAAAGCTTTGGAAGCCATTGTCCCTCCTTTAATCCCACAATCTACTGACTTTATAATCTTCTCTGCAGTTTATTTCTTTATTTCCTTCTGCTTTTTTAATTTCATCTAATAATTTCAGCTTTTCCTAAATCTTGCTTCAGTCGTCTTTGTATTTTCTCCTCTTGGTTAACTAATGGATAGAGATCATTTTATTGGCATTGGGGGCAAAAAGAATGCATGAAATGAGTAAGTGTGCTTGAATGTGCACACATGGTATGTGTATGTGCATATATATAGGATTCATCAAAAACTTACAAAAATTATAATAGCTTAATTAAGTCAATTTATTTCTTAAGATTCATTAATTTGTTTGAAAGAGAGTGACAGAAAAAGAGATACAGATGAGTGACAGACAGAGAGATCTTCCATTCACTCATTCACTTCTCAGATAGCCTCATGGCCAGATCTGAGCCAGGAAGAAGATAGGTCCTGTGAACTCCAGCCGATCACCCACATATGCAGGGGCCCAAGCTGTGTGGCCATCTTCTGCTGCCTCTCAGGCACATTAGCATGGGAAGTGATTGGAGGCTAAGTAGCCAGGATTCAAATCCTGAAACCATCTTTCCACACAGATATCCCAATCATTGACTTACTTGACTATCCCTAATTAGCCCAACTTAGACACTCACAATGCATAAGTATTTCAAAACTTCATGTTGCACAGGAAAAATATTTATCTCATTCTTATTTTTTAAATTAACTTTTAGAAATGACATAACTTGGCATTCATTATTGAGTTCTATTCTTCTAATCACCTTGTCATGTGAGAGCAGAGCATAGGATTTTTTTTTTGGGGGGGGGGGAGGCAGAGTTAGACAGTGAGAGAGACAGAAAGAAAGGTCTTCCTTTTTTGTTGGTTCACCTCACCAAATGGCCGCTAAGCCAGCATGCTATGGCCAGTGCAATGCGCCGATCTGAAGCCAGGAGCCAGGTGCTTCCTCCTGGTCTCCCATGCAGGTGCAGGGCCCAAGCACTTGGGCCATCCTCCACTGCCTTCCCAGGCCACAGCAGAGAGTTGGACTGGAAGAGGAGCAACCGGGACACAATTCAGCGCCCCAACCGGGACTGAAACCCGGGGTGCTGGCGCTGCAGGCGGAGGATTAGCCAAATGAGTTGCCGCACCGGCCAGAGCACAGGATTTTGACTCTGCGTTCTGTGCTCTGCAAATGAGGAGAGTGCTACTAAGAAGCCAGGTCTACTTTGATTCCATCTGTCTTCATGAGTTTCATTTTCAGAGGAATTTGGACAGGATGATCTTCAGTGATCCTCCTACTGCTAAAGTTCTGTGAGTCTTTTGCTATGTAAAACTACAGTTTGATAAAATTTAAATTACAAAAAATCATCTTTTTAGTGGGTATAGCTTCTCTGATATTTTTTCCAAAAGAAACTGCGAAGATGAGAGTATGAGATTGAAAGCAGATTAAAAGGAAGACTTGTCAGATTGTTTACAACAGAAGTGCATGAAAGACAAAAGAAAAAAATTAGCATTTTAATAATATTACTTTCTCACACTAAAAAATAATAATAGTTGAGACTATGAAATGTGTTGAAGTACGTTTCCTTGGCTAGAGAGTTTTTGTGTCAGATGAATATTGAACTCTGTCGCTCCCCCTCTTCGTGGAGGAACGACACTAAACCCTGCCTAGGCTTCATATCCGAGTCACGGCACCATTATGTCGCTCCCCCTCTTCGTGGAGGAACGACACAGGACCCTGCGCTGTTCTTTTGTCTGCTCGGCCCTCCCCGGGTTTGCTGCTGGTTCTTCCCGGGTTGGCTACTATCCCTTCCACCTCCGTGGAAGGGCAGTTCCCCCTGGCCACATTCCCCACTTCCGCAGGGGAGCAGCACACCGCCGGCCGGCTCTCTCGGGGGCTGCACAGGTGTTCCCTTAGATGTTCCCCTTAGATGTTCCTGGTGCATGCCGTCTCTCTCCTCCTTTATAGTCCTCCTCTGCCAATCCCAACTCGGCTGCCCACACGCCGAGTACGCTGCTCTCCAATCAGGAGCAAGTCCTACAGTTTATTGGTTGAACTGGAGGCAGCTGTGCAGAAGCTGTTTACTTCTCTCCCAGCGCCATATTGTGGGAGAGCAGATGCATAGAATAAGTCTTAATTCCAGTAACTTAGTCTAGTCCGGATTGCTCCCCACAGAACTCCTGATGAAATGTTGCTGTTTCTTTTTTTCCTAATCAATTCTCATGTTAATGTGATATGAATACAAAGAGAACAGATTCCATGTAGTTCAAAGATACAGTTCAAAGAACATGACACTTCTCTTTCCCCCTCTTTCTCTCCCTCCCTACCACCTCTTTTCATCCTCCCTCTATTCCTTCCTTCCTTTCTTCTTTAATTATTGACATAACATTTTTATTTACATTATAGTCAAAGGCTTAATGCTCCACTATATGAAGAGTACAACAAATAAAAGTAAAAAGACCATAGTGCCATTTAGATGTTTTCATTGATCACCTTTTATTATTTCTATATCATTGCTTCTATAAACATGTGGTTACCATCTCCAAAATTCAGAATTTCTGAAGAACTGTGATAATGAAAAAAGTTCAGTTAAAAAGGAAAAATTGTGAATATAATCTATTATATAAAAAACTACGAGTTCAATACACAAAGTATTTGGACAGATATAAATTACTGAAAGAAATGAGCTAATGGAAAGATGTTTGCAAATGGCAGAGTGAGCTTTTTGAAAACTGTAAAAAAAAAAAAAAATCCTCCACATGACTTGATTTCAGCCCAAGGAGAACTTGATAACATGAATTTGGCCTTGGCTGGAAATATGAATCACCAAGGGAGATGGCTCAGCATTGCCTCTTGACATCAAATTTTGCATGAAAAAGAGCACTTTGTCTAAGCCAGACAAGCTATAGACTGTAAAGACTCTAGGCGTGTTAAAGGACCTCAGTGTGAAAAAAAAAAAATGCTACATGTACAGAAAGTTATAAAGTAAAAATCTATATTATCACATCCAGAGAGTTCCCCTCTCTCTACACTTTGGATTGTCACTCCAGTGGTAAAAGGAGAAGCCATAAAGAGGTGGAGGGATAACAATTCTGAAAGGCTGGCGCTGTGGCTCACTAGGCTAATCCTCTGCTTGCTTGCGCCAGCACTCCGGGTTCTAGTCCCGGTTGGGGTGCTGGATTCTGTCCTGGTTGCTCTTCTTCCAGTCCAGCTCTCTGCTGTGGCCTGGGAAGGCAGTGGAGGATGGCCCAAGTGCTTGGGCCCTGAACCCGCATGGGAAAGCAGGAGGAAGCACCTGGCTCCTGGCTTCAGATCAGCGCCTGGAGGCCATTTGAGGGGTGAACCAACAGAAGGAAGACCTTTCTCTCTGTCTCTCTCTCTCTCACTGTGTAACTTTGCCTGTTCCAAAAAAAAAAAAAAAAATCTGAGAAGGAGGGAAATTAGGATGGGATCGAAACTGAGAGTTTCAGGTAGGGTTACAAGGACCTCTACTCACCCTGTAAAATAGAAAACATGCTATCTGCAGTCACCCTTGTTTTCTAAATAGTGATTGGTAAACAATAGATAGTCAAGAAATGTTTGTTGAATGATCAGAGGGAAATGGTAGTAAATTTTTTTAAAAAAAATGAATACCAAAAGGGGCTGGAGTTTAGTAAAAATTTCTAATGAAAATGCAAAACAAATGTAAAAGTTATTGGGATTAGGAAAGGGCCAAGAGAGGTTGATCCCTGGCTGGGTTTGCAAATGACAGACAGACAGAATGACAGTCTATCCCTTGTGCTTTATTAATCTGTAACCAGAATGTCAAAATTGAAAAATGTAAGACAGTTACATACACATGGAAACCCAATAGTAGAACAGTTGTTTAAAGGTTTTATTGAAGCATTTGAAGCAACACAATAAAACAGAAATGCCGGATTTCTGGAGATATGAAAATACTAAAAAATTACTTGAAATAAATGAATTATAGACACAAAATGATATGGCCTATACTCCAAATTTGATAATATTCAGGAAACTTCTAGAATGGATGATTAGGCAAAGCCAAACTGACATGGTTGAATGCTGGCTCTGCCACTAACAGCTGTCTAAATGTCAATAAGTTATATAACCCCTCTAGGCTTCAGCTTCCTCAGCTTTAAAATTGGAATACTGCTATGACTTGTCTAACAAAGATCTTGTGAAGACGGAGTCCTCCTAAGGCGTGAAGAAGATCCCAGCCACGCAATAAGTGCCTATCAGATTAGGTATCATTGTTTTTATTATTGATAATACTAAAATGCAAGTGATCATCACCAAGGGATACATCCACTAAGAAGCAATCCTACTTCATATGAAAACTTTCCTTCTTTATTTTGGAAAGGTTTTTGTGTTGCTTATTCAAGGATGTCTCACATGTGTGTTTGGATGCCAGTGGAGTCATTTGACGATCTTTATAGGTTTCCTTGTGATGATAGCAATGTCATTCTTGGGAAAAATATTTACCCTGGAGAGTATAATAATGCTAGGAGGACAAATGACTTAGCATACTTTCTACCTTTAAGGACTACACAGAGTACTAGAAGTTATGGTCAAGATTCTGCTTATCGTAAAAAACTTTATATTAATTAAAATTTCTTCAAAATTATTACTTTCAGAGTTAAAAGTAATTTGGAAATCTTCCAGTCCAAATGTTTATATAATAACTGAAAAACTGAGGCTAAGAGTTGTCCAATGAATTGTCCAAAAGCACATGGCTAATGTGCAGCAGCTGTGATGTGAACTTACATTTTTTGGTTACCAGATGTGTGTGTGTGTTTTAAGATTTTATTTAGTTGAGAGGACAGAGAGAGGGAGAGACAGAGGAAAAAGGTCTACCATCTGCTGGTTCACTCCCTAAATTGCTGCAATGGCCAGAACTGGGCATATTGGAAGCCAGGAGCCAGGAGCTTCTTCTGAGTCTCCCACGTGAGTGCAGGGGTCCAAGCCATCTTGAGCCATCATCTACTGCTTTCCCAGGTCATAGCAGAGAGTTGGATTGAGAGAGGAGTAGCCAGGATCAGTGCCTATATGATGTGCTGACACTGCAGGTGGAGGCTTAGCATACTACACCACAATGCCAGCCCCTACCAGATGAGTTTGAAGCTTATCATCTTGTAAGAGGAAAGCTGAAATGCAGGTATTTGTGTCTCTCTATCACTACTGCCTATAGGATGGCATTTTCTCATCACTCAGCAATACAAAATCAAGGTGCTGTTTATACCTCTTGGCTGACCGTGGTGGTACATGTGATGAGGTTATCTGTTATTATTCCAGGCATTACCTCACCTGCTTTCCCACCCGGATCCTCGCTGTATTCTCTGAAGGGTTTAGGTAGTTTTCTGAAGCTTTATATTGGGGGCAGATTGATTGGAATTCTTTGAGTAACGCAAAGCAGAATTTCACTGGTTGGACTATGAGCTGAAATCTTGGGGTCAAAATTTTTTAATTAAATGTATATGGGTTATGCAATCCTTCTTTGATTTGATAATGATGCCAGCAACTTTCTTTCTCTTACAGTTGCTTGAGTTGTGATCCCTGACACAGAAGTCAAAGATTTTATACATGGACTTGGCTTCACCTCTAGACACATCTCAGTTTTAATCTTTACCCTGTCAGCTTTCTTCCCATCACACACTTTTCCTAGTAAGCACTATTCCTATTCACTTCTTTCCCTGTTGAGTTCTGGCTTCAGACAATGGGGTAGCTTCTGGTGTAAGCATTTCTTATTTTGAGGAGGAATGGGAAGTCCTAAGGCCAGTGGAAGGGAGCATGAAAGAATGAGATGGCTTCAACTCTGGACAGCAATGACCTTTTTTCTACAGTATCCAGAGATCAAACACACTTCACTACAACATGGACTATTTCCCTTCTGAAATTCTAATTGCTTTTTTTATATATATATTTTTTGACAGGCAGAGTGGACAGTGAGAGAGAGAGAGACAGAGAGACAGAGAGAAATGTCTTCCTTTGCCATTGGTTCACCCTCCAATGGCCACCGCGGCTGGCGCACTGCGGCCGGCGCACCACGCTGATCCGAAGCCAGGAGCCAGGTGCTTCTCCTGGTCTCCCATGGGGTGCAGGGCCCAAGGACTTGGGCCATCCTCCACTGCACTCCCTGGCCACAGCAGAGAGCTGGCCTGGAAGAGGGGCAACCGGGACAGAATCCAGCACCCTGACCGGGACTAGAACCCAGTGTGCCACCGTCGCTGCAGGTGGAGGATTAGCCTATTGAGCAGTGGCGCTGGCCTCTAATTGCTTTTAATTGAGAAGCTGTATTTTTCCAGTTACTATATGGTTGATGTCCTTTCTTAAGGAAAACTACCCTGGCCTTTAACTGTTAAGAGTAAGGGTACCTTATCCTTCTCACTATATTAGGAGAATTTGTAACCTGCTGTAGGTTAACTGCCAGTGATTGGCCCCAGGCCCAAGCTGCTTTTCTCTAATCTGAGAAACGTAGCTCTGGACTGCAGGAAGTGGTGAAAGAATTTCTTGGCTATGCTCACTCCATTATTCTGACTTATTAAAAACTCCAGAAATATTTGTTGAATGCCAGTTATGCTCCAGGCACTGAATTATTTGTCTCAGCATTCCTAATGTTGAAGACAGAACTGCTGCCCTGGAGGAGATGACAACATTTCCGTGGTTTTTAGTTTGATGAAATTTAATGAAGAATGTCAACAAGAGGTGGCAGAGTCTGGGAAAGCCTCATGAATCCACTGAGAAGACTGCCAATTCTGTGGGACTGGGTGAGGGGATAGAGGAGGTGTTCTACAAATAAGGAAAAGATACGGAAGAGATAAGGAAAAAATAAGGAAGAGATACGGCTGGCAATAGGAGAGGCAATTGATTCCAGAGGAAGGTTATCACAGTATTAAGAATTAACAGTGGGCCGGCGCCGCGGCTCACTAGGCTAATCCTCCACCTGCGGCGCCGGTGGCACCCCAGGTTCTAGTCCCGGTTGGGGCGCCAGATTCTGTCCCTGGTTGACCCTCTTCCAGACCAGCTCTCTGCTGTGGCCTGGGAAGGCAGTGGAGGATGGCCCAAGTCCTTGGGCTCTGTACCTGCATGGGAGACCAGGAGAAACACCTGGCTCCTGCGCGATGCCTTGGCGGCAGTGCGCCGGCCGCGGCAGCCATTGGAAGGTGAACGAATGGCAAAAGGAAGACCTTTCTCTCTGTCTCTCTCTCTCACTGTCCACTCTGCCTGTCAAAAAAAAAAAAAAAAAAAAAAAAGAATTAACAGCAAAAAGGTAGGGAGCAAAGTCAGGTTCAAAAATTTCCTTCGTTCACATGGCATTAGTCTATGCTCCAGAAAGGTAAGTAAGTTCTTTTGTGTATTCACTGTTTCCTGAACATCTTCTGTTTGCTCAACATTGTGGTAGTGTTTTGGAATAAAGAGAGGAGTAAGATGCAACCCATACCACTAAGTACCATACAATCTGGTGATCATAATTAAAAATATTTCCAGATGAAACAAGAAACACGTCATCCTCCCCAACACCAAGAACACTATTTTGAAAAGATGGTATAAATGACAGTATTCTATTTGTTAAGGAAAATTACTCTAAGCCAATATTATGCCCAACCCCTTTCAATGTGTCACATAATAAATGTCATGTATCATATCTCTCATTGCATCAATATTTGTGAATCCATTCATTTTAAATTTAAAAATGTTTCTTTATTATATGTCAGGTGCAATGTTAAATTCTAGGGATTTGGAAATGGCCAGAATAGACTTATTATACATTGTCATTGAGTTTATAATCAATCAAAGCTTGAGAATGCACACAGTACTATGCATGAGAGAGACACATCTAACTTAGATTTAAGAAGTCAGGGTGGGGGCAAATTTTTTGGGGTAATCTGAAAGGAGAATCAAGTAGAGCTGTCTGGATGAAAATTGCCCCAGACCTAGGAAAGAACATGTAAGGAGATCTGAATGGGAGGGAAACAATAAGGTACAATTGACAGAACTCAAGAATAATCTGAGCCTCTTTGCTTTTTCCATAAAGACCATTTCTATGTTGTGACATACTCAAAAGAAACAAAATGCTATACCAAAAATGCTTGGAATTTTAGTAAGTCACAGAACAAAGAAAATTCCTAAAAGTCCTTTTGAGGCATAATGTCCATTTGGGTTCCTTAAAAGCAGAGCCCAAGGCCAGAATTTGGGTTAAGTGTGCCAGACAGTGTTCTTTTGGAGGAAGACACTGTGAAGGAAAGCAGGATAACAAAAGAGAGCTGAGCATGGATGTGGAATCAGGTAAAAGTCTCACTTTGGCTCAGTCCTCTGCCAGTGAGCTCCGTGGCACAAATCACAGTGGAGTTGCTCCCACTGCTTAAGAATGGGGGACTGCTCTTTTTGTACCTGTAATAACCAATCAGTGGCAGAAAGCATAATGTTGGGAGCATAATTTCCTTGGTTGGATACATAAAATTCTGGCCTTTTTTCTTCCTTGATTATACAGTCTTGTCTGGAGGTAGTAATACAGACAGGGTCCTTGGAAAATTGGGAGGGGAAGAAAATGTGGACACTTCTGCTATGATCTTTTGTCAATATTTTTGCAGTGCAGCGGATAGAGTAATGCTGGGAGAAACTAAGGCAGGACAGGCAAGGAGGAAGCTAGGTGATGGGGAACACAGACAAGAATCCAACTGTACTCAGGGTGAATTTAGTGGAACAGAGCTTCTCAGATGGAGGTCTGAAAATGTGGACTGCTCTGTCTCAATGTGACTCAGAAGACCTGACAGCTTGCATTGACCTCTGCTTTGCCCAGAGTGAATCATGGATTCCTGAAAGAATCATAAACTTGGTTTTGTAGTTGTTTGGAGGTTACGGCAAGGAATAGTATTTTTCTATCTTGTAATTGGTCTTGGAATGACATACTCCTACAATGATTTTGTAGGGTCGTAAAAATAGAGAAGGCTGCCAGGAACTACGTCCTCTGCATGTCCCCCATGTTTACCCCACATCCTCAAATTTGATCTTTCAGAAGGAAATCCTTTATTTATGTATTCTGTTATCTGAATTCCCGTATGTACTTTATTTCCTAGACACTCCCATTTTATATCATCTCTCTAGTACAGGGCTTTACTCAAGGATATTCTTTCATTTTTTTTTTTTAGAGTTAGTGCCTTTTTATGATCACTATTAATTAGTAAGATATATTCCATTATGGATAGTACACAGAGAACCAAATTATGCTGCTCAGACAACCAACTCTTAAAAAATAACCATGATTTATTCAGTCTCATTGTTTCTGGAGTGTGTAGTCAGATGGCATATGTTTATAAGCCGCCATTAGGCTTTCAGTATTGTTCTTGAGTCTGTTGAATATTTTGATTGAAAAAAAGGTAGATATGATTCCTACTTCTGAGGAAGTAACAAACTTAGGGGAAGAAATAGAACACAAATAAGTTAAAATACTCAGTGTTCAAAAACAAAGCCACAAAACTCATAGACACAGGGTTGTATACAGATGTGTTGAAACAGGGAGCCCTTAATTCTTTTAGGGGCAATATTTAGTATTTCACTGTTACAAAGTGCAGCTGAATAACTCAGAGAGAAACAAAATATAAAAATATGAAGATAAATAAAATTTAGAATTATTGTTTTTGAAAAATTATATTTATGTATAATATATGCTTGAACACCACAAAAAAGTCACACAAAACCATTTACGGCAATTCCTTATGGGGAGGGAAAGATTTTGGTAGGGTTGAGTGTGGAATGGAGACTGTACTTGAATTTTGTTCACTTAACATGCTTTCCTATTTTTAGTATACTCAGAATGTATGCATTGCATTTTATCTGACATATAAGATAAAGGGGAAATTATGTCAAACAAGTTAATATCAAATCTTGAACTAGTGAAGAATGCCCTCTACGATTTTTATTATCACACCTCCAGGATGTGAAACAAGCAAACAAAAAAAGAGGACTGCCAGTTCTGCTGCATCAAAGAAGGATTATGAGATACAGTCATTTACCAATAACCAAGGGAAATTGCCTCTCGTCACTTTGATGTTCTGTGAGACTTCACAGGGACTTGCTAGGTCACTATGCTCTCTTCTTCCTGCTGAACTGCTCTGATCCTTGGTCACTTGAGCATCTCTGTGAGTCAGATTTAATGACAAGGAATTTATTTTTTGCCAGAGAAAATATTCTCCAAGATAATTCTAGCCATATGAGGGTAATATTAGTAGATTTGGTAGTAGTCTGGGAAAGCAATCTGACTTGAAAGAGTTCCCATTAGTGTCTTGGAGGAAAATTCAAAAGATAAACATGTGCAGCACAATCTTAGGGTACCTACGTTTAGAAGACAAGGTTTCCACAAGTTGAGTAGCTTGTCAACTCCTACAGGAGAATGATCTAACTTCTCTGTTTGCCTGAGACTGAGGGGTTTTCCTCAGATGCAGCATTTCATGCAAACCAAGGAAGTCTTTAACAAATTGGGACAAGTTGGTTATTATCCAGTAGTGCAAGGAGCAAGACACACTAATTCAACTAATGTTTATTAAATTCCAAATACATGCTGTGTCCACTGTGGTAGACAGTGTGGTTTAGAACAGTGAATAAAACATACACATTCACAATTTCTGCCCTTATTGAGTTCAAGTCTTTACTTGAAAGGATAAAAGCAAAATATTGAATACTCAACATGCTTTTCCCCATTAAAATATGTGGTTTGGTTAAATGCAGTTGACACTCAAGAAGAGAAAGATACCACATCAGGGAGAATTTTCTGTGAACTAGAAAGGACATGCAGCTTCTAAATAGAGTGCCTGGATTTTCACTCCCTCAGCTTCTTGCATATAAGGATTTCTCAAGAGATATTGGCTAAATTGAACTGACATGAATTTTAGAGCAAATTTCCCTTCATTAACTGGAACCAGAGAAGAGGAGAAAGTCTTAGGGATTGGAGTCTGGCCTCTGTTTTGGGCAGATGCTCAGTTGATGTTGTTACATTCTCTGAAATCTTGTCCTTTATGCAACTCAAGAAACAAGATTTTATCTGTTCTTTTACTTAGAGATATCAGGCCCATGGGAACTGAATCAGATTAATTTACATTTGGGTGTTGAGCTAATCAGCAGCCTGAATATTTACATACAATAATCATGGCCACCTCTTTCTGAAATCAAAGCAGCTGCGAAAAGTGATTAACAACGTGAAAGATGCTCAAGAACTGAGAACGATGAGTTAGAGTCCTTGGTGGATGGTCTTCCTCAGGCTCTAGGGGACCAATGACTCATCAATTGTTCTATGTGCCAAAACTGCTACATCAAGTGGCCAGCATGTTGAAGTCACTGATCAGGATTCTGTGTTATGATGTAGTAGAATCACAGTATCAAGACTCAAGGAGACCTGGGTGTCACCCAGACTCGTCAATCAGCTGACTGCATGAGTCAAGAGGAGGGTCACCTCGCTTCTCTGGCTACAGTTTCCTATATGAGAAAACCCAGGTTATTCAGTGATTGATCAAGACCATGTGTGAAGATAGATCCAGTGATCATAGCCTATATTTCATTTATTTTTTATTCAAGAAATCTTTTAATCATTACTTTGTAATTACAATAACATTGTTTCTCAATTTAATAGACTTCATGATATACTTTAACCTGATGTATGTTAACCATATAATAGTGACTTTGGAATAACATATACTAAAGGAATTCAATCTTACTGGTACCATGCCCTCCCCCCCTCCCAATTATTCTGTAGACCAGGGAAGAAGTAAGGGCAATATAAGAATGTTTGGTCCTAAAACACTTTAAGAAGCCATATAAACTGGTTTTCAGAATAGACAGTGGCATGGAGGAAAGGTGAAGAGTCCACAAGCCATTATTTCCCATTGATCCAAAGTTTGTTCAACAGGACATTGATACTTCTGTTTTTCTGGGTTTTGCACGTATGAGCCTAATGTAAGGTTTCACTGCATTCCACACACTATATCTGCACTGGTATGATATAAGAGACTCCAAATTTCCTCAGATTTCGTAAAAATGGTTATTGAGATGGCAGCTGGACCAAGAGACAGGATAGGACTAGCAGACCTAAAGTGGTACTTTAGCTGGTGTATCACTTTCCCCCTGGGATCTAAATAGGAGAAATGTTGGTATTAATTTGTTAATGGAAACTCCTCTAAATATTATGAAGTGGAGTGAGGCTGTCCAATCCATCAAATAGTCTCGTAGAAAGACCACTGAATCAAAGGTATCTGGATTTGATCTAAGATTCACTAGTTACTAGTTTTTTGACCACAGTCACTTAGATCTACAACAGTGTCATAGAAAGATAGAAGCAAAATCTTTGAATCTGTGTACCTAACATCCCCTTTCTGATAAACTACTATGTATTGGCTATACGTTCCACATTCCATTAAAACAAATAAACAAATGAAACAAAACAAAAAGCCAGATTGTGTTGGTTCATGGAATATGTAAGAGGTCAATTTAAAATACTGTAGACCTCTGACCTGATCTGCATAAGCATTTTCATGGTTTATACAGTAGATGAGTCAAAGGGATGGGCCACAATCTGTCCTGGTTAATGTGTCCCTTTGTGAGCATTCCAGGCACCAACCCTGAGGTCATGATGAACTGTCCCATCTTCCAAAGAGTGGATAGCAAAATATTGCTGTGAGCGAAGACCTTGTGTTGTCCTTGCACCGAAGCTATTTCTCTTGCCTGCATGTCCACTGGCCAGGAGCGCTGTTCATTCCTGGGCTGATGCCTTCCATTGGAAGGAATAGCCTTCACTACCAACCTGATACCTACTTACCTCCTCTCACCAGTGCTGCGTGTTTACCCTGTGAAGACTTAAAGACCATATGTGTTAACTGATGCTAAAAGGCAGCACATGTTGAGATGCAAGAAAAAGCTTTCCTTATGTAACATAAAAAAATTAAAATTTTCTAAATATTGCAAAATTGATGGAATGCTTATTTATTATTGGTCACATAGCAGATGTGATCTTCTCTAAAGTTGATTCCTAGACCTAGAAATTTATATATGCATATATCTCTATATAACTATATATAGATATTTATAAACTAAATTTAATATTACATACTTAATATAATAATTAATACAACATTAAATATTTAATTTAATGATATTATTATTAAATGGAATTAAAGCAGTCAGTGGCAAGGAGGTATTAATTTATTTTCAACATTGGGAATTAATCATTTTTATTGTTTGCTACTCATGAGCAGGAACAATTTTACAACCACTTCCTAAGGGCTAGAGGAGGAGAAAAACTAGTATGGGTACATTTTTTCAAATTTAATTTTTATGCCACTGTATTCAACTGTTATGACACATGTTTTTGTATCAGTTATTGTAATCTAATCTTTCCCTCCTCTCTTGGAGAAGTAAGAATGATTACACAATTATCTATGACTAGTGAACCGCGTGAAAAATCACCCATTCTTAGGATCAGATTTAGGATGATGCAACGCACTATTATATGAAGTTGGAAATGCAATAAATCCTTCATTCCATTGTTATTTAATTACATAAAGTCCTCTTGCATTTGGAGGCACTGAAGGTGGCAGTTAGTGGTGAATAGTCTAAAATTAGATATTCTTAAACTTTAACCATTCAGTGATTTTCAGATAGTTATTATATTTATGCTTACAAGGCCTCTGGTTTACATTTTTATCATCATAGAAAATACAATTGAGCCCTAAATTTCACCTTTATTGTTTTAACACCTTGCAAAGCAAATTAAATATATTTTGTATAGCTAAAACTAGTCCCATCCTTTATGAAACTTGGTGTACATCAAGCTGTTTCATCTGTCTTTTTTTTTTTTTTTTTGACAGGCAGAGTTAGACAGTGAGAGAGAGAGACAGAGAGAAAGGTCTTCCTTCCCTTGGTTCACCCCCCAAATGGCCCCTATGTACAGCGCACTGCACCGATCCGAAGCCAGGAGCCAGGTGCTTCTCCTGGTCTCTCATGGGGTGCAGGGCCCAAGGACTTGGGCCGTCCTCCACTGCCTTCCTGGGCCACAGCAGAGGAGCAACCGGGACAGAATCCAGCGCCCCACCAGGACTAGAACCCGGGGTGCCAGCACCACAGGTGGAGGATTAGCCTAGTGAGCCGCGGCGCCAGCCTCATCTGTCTTTCATTCTTGCAGCCTTCTGCCATATCCAACTATCAAGAACCTATTTTTTGTTTATTTATGAAATATTTATTGAAATATTATTTTATGCTAGATATTATGCTAAATATTAGTTAAAAACAGTCAATTAAAGAAAAAACTTATGGCCTCTATTTTTAAGGAATTTAATGTCTAAACAGGGATTGGTCCTTTGGAAATCCTTGGATAAATATCTGCAGGTTTTCTGAAATTGTCACAAAAATTTGTGTGACTCTACATTTTTTTAAAGTAGGTCTGAAGTATTTATTATAATCTCATTGATTTGGGGCTGGTGTTATACATGGCTTAAGCTGCATCCCATATTGGAGCACTGATCTCTGTTCCCATTTCTGCACTTCT
Organism: Oryctolagus cuniculus; assembly: GCF_964237555.1. Taxonomy (NCBI): domain Eukaryota; kingdom Metazoa; phylum Chordata; class Mammalia; order Lagomorpha; family Leporidae; genus Oryctolagus; species Oryctolagus cuniculus. Next base: position 92,853,257 of record NC_091432.1, read on the forward strand.
GATCTAGCTCCCTGCTAATGTGCCTGGGAAGGTAGTGGATGATGGTCCAAGTACTTGGAAACCTGTCAGTCACATGGGAGACACAGCTGGGATTCCTGGCTCCTGGCTTCAGCCTGGCCCAATCCCAACTCTCAGGACCATTTGAGGAGTGAACCAATGGGTAGAAGATCTCTTTCCCTCTCTTTGTCACTCTGCCTTTCAATTAATAAAATAAATCTTTTAAAAAAATCTAAATTATTTTAAAAGTGAACAAATTCCCTAAAAAGATTAAAAAATGAGTTTAGTGAAGGGGCAGTGCATGGTAATGAAGAAGAGTTTTGATAAAGTTATGCTTTTGTTCTATAGTAGCAGTAAGTTCATGTAATGAAACTGGGCAGCAAAGGGATAGGTTGTAGTTGAACCTACTTTTGAAGACTAGACAATTACATAAGAGAACAGAAATAAATCCTATAAAAATTGCATTGGTAAACAAGAAGGGATGATATAGCACAATGCTTTTGCGTCCTTGAAAGTAATTTGGTATAATTGAGGGGAAGGGACTAGTGAAGAAGTAGAAGTGATGACTACGAGATGTCAGTATTGAGCCTAGAGAAACTGGCAAAGTTACCTTGCATGGGAAATCCTTCTGTCATTTCACATAGCATTTCAGATAAATATTGGATCAAGAGAGTGATTTGAAATTTACTTTTCAGCAAGAAGGTAGATAAGCTAAATGCAAAAAAACTTCTGAAAGACAGCAAAGCTTGACGTAAGCTGTTCCATGGTCATAAACAGAACAGAACCAAGGATATGGATACGAATGCAGTAGAATCCATAAAGCTTGTTGAGTTTCTGAAAAAAGAGTGAGTTAGAGAAAGTTAGCATAGCCATTAGTCTTTGTCCCTAAGACCTCAATGAATGGCATTGTTATTCCCAGACAGTGATTTTTGGAGAAACTTGAAAAAAAATGAATCAGGTTTTGGACATGTTGAGTTCAGAGGTCAATGGGATAATCAAGTGGAGTTTGACTTAAAGATATGGAACTCAGGCAATACGTAGAACAGGGGATATAGATCTGATGACATCAGCATATGGTGGAAATAAGAGCAATATTGTAAGCAAGGAGATCACATGTTGTGATAGCAGAAATATCTAGTACCATTGGTAGGAAACATCATGGGAAGGAGAGGATGAGAGAATTGGGGTGGGGGTGGGGGGAAAACTAGGAGAGAAATGAGGGGAAGAAGGACAGAGTAGTTGCAGTGTCAAATGCTCCATAATAGTTAAGATGAAGGAGGTAAGAATTCCACTGGATCAATATCCTGACCAAAGTGTCCCTATATCTTCCCTGTTGCTTTGATAATGGGTAGGAAGCACATCTCTAATGTCATCTGCCACAAGGATCCATTTCAGATTTTCCCCTCTGGAATTTATTTCTTTCAAACCCAGTATTCTCACAGCACATTATTTCAAATTGTATATTCCAATCTACCTTTTCTGGTATATATCACATAGTTCATCTCCTCCACTAGATTGTGAATTACAAGGTGGCAAAAACCATAATTATCCTTCATTATCCATTATCCATCATTGTATCAAAGACAGGTCAACATAGTTCTGGACATAAAATAATTTCTTAATAAATATTTTCAAATTGGAATTAAATTATATTTTTGTGGATATAGTCCATGTACAGAGTTTGACTGAATGTTCATGGAATAACCTTTGTCTTGTAAAGAATGCTTTTGGCATTTTGCTTCCATAAGCCAATTCCCCATGAATCATTTCTTATTAACATTGTATGGCTGGAGTTGCTGTTAGAATTCAGCCAGTGATTCTAAATTCTTGTTTTGCAACATGGCACAGCTATCTCAGGTAGTGTCATTAAATATTTAAAAAGATCTTAACATAAAATTCACTCTAAATTTAGAATACTTGCACATATTCTATTTTGGTTTTGAAAGTAAAAAGACATAGATGTTTTGAAATCTAAAAAATTATACTACAGAATTTCACAGCTGCAATAATTTGTATTTCAAAGTTTCAGATGTTTGGGTCTGCTAGAGAAAAGGACAAATTTGTAATTTCCATATGAATCATGAGATCCTAATCTCATTTGCAGGGATTTTGCTATCCTCTTAGGGTTCTCTGTAAAATAGAGAATCTGGATGATTCTTCTCTACACAGCCAGGTGAATTTACTGTGGATCCGCTTCTACTTTGATGTGAATGGGAGTTTTGAAATCTCTGCAAATTTTAATCACAATAAAACGTGCAAAAAGGGGCCCAGGCTGTGGCAGATGGGTAAAGCTGTGCCTGCAGTGCCGGCATCTCATGAAGGTGCTGGTTCAAGTCCTGGCTGCTCTGATTCAGATTCAGCTCTCTGCTATGGCCTAGAAAAGCAGTAGCAGATGGCCCAAGTTCTTGGGCCCCTGCACGCATGTGGGAGATCCGGAAAAAGCTCCAGGCTCCTGGCTTCGGATTGGCCCAGCTCCAGGTTGCTACCATTTAGAGAGTGAACCAGCAAATGGAAGACCACTCTCTACATCTGCCTCTCTGCAGCTCTGCCTTTCAAATAAACCAACCAAACAAACAAAACGTGCAAACATAGCTCTAAAAGGCAGAATGTGACTTTTTTTTTCATTTGAAGAATTTCTGCAAGACCAGTTTTGAAATTCTGTTTTATTTATGTAGAGCACACAACTCCTCTAGAACATTTATTGGAAAACAAATATTTTGAGAATGTTCAGTTGTTAATACTTTTCAATCCTAAAGGTGAGCCAGCAAGCCCATAGCCAGTAGCTCTGGGTAAAACCAAATGGGCCCTGACTCCAGCCCTCATAGACTTAGTGAACCAGAACTCCTTTAGTCAAGGAGGACCAGCACTGTGCAATGGTAAAGTATCAGAATCCCAGAGACTGGATCCAACTCAGTTCTCTGTCTGCCCCAGGGCCAATTGCTTGCTTTCTCTAAGATTTAGATTCTTATAAAATGGGGAAAGTTAAAATAACACCAACTAGACAAGATTGTTTCGGAGATTAAATGGAATAATTATATAATGTACATAATGCCTGTCTTGTAATAATATCCCAGTAAGTTATGTACTTAAACATCTCTAAAAGTCATCTGTTGCTCCTGTGAGATGGAGATTTTCATGTAGTTACCTCATGGGGTAACTATGAGTACTACATGAGGTTCTGTGGGGTAGGCGAGTTCCAGCTCCCCAGACATATTGCAAGTTTCCTCCTTCCTCCTTATAACAGTTACTCATTCATTCCATAAATATTTATTAACAGCCCACTATGTGCTCGGTACTATATAGGTAATTACATAAATCAGGATCTTAAAAACAGGATGAGAGAGAAAGGACTGGTGGAACAATAAGTGATCCTAGAGATAGAAGTTCAGGATTATAGTCTTAGTTTCATTGTTCTTTAGCTTTGTGAATTTGGCTAAGTCATTTAATTTTTCAGTAGTTGCCTTATCTCCTAATGTGAATAGTCACAACTACCCTGCTTCATTTCAGGAGTATTGAAAGGATCAAGGTAATGCATGTAAATATTCTAGGTAAAAATCCCAATGTTACCAATAGTAACAATAGAATCTTCAGGCTGAAGGGATGGAAGGGAGGAAATGCCTTTCTAAACAAAGAATTCACCTCTAAGACTGATCTGGTGAGAAACAGACAGGAGAAAAATATTATTCAGCCTTCTTCTTCCCTGTTGTTGGAGTTATGTTATTTGCAAAGTCCTAAAAGCCAAATTCATCTGAGCTCCGAAGAGGATAAGTTCATAGGATCTAAAAGTTGAATTTAGTTCTGTTAATGCGACATGAGCAAAGAAGTCTGTGGAAAGTGACAGCTTCTGCTGTAATTCCTATGCTCCAGATGCTGCCAAATACATTATCACTCTAGGCAGAACTAAACCTTGACTGTCCAGCCCCATCATAGACTTCTCAAAATCTGATTCATTCACACCAAATTCAAATGGATTTCCTCATAAATTTGCTCTATACACAAAATAGTTCTGGTCAATCGGTGTTTGCCTAACTTGCTCCCAACTGGCAACCAGTTTTCTTCAGTTTCTTGCAAATAGTAGTTGAAGGCTTATGGGGCCTTAGAATAGTTCAAAGCAATAGCAAACATTAACAGTTGCTGTACTCACATTCTGTCCTGTTTCTGTGTTAGCCTAGTGAGCCGCGGCGCCGGCTGCCCTGGCTTTTAAATGGACCTGGGGGCCAGCGCCGTGGCTCACTAGGCTAATCCTCCGCCTAGCGACGCCGGCACCCCGGGTTCTAGTCCCGGTCGGGGCGCCGGATTCTGTCCCGGTTGCCCCTCTTCCAGGCCAGCTCTCTGCTGTGGCCAGGGAGTGCAGTGGAGGATGGCCCAGGTGCTTGGGCCCTGCACCCCATGGGAGACCAGGAAAAGCACTTGGCTCCTGGCTCCTGCCATCGGATCAGCGCGGTGCACCGGCCGCAGCGCGCCGGCCACGGCGGCCATTGGAGGGTGAACCAACGGCTAAAGGAAGACCTTTCTTTCTGTCTCTCTCTCTCTCACTGTCCACTCTGCCTGTCAAAAAAATAATAAAATAAAAAAAAATAAAAAAAATAAATGGACCTGGGACCCACTATGACATGAAGAATTTTCTTCCCAACATTTGTTATGCTTTCTCCCATGGGGATAGTTTGGCTATCTTATACCAAACCTGTTTCATGTCATTTGCTCTAGGTGTAATTGTCAAAGTTATGTCTGTAAAAGAAAACACAACCTCAGAAGTATTTCCTCAAATCTGGAAATGTTTAGAAACATCTACACTTTTTTTTTTTTTACAGTTCCTTTAAAATTTTTTTTAAAGTTTATTTATTCGAGATAAAAAGAGCAAGACAGAGTGGGAGGGAGCACTGCTACCCTCTGGTTCACTCCCCAGTTGCTCCCAGTAACTAGGAGGAGGCCAGGACTGAAGCCAGGAGCCGGAGATGCCACCATTCTTATGCCTCTCATTTTCCTGGTTTCCTTCCTGTTTTCCAAAGAGATCATTCCATGATGTCCACACAGTGCTAGCCACAGTAGACAGGACAGAGCTGGGTAGTCGTGGGTCCTGGAGCCCCTTGCTTTACATCCTTGCTGTAGTACTTACTGGCTCGGTGACTTGGGCATGTTACTTCAGTCCTCTTTGCTTCAATTTCCTCTTCAGTAAAATAGGAACAATCATAATATCAACTCCATAGTCTGAATATTAAATGGGTTAATTTAATCCAAGTGTCTGGTACCTGAAATGTATCTGTAACAGTTGGCTTTAATCTGCCTATGTGGGTGATACTGTCACCTAGAATAACAGTTACTTTAAGTGCTTGTAACGAAACAGATTATTTAGCAATATTCTTATTTATGTTGATTCATGATCTTTTTTCATATTTCTGTGACTTGCTGCTCTTGTCACTTGCTTATTGATTTTTTGAAAGAGTGACAGAAAGAGGGAGAGATCTTCCATTTGTTGGTTCACTCCCCAAATGCCTGGGCCAGGCAGAAGCCAGGAGCCAGGAACTCTGTCCGTCCACATGTGTGGCAAGAGCCCAAGTACTTGGTCATATCATCTGCTGCCTCCCGGGAGCTGAATGGGAAGCACCAGGTAGCTGGGACTGAAACCAAAACATCTACACTTTTAAAATAACCTTTCTCTGAGTTAGAGATCATATCCTGAATTACAGCCAAGAATAAAAGTTGATAGTTCTAGGTGGCAGAACATGGAAGGTAGCTTATCTATTGACACAGCATCAACACATTAAGACTGTTCATTGATACAGCTTGGTAACAAATATCTCATCTACCTCAGTACCTAGAATACCTGTAGTCACTCTTATGGGAAACTGATGGTGAAATATGAGCCTTGATAGACAAATGAACAAGTAGAGCAAGACAGATAGGAAAGATAATGGAATAGGATACTTTAAGTGGGGAACGAAAATGATTTGGAGGACAATGTAATCACTAGATTATCTCAAAAATAATATGGTGAAGAGGAAAAGGCAAAAGGCAAACCAGTCTTATGTTTTTCCATTATCCAACAAATAGCTAAGAATGTAAGCAGATGTTAGACTCTAGAATCACACAGTCTCCACCATTAGAAACCTTACATTAGCAGGAGACATAAAGGCAAACAGTTAATTTTAGTGTTCCATAAGTTGGGCATAGTGAAACTTTTTTCTGACTAGGGACAATTGGATATTCCTAATATCATTCATAGGCCATACAAAATTATCAACTTAAAATTAGCCTGGTGTATATTTATTAAATTTCAAGTCCCTTCTTCCCCAACCCTGCCAGGTATAATATTTAGGGATAGAATGGTATAGATGCCCAAGAAAGGGAGCCCTAACCTCTTCTACTTGGAAGTAGTGAATTCTGAAGTATCACATTTTTGTTATTCAGGCAATGAGAAGAATAGCTTAGGCAGAGGAAACATCTCACCCTAGCATCTCCAAGCCTGCAATTAAGAAGAGCTGCAATGAATTCAATACAATTGCAATAGAATATGACCGTAAATGCAGATCTTTGCATGAATTCAATTCATTAAAGCTTCTGACAGCTTTGTTAGGAATTGAATTTTATCCTAGTGGCCATGGGGACAACATATTTTTAGAAATCCTGTGAGAAGAAGCAGCAAAATAGCATGCTTATAAGTGTAGGGTCTGGGGCTGGCACTGTGGTGTAGCAGGTACAGCCGCTGCCTGCAGTGCCGACATCCCATATGGGCGCCAGTTTGAGTCCCGGATGCTCCACTTCCGATCCAGCTCTCTGCTGTGTCCTGGGAAAGCAGTAGAAGACGGCTCAAGTGCTTGGGTCCCTGAACCGTGTGGGAGACCCGGAAGAAGTTCTGGCTCCTAGCTCAGATGGGCAACTAAGGAGTGAATCAGCACATGGAAGATCTCTCTCTCTCTCTCTCTCTCTCTCTCTCTTTTCTCTGCCTCTCTTCTCTCTGTGTAACTCTGATTTTCAAATAAAATAAATCTTTAAAAAATTCACTATAAAAGTGTAGGGTCTGTGTCTCAGTATCCTTATTTGTAAAATGGGGAGGATAATAATGAAACCTTCCTCATGGGGTTGTTGACAGATTCAGCAACTTAAATCATACTGTAAGACACCTACAAAAATATCTGGAACCTAGTAAGCTTTCCATAAATGTTAGCTACTTATGTATGGTGCGTTTTCATCTGAAGAATGACATGATTAGACTTGGAAAATGAGCACTGTGGCTTCAGAAGGGGAGTGCTTTCTCAGCACTACCATTTATCCAGCCAAGTGAAGTTTTTCAATGTATGGTATGTGTATTAGTTGTGGGTAGGGTACATGATGGTCTTCAGAATAAGCACTTTGTTGAGGAGTATAGTTTTAGAATTTTAAAGCTGAAAAGAACCTTTTAGGACCATTTAGGTTTAACTACCATTTAGCAAATGAATAAACTGAGAGTTAAAATGACTTGAAGTCCCAGACTAGTGGGTGGCAGGTTCCGTAATGAAGGTCCGGTTCTTTGACTCTTGGCCCATAGCTTTTCTGATTCTTCCACTGTGCCCATTAAGGTGTGTAGGATGAATGTATCAACAGCCACTAAAGTTTGTTTCTAACGTTGGGTCTTTTCTCTTCTGAGTCTCTTTCAAGCTCCAAGAAAACATTTTGTGTTGACAGGTAACCTCCCCAGTTAAAGATCTTCATGTTATTGAAATCTTGTTGATTCTGTTCTCCGCATTACATTTCAAAAGATGAAAAGCATTCTCAATCGAGAGTCTTCTCTTTATTTTCCCAATTCTGAATCAAATCTCTGAAGTGAAGTAGAAATAACACCATGACCTTCTGAATGCAAGTGGTTGTTAGGAACGCAGACAACCTGGGACAAATTTGTCTCTCAGAGAGTGTCCCGTAACATAAACCTTTAAACACTGCTTTAAGAGTAGTATTTTTCACTGTAGAAAATGGGGAGCAATTTTGATGCACTTTCACTCATGGAAATTTGAGCAGAACCTCTGGACCTACCTTGCCATTCTGATTCATTGTTCTTCACAATGTCACAAATCGCCTCGCTGTCTATGGACTGCATGCTGACATCATGGGTCTTGGTGCTGGCTTTGTTTGTCCTGTGCCCTAGAGCAGATCATCTGCTCCTTCTCTTGACCTTTCCACAAAATGAGAAGGAAAGGGTGACCTATGAACACCACTCTCTTAAGTTGACATGACACAAAGCATCCAAGAGACTTTGAACTCAGAGAATTGAATGCACAACAGTACAGGCTGTGTTACTCTGTGAAAACACGTCAAGTTTTGATCTAGGATTTTGAGTTAATAGCACGTAAATAAGAAGCACAATATTTGTTCTGGCCACTTATTCATGTCTATCTCTTGTCATTACCAAGATATTATATTGGTGAGAACTGCTAAAAAAAAATACTACCATAGGAACAGTGAATATCCACTCAATTCTCATCCCTAGAAGTGAGTAGACTGAGAAGCCGGGTTGGAAGGTGTCAAAGCACAGTAGACATTTATCATATGATTTTACCTCCTTAATTTGCATCAGTTTGGTGGGGAAAGGGTGCAGAGAGGACCCACTGCCTCTGGAAAGGGGGAGGAGGACCTTATTATGCAGTGCTGCCCAGAGGACTTTTTAGCATCTACTCTAGATTAGTAAATAGCATTCTGAAAGAGACGCAGTGCAGGGTTAGCAATGTTTGTTTTTCCTAAGGAAGGAGTTCAGGTATACATGTGTGTGGGAAAAGAAGGGAGGGTAAGGGTAAGGAGACATTTTTAGCTGAGTGGTCGACCTTAATGAAGGTGTTTGAGAGACTGGAAGATATAAAGACATTATTGATGGAAGCGAAATTGATGCTTTGAAATGTGATAACTTTGAACAGCCTTTGTTTCCAATGTTGAGGAACTTTTTTTTTTCATACTATTTTCTGGACTCTTTACTTAATATAGAGTTAATCTTATGTTTATAAAGTTCATTGAAAATAGATCTTAGTAAAAATAAGAATGAGAGTAGGATAAATTTTTAAAGGAATGGTTCATTCATTTAAGAAATAAACTGGGGCCGGTGCTGTGACATAGCAGGAAAAGCTGCCACCTGCAATCCCGGCAAAGCATATGTTCTACTCCCAGTCCAGTTCCCGGCTGATGGCCTGAGAAAAGCAGCGGAAGATGGTCCAAGTGTTTAGGCCCTGCCACCTACCTGGGAGACCTGAAAGAATCTCCTGGCTCCTGGATTCGAGATTCGACCTGGCCCAGCCCTGGCGATTGTGGCCATCTGGGGAGGGAACCAGTGGATGGAAGCTTTCTTTCTCTATCCCTCTTTCTCTGTGTGACTCTGACTTTCAAATAAGTAAATTAATTTAAAAAATCCTGGATAATCCAAGAGTTGGAAATAGCTATCTTCTTCCTCTAACCAACATTCATTTTAGTAGAGAAGATAGTTCTTTTTCACACTTTTTCCATTCTGAATTAAATTCAATTAATTATCAGCATTTTGAAAGATGGTTAGATTCTGGTTATATTTCACAGGTGTAGTACTAGATTTCCTTGTCGTGTTGCCTGTGGGACATGACCAAAAAGAGAAATCACAGACAAAACAAAGCTTATGGCCTCAGCAACTAAAATTATGGAGCCACAGTAGGAAGGTTACAAGTGAAGCATCCTAGACTTAGGTAGGTATGCAGTGGTTGACCAGCAGTTCAGCTTTGAAATATTTAATTTGATATTTCTACTAACTTTATTCTTATTCTACCTGGCAAATGACCTTAAGATTTTTCAGGAGGCCCTTGGTAATAAGATGATTGTCCGATTGTCCTGGCAGTAAGTACCTTGGTTTACCACAAATGAAATAAATAAAGCACAAATTGGGATTTTTTTTAAATTAGTAAGAGATGTGTTTCCTAAAAGACTTTATTTTATTCAGAACTAAGGAATGTGACCATCTCCATATTATGTATTAGGGCAGAATTCCCTTAAAGTGAGAGGTCTCTTCCCAATGCTGTAACAAACTCAAAGTTTGCAAGAAAGTGGAGGAAAATTGGTTTGGAGTAGATGTCTGAAATTCACTAATTCTGTGTGAATGGAATATAAACTGCAACGTGGGGAGTGGTGAAAAATGAGACTGACCTGGTACATGAAGAAACAGATCATGAGGATACTTTCATGCTATGCTAAGGAGTTTATTTTTATCATTAAAAAAACCAAGAGGTAATTAAGGATTTTTTTCTGATAATCCTGTGTATAACTACTATGTAATCTATAATTTTTATACAAAAGTTTGTCTCATCCTATTTCATGTATTGTAGGTATATTAAATTTTTTTCTATCTTCTCATCTTTCTTATTTAAAAAGCTCTTTCAGTAACTACTATCCTAAATCCAAAACGTGTACTTACGTACTCCATTAAAATAACAACACACCCAGAAGTGACATAGATGTGTATAGATGTCTACCAAAAGCAGCTTTAGTTCTACATTGTTGAAGCTGTTTGCTCGTTACTGTAAGCCTAATTATGTAGCTAAGTGAACACATGTGATTTAAATTATTGTTGAGTAAATGAATCTCATACTTTACTACCTTGGTTGGGAAAATAGAGGACTGTTTTTATTGGTATTGTGACAGACAACATTTTCAGAAGGGCCTTCATGCTAAAAATACAGCTAGATCTTGAATGTTGCCAAAAGAAATAATTTCGTGTATTCTTTGATTTCCAGAAAGTCATCTGCAAGCTTGCCTTCATCCCCTAGGCTCGGCAAGATAAAAAAGTGAACTAGAAAGGCAGTGAAGCTCTAAGAAATAATGAAATACTAGGGAAGCTAAGTTGTAGACAATTAGCAGTATTGAAAACAGTAGTGTAGCATGATGCTTTATGGAATAATACGAAAATTATCCTGGAAGAAGCCATTTCTGTTGTAGTCCAGTATGATTTCTACTGCCTAAGTTGAACAAAATATGAATTCATGTAACAACATTACCAAAGCCAAAGATAACAAATCAGTATAGGAAGTCATCAAAATCAATAAAGTTATATTCAGACATCCAAGTCTTTGGATTGTTGGAGCTATATTTCCAAATAAAAAATAAACACATCTCCCCAAATTTCAAGAAATAAATAGAAAGTAAAAAATGATCAACAAGTAGTAGACAACCCAAATTGCAAGACATATTTGAAAAACAATTAAATAGCAATTTTAGAAACATAAAAATATTTTTAAGGCATTTGCCTTAAGAGAGAACTCTGGCTCGATGTGTGTCTGTGTGTGTGCATGCACACATGTGTGCCTCTGTGTCAGGCTTAGCAACTTTTAGTGCTCTGGGTTGCAATTCATGCCACTGTTGTGTCCCAGTGCCTGAGCTCCCTAAACACCTCTATCTTCAGGAACGTGGTGGATGACACCAGGTCTGAAGATCTATGTTGCACATTTGGTCATTGTGGTCCAATGGCTGATATGTATGTTCCACTTGATTTCGACACCTGTTAACCAACAAGATTTGCTTATGTTCAATTTGAGGACATTCATGATGCTGAAGATGCTTTATATAACTAGGACAGAAAATGGATCTGTGAAAGTCAAACTGGAATAGGGGGATCAGAAGGCACCTAATCAGACGGAAGTTCAAGGAAGCTCTTCACGTTAAGATGACCATGACATACAGATGAAGCCAAAGTTATGAAAGAATGCAATCAAGAAGTCTGTCTTTTGATTGCAACTACACAAGATTTTATAGTCCCTTAAATAGACCAACTGAATTACCTTGTCATAGCAGAAGCCTTTGCAACAATGATAGGCCAAATTGCATCTGGAATACCTCATACTGTCTACTTACTACATTTCAAGAAGGATCTGACAGCAAAGAACCAAGGAAGGATGGTTCAAGTGATCAAAGGTGTGTGGAAAATGCTGCATTATGAACACTGTATGAATATTTTGACTCTAGTCTGAAAAGTTAAAGGAACTATCAATACTACATGGAATAAAGTCCCTTCAAGTTTAAAAGTTAAGCATTTTAGGACAAATAAAAGGAAGTTCAGCATTGTACTTGTGGAAACCAATCCCTAAATATGAATACGCTTATGTTGATTCATGAATAATAAATTGCTGGAAACTAGGATGATCGAATATCAAGGAAGGCAGTCATCTCTTACTGTCCTCTATTGGTCTGTCTCAAACAGAGTTGTGTGGGAAAAGCTATCGTCTAATGTTAACTTTTTTTTCTGGATTATTTCCTAAAAGTTTCATTTGTGTTGTTATTGGCAAATCTTGACTTTGTTTATTCTGGTACCAATGTTTTCTGCTTAATTATTTGCTTTGTTGGCACCTGAGTATATTTACCTCTCTATCATATGCGGCTGACTGTTTAGCCACTTTTCCCCACATAGATTCCAATTATACTTGACATCCAGCTGAGAAGGCTGATCGCTTCTCACCTCTTTCCTAGTCAACATGTTCATTGAGTATTTATTGAGCCCTTAACAGTGGGCAAAACATTGTCTTCAATAATTGGATAGAAAAATAGGTATTTCCCTTATTCAATTAATATCCACTGAGCACAATCTAGTGAACCATTACATCATGGCTTGGTTTTATTTGAGGTATATTATTTGTGACAATATATTAATACCATTAATATCTTAATGTAATTGTAAGACCAAATATACTATCAAAGATAAGTAATTTTGTGGTTATCTGCCATTTTAAAAAGTATCCAGTATCTATTTGTATCCATTAATACAAATAATGAAAAATGATTTGCTTCAGTTTGTCATAAACTAATTTATTGTTTATTGTGCCATTGCTCTAAGATATTAGAGTTACAGTAAATTGCTAACTCTGCCTCATCAACTACATATTGGTAAATAATCTCATAAGTAAGTATTTAATGTTGCATCTGATGAAAGAGACTCTGGGTGCTATAATTAGATTATTTTGAGGCAGACAGAATTATTATCCCAACTGATATAGTATGTTCTGTAATGAGAAAATATTCACCAAATTATACTTTTTAGTTATTTACAGTACACTTTATAGGGGACTTTCTCTGTTTATAGTGAATTAATAACTTTTGTAGTATCAAAATTTTTAAAATTAAAACCTTGGTTAGACAGAATATTAGTCACAGTTGAAAAAGAGAGTCACTAAATTAGATTATAAGCCTAAATAAATCCTTAGAAAACCACATGGAAAAACAGTATAAAAATATGAAAGAGAGGAAAAGAAATATAGAGGGTAGATAGAAAAGGTGGCATATATGTATGAACATGTTTATACACACATGCACATATACATACACCCCACAGTTTATATCCATATACTTGTATATAGATCCATATAAGGGTATACTTATGATAATCTATAAAATTGACAATAGAAAATTCAATCTCCATGTTATACAGTATTAATATGATAATAATCAAAATTTTAAGGGAAGAGAATACAGAGAGAAGAGGAAATACTGAACAGATAGTGATCAAGAATTTTCTTAAACTGGTGAAAGGCATGAATCCTCAGACATAGGAAACGTGTCATATATCAAGTAAGGGAATAAAAAGAAACTCCACCTAGATGTATTGTAGTAAAATAGCAGAACTCATGTTAGAGAGATTTTAAAAACAACTGTGGAGAAACCATGATAATTGTTACTTTTTTAATAAGAAATGATACTAATAGTTCAACAGTGATACCGGAAACCAGAAAAACAATGTAGATAGCAGGTGTAGTAATAATATTCTCAAATAATGGAATATAGCTCAAACTTTCCAAAAAAGAGGGGAAGAGTGACATCAGTGACAACACTTTAAATCCCACTCCCGCATAAAAGCAGTGGTTAAAAAGGGGGAAAAGAGCATTAACTTTCTGGGAAATTAAGAAAAAGGAATGTTCATCCAAAACAAAAAAGAAAAAAGAATAAAAAGAAAAAAAGCTGATTGACAGAATAGAAAATTTTGTGCCATTTTAATTCATTCTGGTCTCATCCCCAATCCTCCAGTTAGCAGGAGCCATGAAAATAAGCAGGTCCATTCCCAGGAGCAGGCAGAGAAGAATATACCTCATTTGTAAATTATAAATAATTATTTGTGGTGGCTCCTTGGAAGACCACATCAGCAAGGTAGTCTTACTAGCCTAGTGCTAAAACTGTTTCCCAGTGAACATTTGTTAAAATTTTTACAGGATATAGGACAGGAAGTGGATAGAAGTTGAAGCAAACAATTTACTAACCAAAGAACATGAAAAGTCTCAGTTCTCATCACTTGCTGACTTTTAGGGACTACGAAGTGGAAAGTGAACAACAAAATTCAAGCTGGAGGATCACTATACCTCATTTCAAAGCATACCAAAAAGCTATAGTAATTAAAAGAGCATGGTACTGGCATAAAAACTGATACATAGATCAATGGAACAGAATAGAGATCCCAGAAATTGATCTATGTATATACAGCCATCTGATTTTTGACCAAAGTACTCAGAGCTTGCAGTGGAATAAAGATAATCTCTTCAACAAATGGTACTGGCAAAACTGTATGTGTATATGTAGAAGAATTTAATTATATCCATATCTCTCACAATACACAAAAATCAACTCAAGATGGATCAAAGATCTAAATTAAACACCAGAGACTACGAAGTTGCTGGAAGAAAATGTAGGTATAGCATCCCGAGACATTGGTATAGGGGATGACTTCTTGGATAAGACCCCCAAAGCACAGGCAACAAAAGCAAACCTAAACAAATAAGACTGTATCAAACTCAGAAGTTTTTGCACTGCAAAGGTTATGATCAATAGAGTAAAGAGACATCCAATGAAATGGGAAAAAATATTTGCACACCGTCTATCTGATAAAGGATTAATCCATATTCTGTACTTTGGAAATTTATATTCATTAAATAAAAGTTAAAAAAAAAGTTTAATAGCCTGAGTATATCAGCAACATAAAAAAACAATGACAACAACAACAATAAACAATCCAGTTAGCAAATGGGTGAAGGATTTCAATATCAGTTCTCAAAAGAAGAAATACAAATGGCCAACAAATATATGAGAAAATGCTCCGGCCGGCGCCGCGGCTCACTAGGCTAATCCTCCGCCTAGCGGCGCCGGCACACCGGGTTCTAGTCCCGGTCAGGGCGCCGGATTCTGTCCCGGTTGCCCCTCTTCCAAGCCAGCCCTCTGCTGTGGCCAGGGAGTGCAGTGGAGGATGGCCCAGGTGCTTGGGCCCTGCACCCCATGGGAGACCAGGAAAAGCACCTGGCTCCTGGCTCCTGCCATCGGATCAGCGCGGTGCGCCGGCCGCAGCGCGCCGGCCGCGGTGGCCATTGGAGGGTGAACCAACGGCAAAGGAAGACCTTTCTCTCTGTCTCTCTCTCTCACTGTCCACTCTGCCTGTCCAAAAAAAAAAAAAAAATGCTCAATGTCACTAGTCATCAGGGAAATGCAAATCAAAACTGCAATGAGATAACACCTCACTCCTGTCAGAATGGCTAAAATTCAAAACACAGAGAGTAACAAATGCTAACAAGGATGTGGGCAAAGGTGAACATTTATACACTGTTGGTGGGAATGTAAAGTAGTGCAGCCACTGTGGAAAGCAACGTAGAGATTTCTTTTAAAACTAGAAATAGACTTGCCAGCAATCCCACCACTGGGTATATACCTAAAAAACTTGAATACAATATTTCCAAGAGATAGCTGCACCACCATGTTTATAGCAGCACTTTTCACAGTAGCCACAATTTAGAACAAGCCAAGATGTCCATCGTCAGATGAATGGATAAAGAAAATGGATGAAGAATATTAGTCTGCTATAAAAAAGAATGGAATGCGATCATTTGCAGGAAAATGTACACAACTGGAGGACATCATGTTGAGTGAAATAAGCTGGACCCAGAAAGACAAATACCACATGTTAATATAATAGTGAGAATAAGAGAGGGAAGAGATGTACAATTTGGGACATGCTCAATCGGACTTGCCCCAAATGGTGGAGTTAGAAATGTGCCAGGGGATTCCAGTTCAATCCCATCAAGGTAGCATGTAGCAATGCCATCTTACTAGTCCCAGTGATCACTTTCTGTTCACAATTGATCATACTGATAGGTCTAAGAGTCAAAGGGATCACATAAACAAGACTAGTGATAGTCTAGACTAACTGACAGAATAAAAAAGGGAGAGAACAATCCAACATGGGAAGCGAGATACACAGCAGACTCATAGAATGGCAGATGTCCTAAACAGCACTCTGGCCTCAGAATCAGCCCTTAAGGCATTTGGATCTGGCTGAAAAGCCCATGAGAATATTTCAGGCATGGAAAGCCAAGACACTCTGGCAAAAAAACAAACAAACAAACAAACAAACAAAACAACACTAAATGAAAGATCTCTGAAGTGAGATCCCAGTGGAAAGAACAGGCCATCAAAGAAGGAGGTACCTTTCTCTGAAGGGAGGAGAGAACTTCCACTTTGACTATGACCTTGTCTAAATAAGATTGAAGTCGGCAAACTCAAAAGGCCTCCATAGCCTTGGCAACGCATGACAAGAGCCTAGGGTGATTACTGACGCCATAAACAAGTGTGTCAGTTGTTAAATCAACAGCAGGAGTCACTGTGCACTTACTCATCATGTAGGATCTCTGTCCTTAATGTGTTGTACATTGTGATTTAATGCTATAACTAGTCCTCAAACAGTATTTTACACTTTGTGTTTCTGTGTGGGTGCAAACTGTTGAAAGCTTTACTTAATATATACTAAATTGATCTTCTGTATATAAAGATAATTGAAAAATGAATCTTGATGTGAATGGAAGGGGAGAGGGAGTAGGAGAGGCGAGGGTTGTGGGTGGGAGTGAAGTTATGAGGGGGAAAAGCTATTGTAATCCATAGCTGTACTTTGGAAATTTATATTCATTAAATGAAAGTTAAAAAAAAAAGAATGTGATAATAATGTTGTTAAAAAAAAAGCACATGTTCTCCCTTATATGTGGAAGCTGAAATTTAAAAAACAAACCAACAAACAAAAAAAGAAAATGGCTGTGTGTATCAGTATTACTGCAAATGTAGTTTGTATGAGACTTTGTTTTATACCTTTTTGAAACCAATGGTTAAGAACGTTATACTACTGCAACTTTAATGTCTTTGATTACTTCAAAATTTACCATATATGGGTGAAATGGCCATTCTTCCTTTCAATTATTGTTGATAGCCACTAAACTAGGGTCTTTTTGCTTTTTCCTTGTTAATATTCTTATTTAGTGAAACATTAAGTCTTGTTATATGGTAATGTGAATTTAAAAATACATTATCTCAAAAACTAAAAAAAAGCAAAGGAGAAGGGAGGAGAGTGGGAGGGAGAGAGAGAGGGATGAAGGGAATATCATTATGTTCTTAGAATTATATCTACAAATCACAATGAGTCTGTTACAAACTCATTTTAATTAAAATTAAAATTAAAAATAATAAATGAAAGACACCAGACACAAAAGAGCACACATTTCATGATTGCATTTATACAAAATATCCAGAATGACAAATTCATAGAGACAGAAAGGTTAATGACTCACTGGGAGTGAAAGGAGGAAAGTTTGGACTAATTGCTAATAGGTTTCTTTCTAGGGGGAATGAATATGTTCTGAAATTAGATAGTGGCAATGATTGCCCAATGTAGTGAATGTGCTGAAGTCACTGAAATGTGCATTAATAGGAATATTATGTTATGTGAAGTATATATCAATTTTAAAAGTACATTCTAAAAAGAAGGGAAGTGATCCTAGAAGGAAAGTCTTGGGCACAAACATGCTTAGAAAGAAAATAAATATATAATGTAAATGTAATGTAAAACTAATGTAGTTATGAAATCTAATTCATGTAGCAAACAAAAGTAAAAACAATCTTAAAAACTAAACAATGCTGATTGTTTGATACAGTGGCTAGGACCCTCTAAGGAACAGCCACATCCCGTATCAGACTGCCTGTGTTCAAGCCCTGGCTCTGCCACCAAGTCCAGTTCCAGTTAACGTGCGCTCTGGGAGGTAGCATGTGATGGCTCGTGTTGGTGGGTCCCTGCCATCCACAGGGGAGGCCCAAACTGACTTCCTGGCTCCTGATTTCCTCCTGGCACAGCCTCACCTGTTGCCGGCATTTGGGAAGTGAACCAACAGACAGCAGGTCTCTTGATTGTCAGTCTTTCTACCTGCTGCTGGAATGAATACTTTTTAAAAGATGGTTAAAAAACTAAATCACGTAAACTGAAGTTTGAGGAATTTTACCAGGGAAATGTGACATAAAAGCAGTGTATTGTTCAGAAGATTTATGAAGACTGAATTTAACTTTTTGGAAAATTCCTGTAAAGTTTCATATGTAAAAATTGGCAGAAATAAGTTGAGTATATAACTTCTAAAGCATTAGTGATAATGAAAATGGAATAAGAAAAATACCCAAATAACAATAATAACAACTCAATTTATTGGAAAAGGAAAAAAATTGAGAAAGAAACATGGAAAAATCACCATACATATAAGAAAGAGAAAAGCAGCCTTTTTTACTTAGGAACTGGCCTGGAACTATCAGGCCCTGCTGTTGCTTGCAGTTGCATTGCTTGCCACTCATTGTTCCAACAAGTTCATTCTGTAACCATGATTGATCAAAGCCAAAAGTAGTTTACTTTGTGATGATTTTTGAACATAGACAAAAACATAAGCATTATCCAACACATACAAATGGTCAAGCACCCTCTATCCTTACTAATTTGGGTGAGCTGCATTTTTACCAATTAAAGCATTAGCCTCATTCTAGTCAATTCTACAGCTAGATAAGATTTATTGAGACACAATCATAGAATTGCTTATATTATCGAGTCCAGAACAAATCCTCACTTTCTTGAACTCTCCTTATATAAGCCTAAATCCTACAGTAATTTAATTTAATAATGTAGTATAATAGTAGCATGATTTCTCATATTTCCTCATGGAATGTGGCCTCTCTTATTTTAAGGAACAATAAACCCATATTATTCTACCATGACATGCTTCTGATATTGTAGCATCCTGGTGGTCTTGACTGAAGAGTACTGATCAAAGGAAAGGATAAAATAAGGTGGAAGCAGCTCAAACAAATAATGAAAGCAGAAATCCACATACGTCAATTATCCTAGATGTTATGGCCAAACTTCCCAATTAAATGGTAGAGATGATCAGTTTTGACAGAAATGAAAGTCTGTGTTGTTTATAAAAAGGCACATGAAAAATATAAGATCATAGCAGTGTTATGTGAAACACAGCTATTTGAAGACATGAGGGCATGGGCATGTTTTGTTCATCATTGTATTGCAGAGTTTATCACCTGGTCCATAGCAGATGCTTAATAAGTATTTATTAAATGTATTACAGATCAGAGCTACTGAATTCAGACTGTACAATTATATTTCATTAAACAAAATCATAGTGTGTATACAAATAAATAAAATATAAACTTTGAAACAGAGGTTGTGGAAGCACCAAGGATGCAGAATGGCTAATGACAGGCAACCATGTTGGCCTCATTAGTAAAGCCAAAAGTTTGATCCAAGTGTTCTAATTCAAGATCTATTTCTCTTTCTGCTCTTTATGTTCATAAAAAGACACATGGCAAATACAAACGCTGAGCACAGTTTGAATAGCCGTACCTTGAAGAATTAGGCAGAGGGATCTCACTATGTGTCTGATTAGCCTATTCTCTGTCTTGCTTGTTTGAGTTTCAGCAGAATTCGAAGGCTGGAGGTAAGGCTGGGAAGGACTGCACAAAGGCCATGACAAAGGCGGTCTCCCACTTGCTGAGAGTCGGCTTGCAGTTCTCAGGGGGCCACATTCACCAACACCTGAAATCTAGGATGACCAGCCACAGATTTGTGGATGTGACTGCTGCTGTGTGCAGGACAGCCATCCTGGAATATTTCATCGCAGAGGTACTTGAACTGGCAGGAAAGACATCAAAAGACTGAAAGTGCCTTCCCCACCCCCCATTCCTTGCAACTTGTTATTTGTGGTGATGAAGAATTGGACTTTCTCATCAAAGCTGCAGTTGCTGCTAGTGGTGTCATTCCATACATCCACAGTCTCTGATTGGGAAGAAAGGACAACAGAATACTGTCTAAAGGATGCCCGGATTCCTTATTATCTTATTACTAACATCTATCTAGCATTGATGATTCCAGGGGACTGTATCTTTCTGAACAACACAATTTTGCCATTTTGTGATCCTATTAGAACAAGTTGGTGTTTAATTAGCTTTCCAAGAAATGAAATTTCTGCATAATAAAAGACTTTGCCTCTCACTAACATTTGTAAAATAAGACTAACGTCTTCTCTACCTCTTGATAACTGACCTCAAATGCCCTCTTTTAGTGGAAATAAATGACATCCCCTTATAATAGACCATAGCTTTGTTTTTATTCTTGAGCATTTAAGAATTGACTGTAGGAAGTTAGATTCCTGTGTCTTCATGTTTACCAATATATTCTGAAAATTGATTTCCTGTTCTAGAAATAACCTTTAATAAAATCATCTTCCTCTTGGGTCCTTTTGGTCTTTCATTTTTACTCTAATAACCTTTGAGAGTTTCACCAGGAAGAATCAGCCATGTGTGGATAAATATTTTTCAGGATACACTAGGCAGTTTTACAGTCCAAAATTAACATGGCAGAATAATGCATTTCTGTTGACTTATTTCTTCATTGTATATGATTAGACAGCCATGAAAGGATCCATGGAAAGAAACAATTATTCAAGTAAAGTTATCCACAGGAAACTCCCCTAAACAATTCCTGTTTTCTCCTTTTGATAAATTTGTCTTTCAAGATTATTTGGTTAAATGTACAGAGACATTCTTTTGTTACTTCCAGTAAAGCCCTCTAGTTTATTTGCCAAAAGCGTGATGACTCATTTTGGTTTGGGAGACTTTAAGGACATTGGATTTGAATGTAATTCATTAGTTTTAGCTTCCACAGTTGTAATCAATTCTACATGTGATTCATACACCAACAAGCAGAATGCATTGAAATCAGAGTTTGTAGGTTCCACGAATATTTCTCAAGCTCCTTCTTTTTATTTGCATTATGATCATTGTCAGATAAAGAAGTGCTATTTTGTTATTGCGGAAAATAAAATGACTCATGAGAAAAAATGCAAATGCAATTGCAAATCACAAAAATTGCAAATTGCAGTTCAGTAACATGCTGAGGAAGTTTGTCAGGAGCATATATTCATCTTAAGTTTCTTTTGGCAATCAGATCACAGGCAATGTTGCCCAGATTTCTTAGAGGATTTTCTGGCAACTTAAATTTAACAGGTCTGAAACAAAATCTGGAACTAATGGACTTTTAAAATGCAAGACCTAAACTGAAATCTCAGTTCATTCATACATAGCTATGTGGCTTTGGACAAGTTTATAGATTTGAAGCTTAGGTCAAATTAGAAAATTAACAGATGCATCTCAAATGTCTATTGTGAGAAGTAATAAGATTAACATATAGAATGATGCTGTACTGACTATTCAAGAAATTATATTTGCATTCAAGAAATGGTAGCCCACTTCACTTCCATTTCCTGCATTTGGCCAAGTTGTGCATCAACTCCCAGAGGAAAAGAATTATAATTAATTCCAGAATTGGTGGATAATATCTATAATCATCCTTACTCTCACTTTGCTATACTAATCAATTCACAGTGATTTGCTTCCGACTCCTATTACTTGTAGAATTATCTTTTCTCCATCTCTAATGCTACTAACATTCCTCTTCCAACTGATAATTTCACTAGTCTTTTCACTTGTCCATTTTCTTAACTTACTGTGTTATTGTTCCTACTTTCTAATGATGGTTACTTAGCTTAATTAATGTTATTTTTCTTATGTAATACAATATCATTAGGTCCAAAATTATTGCTCTAACTGTATCCCACAAATTTTGATAGGTAGTATTTATTGAGTTCTAAATATTTTAAAATTTTAATTATGCTTCTGATTTTCAAACATACAGTTTATTTAGCTATCTTTTTGTCTTTATTTCTACTTTAATGTTGTTGATATCAGAGAAAAATCTGTGTGATCTCTTTTCTTTTATTGTCTAGTTTGCAGTCCATTTTTGAAAATATTTTGTGTAAGCTAAAAATAATCAAATGTATAGGCTGTTGTTTTGTTCTTCAGTATCCTATATGCTCTTATTCAAATTTTCTGTGTTACTGATTTTTATTTGCTTAATCTATTGGTTACTTAGTCAAATATGCAATCTTATCTTAACAGATATGGAATAAAAATATACAGAAAAATGGAAAATAAATATGTGTATTAAAAGCCTTCCACTGTTCTAAAGGACTGCATTTTAAAATTAGTAAATTCATGGTGAACTGAACTTACAGTTTTTATGAAGTTACTGTTGTCATTTACCTTAATACCTTTGCCTCAAAGTCCATATTATCTGATATTTACTTAATTTTTTCCATTGTATTATTTTGGTTAATATCTGACTACAATTTCACTTTTATCCTATTACTTTTAACTTTTGTATACCCTGGTCTTTTAAATATTTTTGTTTAGAATTTATGCTTAGGTTTTGTTTTTGTATTATTTACTCTACATTTTTCTGCTTTAGAGAAACAAGTTATTCATATTTATTCTAATTGCTGATACATTTTGGTTTATGTGAACCACATTATTTTTGGCTTTTCATTCATTCTACCTTTTATGTTTTATTTCCCTTTCCTGACTAGTTTTCCTGTGAAATGACTGGATTGTTCACCTATATTTTCCCTCTTATTTCTTCTAGTCTAGAAGTTTTACACCTTTTTTTCTCCACAATAAGCTGAGCAAAAAGTTACAACATGCATTTTACTTTTTAAAAACCCAAAGGTAATGAGCATCAACTGTTTCTTAACCAAGAATTCAAGACAGTTTAATTCTAATTAAACCTACTCCCTAATTATGTACATTGTTTTATTTGATTCTCTTTTCTAAGTAGGCAAGATAAAATTGTTATTATTATTTATTATCAATATATGATCACCTTACCTACATCTTTAAAATATAAGTGTGCATATCCTTTCTTTCCCTGCAGGCTAAAGAAGGTATGCAGGAACTTGTAAGTACAGTACACCATTTGGAGCTTCCTTTATTGAGAGTCTCCTGTAACATGTAATATCCGTTTTTCTGAAAATTTTGCCTTCACTATGCAAAAGTTTTAAAAATAATACAATAGCTAAGACCTGGAATCAACCCAAATGCCCATCAACAGTAGACTGGATAAAGAAATTATGGGACATGTACTCTATAGAATACAGCAGTCAAAAACAATGAAATCCAGTCATTTGCAACAAAATGGAGGGATCTGGAACACATCATGCTGAGTGAAATAAGCCAGTCCCAAAGGGACAAATATCATATGTTCTCCCTGATCTGTGACAACTAACCGAGCACCAAAAAGGAAACCTGTTGAAGTGAAAGGGACACTATGTGAAACAGTGACTTGATCAGCCCTTGTCCCGACTGTTGATGTACAATTTAATACTTTATCCCTTTTAGTGTTTTTTTGTTGTTGTTCTAGTTAATACTATTGGTTGAACTCTGTAATTAGCACACAATTATTCTTAGGTGTTTAAATTTAACTGAAAAGTGATCCCTGTTAAATATAAGACTGGTAATAAGAGAGGGAGGAGACATACAATTTGGGGCATGCTCAATCGGACTTGCCCCAAATGGTGGAGTTAGAAATGTGCCAGGGGATTCCAGTTCAATCCCATCAAGGTAGCATGTACCAATGCGATCTCACTAGTCCATTTGATCAATTTCTGTTCTCAATTGATCATACTGATAGGTCTAAGAGTCAAAGGGATCACATAAACAAGACTAGTGATAGTCTAGACTAACTGATAGAATAAAAAAGGGAGAGAACGATCCATCATGGGAAGCGGGATACACAGCAGACTCATAGAATGGCAGATGTCCTAAACAGCACTCTGGCCTCAGAATCAGCCCTTAAGGCATTCAGATCTGGCTGAAGAGCCCATGAGAGTATTTTAGGCATGGAAAGCCAAGACACTCTGGCAAAAAAAAAGTGACCTAAATGAAAGATCTCTGAAGCGAGATCCCAGTAGAATGAACGGGCCATCAAAGCAGGAGTTACCTTTC
Source organism: Oryctolagus cuniculus (assembly GCF_964237555.1). Lineage (NCBI taxonomy): Eukaryota > Metazoa > Chordata > Mammalia > Lagomorpha > Leporidae > Oryctolagus > Oryctolagus cuniculus. The sequence continues at coordinate 92,877,398 of NC_091432.1, forward strand.
TCTGAAGGGAGGAGAGAACTTCCACTTTGACTATGACCTTGTCTAAATAAGATAAGAGTCAGCAAACTCAAAAGTCTTCCATAGCCTTGGCGACTCTTGACTAGAGCCTAGGGAGATTACTGACGCCATAAACAAGAGTGTCAAATTGTTAAGTCAACAACAGGAGGCACTGTATACTTACTCCTCTTGTGGGATCTGTCCTTAATGTGTTTTCCAGTGTGAAGTAATGCTATAACTAGTACTGAAACAGTATTTTACACATTATGTTCTGTGTGGGGCAAACTAATGAAATCTTTACTTAATATATACTAAATTGATCTTCTGTATATAAAGATAATTGAAAGTGAATCTTGATGTGAATGGAAGGGGAGAGGGAGTGGGAGATGGGAGGGTTGCGAGTGGGAGGGAAGTTATGGGGGGGGAGCCATTGTAATCCATAAACTGTACTTTGGAAATTTATATTTACTAAATAAAAGTTAAAAAAAGAAAATAATTATCTTGAACTATGACATATATGAAGAAGACCAATAATTCATCTGTATTCATTTAGCTGACTTACTCACAAACTGAAAACTCCTTAGCAACCATTACTCGGAGCAAGATAGAGAATATCTTGGAGATCCTGCTGAACTTTCTGTCTATAGTCTTTGCTATTGATAGAGGTAACTTTTTTATTTTTTATTTTTTTTGGACAGGCAGAGTGGATAGTGAGAGAGAGAGACAGAGAGAAAGGTCTTCCTTTGCCATTGGTTCACCCTCCAATGGCCGCCATGGCTGGCGCACTGCACTGATCCAATGGCAGGAGCCAGGTACTAATCCTGGTCTCCCATGGGGTGCAGGGCCCAAGCACTTGGGCCATCCTCCACTGTACTCCCAGGCCACAGCAGAGAGCTGGCCTGGAAGTCTTAGGAGACCAAAAAGCCCTGCCCTGGTTCTTGGTCTTGAAACAGCTTCCAAGACAGCAAAATGCCTCAGCTAGGAAATTGGCAACAAATGTCAAGTTCACTACTCTGGGTTTGGCTCCTCAATACCTTGCTATCTGGGTAGGGCTGTAATACATTTGAACAAGTTTTTTTTCTGTTGGATGTTTTCTTTCCGAACATTCTGTTTGTCTTTGGAAGAAGTATTGATCTGTGGCAAACTAGTTTGCACTTACTGGAAGCATCTGGTAAAATATTTTAGATTGCTATTTCTTTCAGCCCAGTGAAGATTTTGTTCCACTGTATTTTCACTTCTATTGTGTTGTGTTCTATTGTGTTGTAAATCAAGACCCGAAATAACTGTTCTTCAAACACTACATTTTTGTATGTTATATTATCTTTAGATTTGGCATTCAGTACTTCCATTATTAAAGTGCTAAATATATATTTGTTTTTATCAGACTTAGTATATTGAATTTCCCACTGAAGTATTTTTTTAAAAAAAATTAGGAAAATTCTTATAGTAGTCATTGTTTCAAATATTTACTCTATGTTAGTCATCTTCTGGCAATTTAGGCATAAATATTGGCATTTCTTACTCTATCCTCCTTGTGTGTTAACCTCTATTTTATATTTTCCATTTATTTTGGTCTTTTGCTTCATTGTGGAGTTCTTTGCTTTACATATTACCCAGTTCACAAATTCTGTTTCTTGTAATGTTTTAAAATTTATTTGAGGGACAGAGAAAGACAGAACTCTCATCTCCTGGCTCATTTCCCAGAAGCTCACAATAATTTGGGCTGAGCCAGGACCAGAACTAGGGACCGGGCGCCCCATTCAGATCTTCCACATACGTGGCAAGAACCCAATTCCTTGAGCCATAGCCACTGCTTCCTACGGTCTGCGTTAGCAGGAGGCTGCAGTCAGGTGCTCTACTGGCGTCATAACCACTAGGCCAAATGCCCACTTTCAAGTTTACAAATTCTTCTTTTTTCTTTCTTTTTTTTATTTGACAGGTAGAGTTATAGACAGTGAGAGAGAGACAGAGGGAAAGGTCTTCCTTCTGTTGGTTTACTCCCCAAATGGCTGCTGTGGCCGGTGTGCTGCGCCGATCCGAAGCCAGGAGCCAGGTGCTTCCTCCTGGTGTCCCATGCGGGTGCAGGGGCCCAAGCACTTGGGCCATCCTCCACTGCCTTTCCGGGCCACAGCAGAGAGCTGGACTGGAAGAGGAGCAGCTGGGACTAGAATTTGCTGCCCTCATGGGATGCTGGCACCTCAGGCGGAGGATCAACCAAATGAGCCACGGCACTGACCCCTACAAATTCTTTAGTTTTGTCTAAGCTGTTGTTAAATTGTCCATCGATTATTTTAAATATTAGTTATTGATTTTTAAAAAGCCTTGCTGGATACTTTGCTCTTTTTTTCTGGGTAATTTTGGTTTCTTGTTACCTGAACTTATATTTAAGGGTTTTTTTTAAGCTTTAATAAATATGGCGTTGTGTATTTCGTAAAGGTTTGTTTGACCTGTTCTTTCTGTCGATTTTCACTTATGATGTCTTACTTTATATAGGTCTTAATGATTTATTTTCTTATATTTTTACCGTAAACTGATCCTTTTCCTTGTAGGTTTACTTGTGAGAATTCTTTGAAGCCCAGTTTATAGGGAATTTCCTTCCCTGTGGTTTTGTCTTACAACTCTGGCAGCTAGAAGCACTGTTTCCGTGGGACCACTTTAATTACAAACATCACTTAGAGTGATGTGCTTCACACAGTCAAAGTGAATTGGATTGTAAATTCATGAGAGTCACCTTATGTCACAATTCTCAGAGGATATTTTCTCCCTTTGCCTGATTCTGTCATTAAATAGGCAGTTTTCCTTGGCAAGTGAGGGGTTAAGAGATATTGAGTTTATTTCTAATTCACTCTGATACTGAAGTATGCCTTTGGGATGCTAGTTTTATTAAAGTAAGGTATACTGTTAATTTTTGTACTCTGGTTAGCCTTGTATTATTTCTCATTTTGCTTATACCCTAAAAGTACAAAGAACAAAGCAAGGTAGGCTGAACCCAGACCAAGAGCCAGTTTCTGTGTGCCTGTATCTGTATGGGTTGCAGCCTTAATGTGGATTTTGACATCCATATTCCAAATAGTTTTCCCACTTGATTGATGGTTTTTATGTTTTATCTAGCTATATCACTTATTACGTTTTGTTTTTATTTTCAATATGTCACATTACACTAATGGCAAAATGCCGTTAATGGATTCCATTAGGATAAAAGTAGAGCATCAACTAGATTTACAAAGCCTGCTTGATTTACAGTTCTGATGATCTGCTATTACCACGTGCCAAGAAATCTCTTGTCCTGTGCTTTGTTCAAACATCTGTTTTTAAAGGTCCTTGCATGCCTCATGCAGACCATTGATGATTTTTGATTGTAAGTTCATCTCTTGAGTTTAAGAATTTCTGTTTCATGTTACTTAATCATTGTAAATGTAGGATGTGCCACTTAGTGTGATGTGCATCGCCCTGACTTATGGCCCCTTATCTATCTAAGAGTCAGAACTTACTGCTTCTCTGTATTACGCATTCCATTCCACCCTAGTGCCTATACTGAGATGTAGCCTGTTAGGAAGCATTGCTGCTGTTAATTGCTCAGTTCAAGCGCAGAAGAGCGAGGCGCCAACTGGTCCACCTGCCCTGAATACACAGATCAAGTTAATTTTCCCAATAGTTTTTGTTCAACTGTTTTCTTCTCCTTGTATTTGTGTTACAGTGGATAACAAGTTGGATTCTGAAAAATAATCCAAGCTCATTCCTTTTTTCTTACATGCTAGTCCATGATTCCATATTTTCTCAGTAAATGTGATTGCTTTCATTTTTAAAAAAAGATATTCTTCAAGCACCATCTGTGATGATAGGTTTTCATTATTTTCATTTTATTTTAATGGCCAGGAGACAGAGACAGACAGAGCTCTTTCATCAGCTGGTTCATCCCCAAATGCCTACAACAGCCAGGGCTGAGTCAAGCTGAAGTCAGGGACCTGAACTCCATCCAGGTCTCCCATACAGGTAGAAGGACTCAAGCACTCTGCTGCCTAGAAGGGTGCAAGTAGAATGAAGCTGGCTCAGAAGCAGAGTAGCTGAGACTTGAACCAATTATCTGATATGGGATGCAGGCCTCCAAAGCAGTAACTTAACCACTCAATCCAATGCTATTCCCAATGTGATGGTTAATGTTATGTTTCAACTTGCTAGGGTGTGATACCCAGCTATGATTTTACATATTATTCTAGATATTTCTGTGAAGGTATTTTTAGATGAGTAGACTTTGAGTGAATCATTTGTTACTCTTCAGAATAGATGTGGGCCTTGAACAACCAGTTGAAGGTCTTCATAAAAAAAGACTGTCTTCCTTCAAGTAGAAATCCTACCAGCAGACTGACTTCAAATTCAAACTACAACATTGACTCATCTCTGAATTCTAGCCTGCTGGCCTGCTCTGCAGATTTTGGTTTGGGCAGATTTCCTAGTCACATGAGCCTATATGTGTACAATATGATATCATAGGCTATTTATGTCATATTTGTGAAGAGTACTCATAAAATTACCGTAAATGTAATTAAAGGATATGCACATTTCCCATGAACTTTTTGAAAACCTCATATATAGAGCCATATTGTATATGGTGTATCCGATTGAATCTGTTTCTAAGGAGAATGCTAATACCTCATCCCACTTGATGGCACCCTTTTTTTATTTTAGCTTATTGTTATAAGCTAAATTTGTTATAGTTTATTGTTATGTTCATTTCCATTTTCCCACTTCATAGACATTTTGGTGGATATGTGTTCAATATGTCATCTTCATAAATATGCTATAGAGCAGTTCTGTCTTTGAAAAAAAAAACCCTTCAAAAGCTGTACACAAAACTGGAAATGTTGTCAGTCATTTAGATTTTCTAATTAGTCAGTTTGAATTGCTTTATCTTTTTCATCAATTTTATTAACAATATATTTAATATTTGCACAGCATTTTCTGATTATTTACATTCTATGCCAGTCGTATTACTTTGCAATTTTCTGCCTTTGCAGAAAACAAGATAAAGCTAGACCCAACTGAATAGTAACTCAAGCTAATAAGAAAATACACAGAATAAGATCTATGGAAATGCTTCCCCAAGTCTATGTCTCATTATTGAATAAATTCTGCTTTTCTGAAATAAAGCTTACTTGATTGCAATAAATTCTATGTTAATATACTCTCAGAATCTATTGCTTGTATTTTGTGTAACTCTAAAATTTTTCTAATGGTTTTATTTACATTTTATTACTAATATCAAATGCTGAAGACATAGTAACTGATATACATTCTTCTCACCACATTTATGTCTATATATTAAAATTGTGTAATCAGGGGGCCAGTGCTGTGTCATAGTAGGCTAAGTCTTTCCTTGAGGTACTGGTGTACCATAAGGGCACCAGTTCGTGTCCTGGCTTCCAATGCAGCTCTGTGCTAAGGCCTGGGAAAGCATCAGAAGATGGCTCCTACACCTGCATGGGAGACCCTGAAGAAGCTCCTGGCTTCTGGCTTCTGGCTTAAGATAGACTCAGCTCTGGCCACTGTGGCCATTTGGGGAATGAACCAGTGGATAGAAGACCTTTCTCTCTGTCTCTTCTTATCTCCGTCTGTAACTCTGTATCTCAAATAAATAAATAAAATATTTTTAATAATATGGAATCAGAATATATTTCTCTTTCTTTGTGCCTGTAAGCATTAGACTTTTGGTTTGTAGCACTGTTGGCTTTTTGCTTCTCCCAAGATGAGACTGACAGTATGGAAATCAGTCTCGCCTTACCTTGTGGTAACTTTGCAGATCTTTTACACTGGTCCTTTGCCTTAACCAGTGACATCTTTTCTGTACCAGTGATTGCAGGGGTGTGGTGGGTAAGAGGAGGTTGGTGATTTATACTTCTTTCTCTGCCAAGAACTTTGAAAATGACTCAGAATTTTTCATTGCAGCTTGAGAGTGATGGAATTCAAACCTTGCAAGGTCATGGATTTAAAAAAAAAACAGTGCATACAATAATTTTATATTTTTACATTTTTAAAATTTTTAAAAAAATTTTAGTTTTTAACAGATTCAGTGTGATTTTTAGATACAGTTCCAAGTGAGACAGAAAGATAAAAGGAAGCTACTGTACAAAAAACTGTCTTTTTGTGTATTTAAATGTAAATATTTTAAGTTTTTTTTAACAGAATCTCTGTTACAGAGCACAGAGTTACAGAGAGAGAATGTAGAGTTAAATATATGTGTATAAAGTCAATTAAAATTAGATATCAATAAAAAATAAGAGTGAGAATATGAGAAGGAGGAAGAAGAATCATCATGTTCCTAAAATTGTAATTATGAAGTGTAAGTTATACAGTTCTGCATACATTCCTATGGAATTACTTCTAAGGGTACAGTTTAAAAACTTGCCATGAGACCCCAACTGGGTGGTAAAAATACCATCTTAAGTGTTAAACTGATCATATGGATAGGAATAGGGGTCTGGTAATAATAGTAGATAGAATTAAAAAGGAGTTGCCGGCGCCACGGCTCACTAGGCTAATCCTCTGCCTTGCAGCACCAGCACACCTGGTTCTAGTCCTGGTGGGGGCGCTGGATTCTGTCCCGGTTGCCCCTCTTCCAGGCCAGCTCTCTGCTGTGGCCAGGGAGTGCACTGGAGGATGGCCCAAGTACTTGGGCTCTGCACCACATGGGAGACCAGGATAAACCTGGCTCCTGCCATCAGATCAGTGTGGTGTGACAGCCTCAGCGTGCCGGCCACAGCAGCCATTGGAGGGTGAACCAACAGCAAAAAGGAAGACCTTTCTCTCTGTCTCTCTCTCTCACTGTCCACTCTGCCTGTCCAAAAAAAAAAAAAAAAAAAAAAAAAAAGGAGAGGAGTGAATACTCCAATGTTGGAAGCAGTCCACGCAGCAGATTCATAGAATGACAATCACTTTAAGTAGCACTCTGACCTGAGAATCAGTCTTTAAGGCATTCTGGTCTGGCTGAAAAGCACACAAAAGCAATTCAGGCATGGAAAACCAAGAACTGAGGCAAAAAATGTCCTACATGAAGGATCTCAGTGTGTGTGAGACTCCAGTGGAAAGAAGTGGTCACCAAATAAGGAGGTACTTCTCTTTAAAGGGAGGACAAAACTCCCATTTTGTTTATGGCCTTGTCTAAATACTGACAGAGTCTGTGGATTCAAAAGTCTTCCATTGTCTAGGTAGCTCATGTCAAGAGCCTCAGGTGATCTCTGACATCATACATAAGAGTGTTGTTAAACTGACAACAGGAATCACTGTGCACTAACTTCATATGCAGGACCTCTGTCCTCAAAGGGTTGTATTATTATTATGTCTAAGTGCTCACAAAAGATGTATCATTATTAGGTGCTTCTTTAAAGTTAATCAAGTTTCTAAAAAAAAAATAGAAAGTGAAATTAACTTCAAGACTTTGAACAGGCCTTGTCTCAACTGTTGAGAAACAGGTTTTTTTTTTTTTTTTGGTTTTTTTTTTCTGTGCAAATTATTGAACTCTTTACTTAGTATAGAGATGGTGTTCTGTGTATAAAGTTAATTGAAAATGGATCTTAGTGGAGAATGGGATTGGGATTGGGAATGGGAATGGGAGAGGGAGAGGGAGGAGGTGGAGGGGTGGAAGAGTGGGTGGGAGGGCGGGTATGGTGGGAAGAATCACTATATTCCTAAAGTTGAACTGATGAAATTCATGAAGTCTGTATTCTGTTTCATTGGGGGAGGGGAGAATAAATTTTTTAAAAAAGAGTTAATCAATAGCAACACAAAATACAATAAATTATTATTTAAAAAATAAATAAAAACAGCAGTTTTCAGACCTGGTTATGCATTAAAACAAAAGCAAAAACAAAACAAAATATAATGCTAGGGAGCTTCTAAAAGTACTGGTGCCAATGTCCTATTTCATACAAACCCAATAAAAATGTTTAGAAATGGGATCTGGGATATTTTCAAAGCTCATTCACAGAATTCATTTTAGCCAAGATTTGAATTGTAGTCTTAAAAATACAAACCTTTTTACTTAAAATGTGAGACTTGCCATGCTGTGACCTCTCTATCCTGTCTCAACAATGAGCCTCTTGTTCTTTCTTTTGATTGCAGCTCAGGTATAACATCCATCCTTCTGGACTTCTCAATAAATAGGGATCCTCACTCTTTCTGTTGGGATTTCCCATTTTTCATTTACATGTGCAAGAAAAGTACCAAAATCATGTACCAATACAGTGAAATTGTTGGGTCTCCTCTAGTGCACCAAGGGCTTTTTAAGAATAACAGTGTTTTATTTATTTATCTTGGTATTCTTGGCACTTGTCATGGTGTCTATCACTTAAGCAATATTTAATAAGTGCTTGTTAAATTAATTTATTAATTTTTGAAAAACTTTTCCTTTTTAACTTGTTTTATTTTCTCAAGGCTTCTTCTCTTCTGGGTATCCCTCTTTTTAAAAGAAACCAAACAGGAGCATGCTTCTTTATTTTATAATTCAACTGTGTAGAGTCAGAATGTTCTTCTTGCCATCTATCACTCTATCTTAGCAGGAGAATGTTGTACACTCTGACAGATCTATTAAAGCAAATGGGAAAAACAATTCTAACCCTTGGAAGGAAGGAAAATCAAACTGTTGCCAGTATAGCAATTTGATAAAATTCCACTGTGTTCCTGTCTATCACATTTCAAGTTTGGGGCAGGCTAGAAAATCTGACAGGCATTTTGTTTGTATTTATTTATTTGTTTATTTATTTTTAAATTTATTTAATGAATATAAATTTCCAAAGTACAGCCTATGGATTACAATGGCTTCCCCCCCATAACGTCCCGCCCACCCACAACCCTCCCCTTTCCCACTCCCTCTCCCTTCCATTCAAATCTAGATTCATTTTCGATTCTCTTTATATACAGAAGATCAGTTTAGCATACATTAAGTAAAGGTTTCAACAGTTTGCTCCCACACAGAAACATAAAGTGAAAAATACTGTTTGAGTACTAGTTATAGCATTGAATCACAATGTACAGCACACTAAAGACAGAGATCCTACATGAGGAGTAAGTGCACAGTGACTCCTGTTGATGACTAACAAATTGACACTCTTGTTTATGGCCTCAGTAATCACCCTAGGCTCTTGTCATGAGCTGCCAAGGCTATGGAAGCCGCCTGAGTTCACCGACTCTGATCATATTTAGACAAGGCCATGGTCAAAGTAGAAGTTCTCTCCTCCCTTCAGAGAAAGGTACCTCCTTCTTTGATGACCCGTTCTTTCCACTGGGATCTCACTTGCGGAGATCTTTCATTTGTTTTTTTGTTTGTTTGTTTGTTTGTTTTTTCCCCCAGAGTGTCTTGGCTTTCCATGCCTGAAATACTCTCATGGGCTTTTCAGCTGGATCCACATGCCTTAAGGGCTGATTCTGAGGCCAGAGTGCTGTGTAGGATATCTGTCATTCTATGGGTCTGCTGTGTATCTCACTTCCCATGTTGGATCATTCTCTCCCTTTTTTATTCTATCAGCTAGTATTTGCAGACACTATTCTTGTTTATGTGCTCCCTTTGGCTCTTAGTCCTATCATTATGATCAATTGTGAACAGAAATTGATCACCGGGACTAGTGAGATGGCATTGGTATATGCCACCTTGATGGGATTGAATTGGAATCCCCTGGTATGTTTCTAACTCTACCGTTTGAGGTAAGTCAGCTTGAGCATGTCCCAAATTGCACATCTCTTCCCTGTCTTATTCCCACTCTTATATTTAACAGTGATCACTTTACAGTTAAGTTTCAACACTTGAGAATAATTGTGTATTGATTACAGTATTCAACCAAAAGTATTAAGTAGAACAAACAAAAATACTAAGAGGGATAACATATTAAGTTGTTCATCAACAGTCAGGGCAAGGGCTGATCAAGTCACCATTTCTCATAGTGTTCATTTCACTTTAACAGGTTTCCTTTTTGATGCTCAGTTAGTTGTCACCGATTAGGGAGAACATATGGCATTTGTCACTTTGGGATTGGCTTATTTCACTCAGCATGATGTTTTCCAGATTCCTAACAGGGATCACTTTTCAGTTAAAATTTAAACACCTAAGAATAATTGTGTGTTAATTACAGAGTTCAACCAATGGTACTAGAACAAAAAAAAATACTAAAATGGATATAGTATTACATTGTACATCAACCATCAGGACAAGAGCTGATCAAGTCACTGTTTCTCATAGTGTCCATTTTACTTCAACAAGTTTCGCCTTTGGTGCTCAGTTAGTTATCGCCGATCAGGGAGAACATATGATATTTGTCCCTTTGGGACTGGCTTAATTCACTCAGCATGATGTTTTCCAAATTCCTACATCTTGTTGCAAATGACCGGGTTTCGTTGTTTTTGACTGCTGTATAGTATTCAATAGAGTACATGCCCCATAATTTCTTTATCCAGTCTACTGTTGATGGGCATTTGGGTTGGTTCCAGGTCTTAGCTATTGTGAATTGAGCTGCAATAAACATTAATGTGCAGACAGCTTGTTTGTTTGCCAATTTAATTTCCTTTGGGTAAATTCCAAGGAGTGGGATGGCTGGGTTGAATGGTAGGGTTGTATTCAGGTTTCTGAGGAATCTCCAGACTGACTTCCATAGTGGCTTAACCAATTTGCATTCCCACCAACAGTGGGTTAGTGTCCCTTTTCCCCCACATCCTTGCCAGCATCTATTGTTGGTAGATTTCTGAATGTGAGCCTATTTATTTTTAAGATGTATTTATTTATTGTTTGAAAGGCAGAGTTACAGGGAAGCAAGAGCAGAGAGAAAGAGAGGTCCTCCATTGGCTGTGACCCAGATGGCCACAATGGCTGGAGCTGTGCTGATCCAAAGCCAGGAACCAGGAGCTTCTTCCTGGTCTCCCATGCAGGTGCAAGGGCAGAAGGACTTAGGCCATCTTCCTCTGCTTTCCCAGGCCATAGCAGAGAGCTGGATTGGAAGTGGAGCAAACTGGCACCCATATGGGATGCCAGCACTGCAGGTGGAGGCTTTATCCACTATGCCATTGCACCGACCTCAGGCATTTTGTATTTAATCAATGAAAAAAAAGCAAGGCTTTTGGGGTACTGTACTCTGCCAATGGAAGTAGTAATCTGATTTGTGGCTACAAAAAAAGTGAATCTTACCACAGATACATTTAGATTCAAAGTTTGTATGGAGAGGTGAGTGGATTTTTCATTGTCTTCTAGCCTCGCTCTGACAAGAAGACTGGAGAAAACTCAGCATACACTCCCAAACTTCACAGAATTTGTAAAAATGCAAATCCAAAGGGATGATACATCATCCAGAATAGCAACTAGATTGATGAGACAGGGAATCTATTCCTGTGAAACATAAAGTGAATTCTCCAGGAAAGAAGACTGGGTAGCTCAGATGCCATGACCAGGGCATTGACTGACGTGCGTTTTCCCTTACAGGGAGTAGTATATGTGGAAACACAGGAAGGAGATTCCAGGGCAGCAGCAGCAGGCGTTCTGAGTGTCTGTCTGCCCTGCACAGCTGTAGGAGCCAGGCACTCACTTTGACCTGTTCGTGTTTATTTATGTATGTATTTGGGTGATTGAGCAGACCAAATGACCCCACCAGCCAGGAGGGCACCAGGCCAATGGCAGGAGTCAGCAGTTCAATCCAGGTCTCCCACATGGACAGAAGAGCCCCAGCCACTGGAGCTGTGACCTGCCATCGCTGTCTTGGTTGAATTCTGCTGGCTTGTAACTGTGTGGCCGCTGGCAGGTTCTTAACCTCATTTTCTTTAGCTGAAGCATGAAGAATATAGAATCTACTACAAAAAGTCTATGGTGATTCTTAAAGAAATATTATAATGCATTTATCCCAGCATGTAATAAATATTAGTAATGGCAACAGATTGGTGAGAAAACCCGCTTGATAAGGGCTTAAATGGGGAGGGGAGTCCCTTGGCAGAAGTGATATACAGGGATTGATGCAGATTAAACCTGGTACCAGAGCTATGTGTGCACTTTGCCCCTAGGAAAGATGGTAGGGGACCATGGTAGGAAAAGTTTTTCAAAAAATAATAAATTAATTTAACAAGTCTATTACTTTTTTTCTTTAAAAATTATATGTGATTGATTTAAACATCAGAGTATCTATTTAGTTGGTGTAGAATTTCCATAAGGAGATTGGAAATTTCATTGTTTCTATTTTTCCAAAAAAGGAGAAATTTCAGTAAGTAGTATGATAAATTTAGGCAGAAAAAAATTGGTACCTACTTCAAATGCATGAATGATTGCCTTTCAACTTGATTTTTGACTTGATAGACAAACAGCTTGAATTTCTGGAATTAAAGAGTTACCTGATAGTGATAAATGCCCCACATGCTGAAAAGATGTGCACACTCAGAGTATTCAGAGAGAGAAGTGCAATTTTCCTGGGAAAATGGTACACAATTTTCTTTAGAATAAAGTGAAGAAACTAAATTTCAGATGGATGTTAGGGTAGAGAATCAAAAGGAATATAAAGTACAAATATATATTGGAATGAGAAAATATGTATAGATTGAAGTCCTGTTACTTAGTAATTAGATTAGATGATAAATCTTTCAAGAATGGATGCAGCTAATTCAACAAATCAAAATGAGGCAAAATTTCATGAACAGATAAGCCTGGAATGAAATTATTAGTGGACTGTTAGAAGAAAAACATAAAAATAGCAGGTTTCAAGAATGAGCATATCCTTTCAGGATTGTTCCCAACTTTCTTTTCCATTGTCATCAGAAATACAATCTTGTCTAATTGAAAATGAATCTTGATGTGAACGGAATGGGAGAAGGAGCAGGAGAGGGGAGGGTTGCGGGTGGGAGGGAAGTTATTGGGAGGGGGGAGGCATTGTAATCCATAAGCTGTACTTTGGAAATTTATATCTATTAAATAAAAGTTAAAAAAAATACAATCTTGTAAAAAGTCTTGACTCAGTTTGATTCTGGGTCATGCTACTGTGCCAACTCTATAAAAAAATCCTCAAATTAAGTTACAATTCTAAACCCTACCACAGCCTAGCTGGGTATGTGGCACAGCAAATACTACATCCACTTCTGCTAGAGGTTTTTAACTCTGTAGCATAAGGAATCACATGAAGTAAAAATAATATAAATGCATCTTTTGTTTTGTATTTCAAATAGAAAGCAAGTATAAGGTATAAGAATTAGAACACACATACTTGGTAAAAATTTGGTTATATTATGGGATTTTTATTGCTCTTCTTTAAAAATATTAATTTTCTTGTCATTATTCTTTAGTAGAACAATCATAAATTTTAGATCAATAATATTTTCAAATGACTAATAAGCATGTCACAATTCACATGAGAATTGATTACATGACTTTTTTTTTATCAAAAGAGGTTATTTGTCTTAGTTACAGCATGTTTTAAAGTTTTACCTATTTTTGAAAGCCAGAGAGGAAAACAGAGAGACCAAGAGAGAGAGAGAGAGAAATCGGTCTTCCATCCGCTGATTCACTCCCCAGATGTCCCCAACAGCTGCGGCTTGGCCAGGCTGAATCCAGGAACCCAGAACTCCATCAATATCTTCCTGGATGGCAAGGACTAAAGTACCGGAGCCATCATACTCCGTCTCCCAGGGAGTGCATTAGCAGGAAGCTGGAGCACATGCTGAGCTGAAACTTAAAGGCAGGCATTCCATATGGAATCAGGTGTTCCAAGCTGCATCTTAACTGCTGCATCACAGCACCAATCCCAGGTTAGCACATTTTTCCAAGTTATGTGTGTAATAAACTCACAAATAATACAGAGTAGAAATTCCTATAGTCCTCCAAATTGTGTCGTTAGTTTAACTCCATCATTTTCCCCATTTTACTAATGAAATAAAAAACCCAAAGAATAAAAAGATAGTTTGTACAGGATCAGACAGATTATGCATTCACAGCCCACACCCTTGACTGCATAAAGATCTTTCTAAAGTGACAGTTGTATTGGTCATCCAAATACATCTTGTTAGTTCCAGAAGACAGCTAGGCATTTAACCTAGTGATTAGCTGCATTTCTTTAACTTCTTCTTTAACCAAAGGGAATGATTTACCTGGATTTTTACCACATGATTATGTAATGAGAAAACAGGATCAAAGTTAAGGTAGATTCTTGAAAAGTTTATCAGTAGTTCTAAATCTGCAATTCTAAGCAGTTTAATATATACAGAGTCAGATTTACCTTTTCTATTTTTGAAACAATGTATTTATTTATTTAAAAGGAAGAGCAATAGGAACAGAGAATGTCACACACGTAGATAGATAGATAGATATTTTCCATCTACCGATTCAGTCACCAAATGGTTGCAACAGCTAGGTCTGGATCAAACCAAATCCAAGAGCCAAGAACTAGAATTCTGCCATGAAAAAAGTAATTATTTTGAATGGTATCAAACTATTCTCCAAAAATGAAAATATCTTTGGGAGGTGTTAAATGGAATCTCAATTGGTTATTTACACCTTAGCACAATTAATTTTAGTGATTCATCTCCCAACTCCTACCCTCAACCACAACTATAAGCTAAAAGCCATTTTGTGTGTGGAGGGAGATATTTGATAGTAATGTGACCATTAGGGATGGATGATTGCAGGTTATTGGAAACTGCCCTGTATTGGCAAAGATCAGCCAGAGTAAATGAAGGCATTTGGGGCACATGCACACAAGGAGAGAAAAACTTCAGGGAAATGAGAAAGGCAGCTTGGTCTCCATGATAAATTTGTAGAAATAGTCCTTAATATCCTTGTTTTAATAAATTAGACTCCAATACTCCTTTTAAACCATACTGACAAATGGCGGCCTGATACCAAAACATTCTCATCTCATTGCTGATTTCCCTGGACTCAATGTCAGCTATAGCAAAGTGCCCACGGGCTACACAGAAGAATCTTAAAGGGCCACACACAAGATTCAGAGATGAAAGGGAAGAGAGTCCTCTCCCTGACATGGTCTCCTTCAAAGAGTGGAGCAGGCAGCAAGGCAGCTGATGTCACCCCACCTTCCCCTGATATCTAACATCAAGACAAGAACTAGATGCTCTGAACCGAGGTTCCTGTGAAGAGATCTCCACGTGCTCTCTTCAGTGCGGATGGGCAAGAGGCCTGGTGCTTTTGCAGAATCCCTGCAGCATTCATAAAGCGCCAGTAACCAAGATCTTCAAAGTCTATTAAAAAGCACACGTTTCTGTTCTCTCTGCAAACACAAACCTTGACTAAAGCCCTGAGCTTGTTTTCACATATGACTGCCCGTGATAAATGAACCAGGTGTTGTTCCAACCTTTGCTGTTTCCTCTCTGAGAATCAAAGCAATAAACTGGCTATGAAACCAGGCTGCCAATGCTCAGGTCAAGGTGTGTGGTTTGAAACTCAACACTGTCACAAAATATTATGTAATCCGAACAAGTTTATAAAAAGATCAGGGCACAAAAATAGAGACAAACTGTATTAAATTCAATTATGAAAAGCATCTGCCATCCCACAGTATTACCATAAGGTCAACAGTGTATCTGTCTTTTCCTTACAGTGATATATCTTAAAATCTGAAGATTTCACTTCCACATTTATTATCTTTCTTATTCTTAAGTGGTCCTCTAAGTAGGTGTTGCTATACCCTTTATTTTTAAATATATTTATTTTTATAACTTATTGAAATATAATAAAATTGCATTTTTATGTACAACTTGAAGATCTTATATATATATATACATACAAAATGATTACCACAGTCAAATTAATTAACACATCCATTGCCACCCATATTAACATTATGTGTGGGTGTATATATGTGTTGGACATGGTGAGAATACTTGAGATCTAGTCTCTTAGCAAATTTTATATGCTGTAAATGAGTGAGATAATGGAGATAAAAGCAAGATAAGTAACAACTGAGTTCTAAAACTTGAAGTTAAACAAGCTTAGGTGATCTGGAGCAAGAAAGCCTACTGGAAAACACAAATGTTGGAATTGGGCAGTGTTAAGTTTAAATCAAGCCTTCATTATTTATAAGCCAATGGATAATCAACAGGGTTTTTTTCTAAAGATTCATTTATTTATTTCAAAGTCAGAATTACAGAGAGAGAAGGAGAGACACAGAGGCGGAGAAAGAGAAAGAGAGAAATCTTCCATCTACTTGTTCCTGTCTCAGATGACCGCAACAACCTTGTCTGGGCCAATGAAAGCCGGGATCCAGGAACTTCATCCTGATCTCCCACATGGGTGACAGAGGGGGGCCCAAATACTTGGGCTGTCTTCCACAGCTTTCCCAGGAACATTAGCAGGAAGCTGGATCAGAAGTGGAGCAACTAGGACATATAGGATGCCTACATCACAGGCGGCAGCTTTACCCACTAGGCCACAATGCCAGCCCCTCAACCAGTTTCTTAACCACTACATGCTTTGGTTGAAATAGGGATGATCATCATACCTAATTTAAAACACTATATGAGAATTGAAGAGGACATTATCAATGACTATTATTAATTCTTATTGCTAGGCTGTCTTCTTTACTAATCTCAGACCTGTATCAGAAAGTAGGTTCAGTCCAGCTGCTGGCAAGGTAGCAGCTCACACCCCCCAGGATACCTCTGCATACCTCTTCACTGTTATTCCACCTCGCACTGACAAGAGACAGCACTCTTGTTCTCCAAAAATACACCACCGAACAACAACATTGGTTCTGCCTTTGAGCTTAGATCAGTATGTGCCTGACTTCCAGTATTGATTATTGTAAAAATAAGGTATTAGATTATCACTGCCTGCTAAAGAAGATATACTCCTTGAAAGCATGGATGATGTCCTATACAGTTAAAGCACAAATTCTTACAAATATTCCCTTACAAAGGAGTAGATCTTCAATAGGATGCAACTGTGGTCCTTAGGAAAAGAAGGAGGAAGGAAGGAAGGAAGGAAGGAAGGAAGGAAGGAAGGAAGGAAGGAAGGAAGGAAGGAAGGAAGGAAAGGAGGGAGGGAGGGAAGAAAGGAGGGAGGGAAGAAAAGAGGGAGGAAAAGAAAGAAAGAAAGAAAGAAAGAAAGAAAGAAAGAAAGAAAGAAAGAAAGAAAGAAAGAAAGAAAGAAGGAAAGAAGGAAAGAAGGAAAGAAGGAAGGAAGGAAGGAAAGAAGGAAAAAAATAAAAACCAAATTGGACTTCTTCATAGGGGCGTAGTGATGAGAAGCAAGAAGTCACACTGATGGGGCTGGCAGACAATAGGGACTAGATCTGCATTGATGTCCAGAGAAGTGGTAGGAGGCAAAGGAAAACTGTGGGAGATCCCCATGAGGCCCTGAGGAAGCAACAGAGGTCACTTTCACAGCACCTGTGCCAAGCAAGGGATGGGGAGCAAGATGGGAGGGCTTACTGGGGAGAGGGGCTGGAGTGGTGGTGAGGTGTCTGAGTCCATTCAGGTTGCTAAAATACCATAAACTGGGTAGCTTATAAATGACAGAAATTTATTTCTCAACTTTCTGAAGATGGGAAGTGTGAGGTCAAAGCCCTGGAAGATTGGTGCTTTCTGGCACATGGATGGTGCCCTCTGGTGGTGGAACTGGTGGAGGCGCTCTCAGGGAGCCTCTTGGATGTGCACTCAGCCCATTCATGAGCGCTTCACCCTCAGGGTTTAATCGTTTCCCCCAAAGGTCTCTTGTCCTAATACCATCCCCTGGAGGCTAGAACCTCAATGTCAGCACTTGGAGGGAGACACAGACGTTTAGTCTACCGCGTGTATTAACAAGACTCAAACACTCAGATGATGCTTAGCAGGACTGGGTAGTTGTCTTTTAGGATAGATAGCACTCCTGTCTCAAATAGCAGCTCAGAAGCATCTCAGATTCATGGAGGAGTACAGAGGTGGTAAGATTTCCAGGACCCTGTGTGGGCTGTTTCCAAAACCAGAGGAATGCAGCAGCCTTGCCAAGGATGAGCTGCCTCTGCCCAAAAAGAGGGAACAGAGTTCTTTATTCTTTATTTCACGGCAAGATGCAAGCACACCCAAGGCCACGCAGACCTGGTCTTCAGGGCATTGTGGCCCTCCATAGTCCAGTCTGGGCCTGAACATGGGTCAGACTCTGCCAGTTATTCTATATATCTGGTCGTGAAACTGTTTTTGCGTTCAGGTTTCTATAAAGTACCATGTTGCACATCTGTAATTTTTATTAAAACCTTGTTTAATATTTGATGAATGCAAGCATTTGCACTTGGGATAAGATGATAGGTTTTGAAAGGCAAAATTTAGAGGACAACAATTCTTTAATAATTCAGTGTCTTCAATGAATTGTCAAAAATATGTAGAATTGATTCAATTCATCTCCCTAATTTAATATTTATGTCAAAGTCAAAACAAAATCTGGGCAAAGCATTCTAGAAGATGTATTATGTTTAGATTCATATAATGATTTCAGTTATTTACTTTAATGATAGTAGTCCCTGTTTAAAAAATGAAGTGTCAAAGAAAAATGCCACAATGAGAGTTTAATCAAAGTAAACAATTCAACTAAAGTTATTAAGGCTATCATTCTATTTGTTTTATATATAATAACACAAGATAAGGAAGTGAAGTGAGGGGACCTCACACTCCAGAGATAACCCGTCACAGCTTCTCTTTCATACTGTATTGTTGGCAATGTTCTGTTGATATAATTAATGTAATCCTTCCTTTGAAAGTTGCCCTAAAGTTAAGGTTGCCATGTATGTCTTACTTTATTTCTAAAGATGTTAGAAAATATTATTCATATACTGATGGAGCCACATTATTGCAGACATTGTCTGCTATAATGTCATGATTCGATTGCTAATGGGAATCCCTGGCTCCCTACATGGTGGACACCTGCGGTTTTCTGCATGAGATATTGATGCAGTGATGGGAGTGAGATATCTAAGAAAAGATGCAGAGGCTAAGACCAGGAAGAGTGGAGCACATAAACCACCACTAAAACAACTGAATATGCTCATCACAAACCCAAAACGTCTCCTGTTGCCAATTAGTTTTGGATAATTTACATTCCTCCAAAGTCATCCTATGTCAGCATTCAGATTTAACAAGGGTTCCCAAAATCTCTATGTGCTAGGAATTAGGTCAAAGATGCCCTACACAGTTTATCACGTATAACTCCCACCACAAATCTTTATGGTACGCTTCATCCCCCAGCTAATACCATCTGCGACTGGGGCCGGGCTCTATCTCTTCTGGGTCCTGTCACATTTTATCTGCCAACTGACATGTCTTAGACAAGGATTTTGCTTTGTTTTCCATGCCCCTCTGTACCACAAAATCCCAGGTAGACACGAATAGTAGTTCTGAAACTAGGATGATTTTACCAAATAGGGGACATTTTGCAATGTCTGAGACATTCTCTATTGCTACAGGGAGGGAGCTGTTGGCATCCAGTGAGTACAGGCTAAAGGTGCTGCTCGAGGCCAGAGCTGGGGCATAGCACTGCTGCCTGCAGTGCCGGCATCCCATGTGGGCGCCGGTTCTAATCCCGGCTGCTCCTCTTCCAATCCAGCTCTCTGCTATGGCCTGGGAAAGCAGTAGAAGATGGCCCAAGTCCTTGGGTCCCTGCACTCAAATGGGAGACCTGGAAGAAGCCCCTGACTCCTGGCTTTGGATCGGCACAGCTCCTGCTGTTGCGGCCACCTGGGGAGTGAACCAGAAGATGAAGACCTCTCTCTCTGTCTCTGCCTCTGCCTTTCTGTAACTCTACCTTTCAAATAAAATAAATAAATCTTTAAAGAAAAATAAAGGTGCTGCTAAATATCCTATACTGCACAAGAAAGCCACACACAGAAAAAAAAATACACTCCAAAATGTTAACAGTGCTGAGGTTGAGATATCGTGTACAAAAAGAATAAATTGGGTGGCTGAATCATGAAAGATGTCTCAAACTGCCAGGAAAAATGAGCTCAACTCCAGTAAAAGAACAGAGGCATTTAAAACTTCGTATTATGTTTAACTCAACCATTTCTTTGACATTCCAAGGGAATGGACATAGATTTCCATTATTCAACATTTATTATGCACTAATGTGTGCCAAATATCATACACGAAGGCATAAAAATAAATAAGACTTGGTTGCTGTGGCTAGGAAGTTCAAATTTAAGTAAGAGAAGGCTCTCCAAAAACCCAGTCATTTTTGTGGAATGTACAAGTACTGTGCTGGTCTTACATGGGAGGGTCAAAAAAACTTTGTCTGGGTCAGAGAAGGCTTTTGGATATAAAAAGCTTTTTAACATTTTTGATATTAGGAAGTTTGATACAATTTCAGAATTATGGTGTGCTGGTAGAATCTCAGTCTGCTGGATTTATAATGTGCTTTGTCGTTATGTACTTTTTAGAATGCTTTTAAAAACCCCAGAAATCATTTCAAAATCATTCATATGGGCTTATGCTTTTGTCAAGCATAGAAAAAATAAAAGGTGTTCTCTACCGTCCTTATGAAAAGGGTCATAAATCTGAGTTAGCAGCCATTTTTGATAAAAATAGCCACCTTATCACTACCTGCACCATGTAATTTCTTTGAATTCTAGTAATTCATCCACCACAATCCTTTTTAATGAAAATCAAAAGTCTTGGTCTGTTTATACACATTTGTTCACTTCCTTAAAAATTTATATGTCTGGATTTTTAAAATAATCTTTAGTATCTACATAGCAGCACTCAATGGAAATCAGCATCTCTGCGGAATTATCTGGAAATAAATGACTGACCTGATGAACAGTTCCCAGAAGACCTCTTATGTGACAAATGTTTCCATAGGGCGCTGAGGCCACACAGACGCTTAAGGGTGAGAGAGAAGTGAAGGGGTGGACATGACTCATTTGTTTTGTAAAATCCCTATCCCGTCCCATCGTTCACTCAGTCACCCATCATGTTGATGTGGCTCAATACCTCTGGAGTCTGTGCATCTCTAACTTCACAACCACTTCCCTAATCAATGCCACCAATATCCTATGGTGTCTTGCAATAGCTTGTGAAGTAGTCTCTCAATATTCGTTCTGGGTAACAAGGAATGGCATGGATGGAAGGTAGATGTGATCTCTTCAAATTCAATTCTGATCATTTCACTTCTCTACTTAAAACCTTTGATGGCTATGTGTTTTATGAGACTTCAATCCTTAGAAAAACCAAATAGACCAACGGGCATTGCGGGAAATGAAAAGGTTATCAAAATGGCCTAATAAAAGGGAAATCATTTACATTTCTTATGCATCCTTTAATTTCATTTAGCTATTCAAATCTATTTTCATATTTTTCAAAGTACTCTTACTAACTTCTGATAGAATATGTTTATCTTTTAGTATTCAAATTTTTGTCTTTGTGTCTTCTTCCTTTCTTCTTGATAAGCTAGCTAGTGTCATTTATTTCATTGTAGGCACATTATACCTACATTATCAATTCTACTATTTTTCTCTGTTTGAAACTCATTAGTATTTAATATGCTACCATTTTCTTTCTTTTCTTCTTGTGGCTTGTTGTAGATTCATTTTGTTCTTTATAAGTGTCTTGCATTGAATATTTACATTCTTGAAAATTCTGTAAAAATTTGATTTACTAAAATTATGCTCAAATTTAAGATGTAAGTGGTCTTCTGGTCACAGAATTAATCATATTTAGTAGATTTATATATATAGAATATTCAATATTAGCATATCTTAGATGCTATGAAATTTTGGCTTCTTCTTTGAGTCAATTGTTAAGGATAGTTTTAATTGAAATGATATAATTCTTATTTGGTTTCTATACCATTCTTTGGAATATTTTCTAATTATATTTCATTTTGATCAGATAATTTCTACTTTGATAAGTTTCTTGAGCTTTTTGGTGACTTCCTGTTTGATCAGTTTTTGTGGAAAAATCCCATGAGCATGTAATCATCAGTCTGATGAAAGCAGTGTCTGCTCTGCTCAGGGACAGTAAGTCATGGTGATGAAGAAAAGCTGGAATACTTGGATGTTGTAAGATGGTTAACATTTTGGAAGACTCACAGTTTAAAATTTCTTAGGACAGTTTTAGATAACATCAAGTTCTAATGCATAACCATGGGAGTGGTTAGCGATGGACAAGATAATGAGATGTGTGGACCTCAGACAGTAAGGGACTTATACCATGAGAACATTATTGAGGAATTGGGATGATCCTTACAATTTTGTCATATGTTTGAGAAAAACAGCTCTCATCAGGAGGACTTCACAAGAAGAACAACCAGGATATATTTGGGTCAATGAGATTTCGGTAAAGTTCTTTGAAAATAGTGACTGTAATGAGACAGGCATTTAGCCTAGCGGTTAATACCATAATTGGGATGTCTACATCCCACAACACAACACTTGGGTTCAATGTCCACCTCTAGTTCCTGCGTCTGGCTTCCTACTAGTGAGGACCCTGGGAGGCAGCAGTGATAGTTCAAGCGATTGAGTTTCTACCACTCATGTCAGGGACCTGGATTGTAGCCCCAGCAGTTGTAAGCACTTGGGAAGCGAGCCAGGGGATAGGAGTTCTCTCTTTCTCCCCTTCTGTGTGTATATGTCTTTCTCACTCTGAGATAAAATAATTCTTTTTAATTTTAAATAAATAAAATAGTAAGAACATAAGGTAAGATTTACCCTGGATCCCTGTTTGTCCAGGACATACCTAGTTCAGGGTTGACTGCTGTAATTATTAATATCATTCCCTTTCACTCTTTAAAATGTTTTGGTTTGGAAGATAAATTCTATGGTAATCCTAGAAAAAGGGGAAATTATTTCTGACATAACACATAACACAAAATCATAAAAGATTGCATGTAAATTTTGGGGAAAGAATAATGATGGAAATGAAATGGTGAATGCATAGGAGGCACAGAATGGTTTAGGAATGAGAACTTTAAAGGAGAAAACTAAAGTTGGCCAACAATAAATTCTAAAATATTCTCCCACCAGACTTACACAGCTTTAGAATCCACATCTGTGCAGTTTCATCTTTGCCCACTAAGTGAAGAACCATTGTCTCCTGACTAAGGATAAGCTCTCCACCTGCACTCCTACCCATCCTCTTGTTTACACAGGAACTTGCTTTCCTGCTTTACTGATCCCTGGTCCCTTCAACCTTTGGCTTAACTGCACCAATATGTGCTTAAATGTCTCCTACCTTAAGAATATTATCTTCTCCCCAAACTTTCCAATGCCTATATTGTACTTTCATACATCTACAATCACCTCTCCACCTCTCATTTTTGTTTCAGTCCTCTGTAAGCTGACCCTTCCTCAACATCATCAAAATTGTTATTTTCTAGGTCACCAATGACTTCTTTCCTGCTAAACCCAAAGTCACATTTATGTCTATAAATGCTGACCACTCCTTTCCTATCTTGAAATGATCTCTTATCTTGACAACAACGCATTCTCTGATATTCTTCTTAACTCTCTCACGCTCATTGTTAGAGTTTTCCTTTCAGCTTTATTTTCATTATCACCTTTTCAATATTGGCATTCATTAGGGTTCTGTCCAGGTTATTCTCTCACTTTTCCTGGTAACTCTTATCCACTCCCATTATTTCAACTATTATAGATTAGCTGATGACTCTAAAGTTTCCATCTCATATCCAAATCTTGCTCTTCCTTTCTGAACTCCAGATCAGTGTGTGTGTGTGTGTGTGTGTGTGGCTGCTTCCTGAACCTCTCTGGTTGATACCCCCCAAAATGCTTCAAACCAGCACACTTGCAACTAAAATCATTGTCTTGTTCTCACTTCTGCCATTCCCCATGCTTTTCTTTTTTTTTTTTTTTTTTT
This sequence comes from Oryctolagus cuniculus, assembly GCF_964237555.1. Lineage (NCBI taxonomy): Eukaryota > Metazoa > Chordata > Mammalia > Lagomorpha > Leporidae > Oryctolagus > Oryctolagus cuniculus. The sequence continues at coordinate 92,901,191 of NC_091432.1, forward strand.
TTTTTTTTTTTGACAGGCAGAGTGGACAGTGAGAGAGAGAGAGAGACAGAGAGAAAGGTCTTCCTTTTGCCGTTGGTTCACCCTCCAATGGCCGCCGCGGCCGGCGCGCTGCGGCCGGCGCACCGCGCTGATCCGATGGCAGGAGCCAGGAGCCAGGTGCTTATCCTGGTCTCCCATGGGGTGCAGGGCCCAAGCACCTGGGCCATCCTCCACTGCACTCCCTGGCCACAGCAGAGGGCTGGCCTGGAAGAGGGGCAACCGGGACAGAATCCGGCGCCCCGACCGGGACTAGAACCCGGTGTGCCGGCGCCGCAAGGCGGAGGATTAGCCTAGTGAGCCGCGGCGCCGGCTCCCCATGCTTTTCATATAGGGAAATGGAGATGCCATCCAATTATTTTCTTCACTCTCCTTTCTTTTCCCTCCAGTATCTAACTAACTTCAAAGGACTTCTGATTCTATTTATTTTTTATTTCAAAATTCATATACTTGTTTCTATGTTCACTAACACGATTTTGCCTTCCTGCTGGCCTGCCTCCTGCTATCTCAATTTTCAAACCCCTTTACTCTTTGCTGTGTGAGCATAGACACACCCACCTACAATCCTTTCTCCATATTGTGCCAGGTGATTGTTTGATGACATGAATGTGATTAGATTCCCCTTCCTCCAGAAAGAATTCAATGCTTCCTCATTGCATTGAGGAAACTTCAAACTCTTCTACCTAGATTCTTTTAATATCTCGGTTTGTTGGGCTATAACCTTGAAATGGTTTTGATTTTTCTCCATGCACTGCTGATGGCCAGTACTGGCTCTCCTTTCCCTGTTTTGAAGCAGTCTTCCACAATATTTGGGGCAGATTCCTTAACATTCAGGTCGTTTGCATCTATTAAAAGTTTGTTGAGGTTAAAATGCTCATATCCTATTAAGGATTAATCTAATGTCCTCCACTGTTCCTCTTGTCTGTCAGATACGTGGAGCTGGGGGAGGGAGCTCTCAGCCAGGAGGAGCTGGAGGAAGTGATAGGCCTCCGGGACATTTCCTTCTCCTGTCTTTTCAAAATTCTCACTCCCAGGCTATTCCAGAGTAGGGAAGGGGTGGCAGCTCTATTTCTTCCTGAACTGTGCTGGTGGCTTTTGCAGGCTTCTCTCTCTGTGATGGTTGCTGCTGCTTCTCTGGCTAAACCTGTAAGCCCGTGGTGCCACAAACATTCAAATGCCAGCTCTCTTACTGCAGATGGGGTGGAGGAGATGGTTGTGTGCCATCTTCGGAGGGCTCCAGTAGTGGACAGGGGCAAGCATTATTGTAGTTTGCAGATGTAAGAGACCCAGCTCCCGATCAGCCTTTTCCAACCCCTTTCACCTCCTACTCCCAGTGATTTCTACTCATCAACATCTGCCAACTGGGCCTTCTGGCTTCACAATCACCTCTCATGGCTGGGGTAATAAAGAAGGCTGGGAAATGTACAAAATATGGTCAAATAAAATAAGGTGGTGCAGGATGCTCCAACACAGCCTCTTTACCACACATTTCCCTTCTCCCTGTTTGAGTAGGAGCAGGAGAGAGCTACAACTTGGCTGTGGATGCAGATGCCCAGCTCGAGGCTGCACGTAAGATTCTCTCTGACACTCACTTTCAACTCTATGCAATTTACAGGCCTCATTTGCTGTGTCACTTCCTCCATACCATCTTTCTGAAATTGTACATGTCTCTAATGTGGCCCATGGAACTAGATGAGGTACAAAACATCCTTCAGCCTGGGTCATAGAGATGGCCTCATCACTCTTATGTTCTACTTCCTGTAGTCAAGAGACCCAATGCCTCTGTCATCAACATGCCAACTTCATCACTTTCTCCAGCTCATACTTTAGAAATAAATTTTGGTACTATAACCCTTTTCAGAGTATGAAGAGATCCAACATTTCTAGAACATGAAGTTCTAAATACCCTTTTGGGATCAGCAAAAGAAAAGCATTCCTCGTGTGTGTGTGTGTGTGTGTGTGTGTATTATATACCTACCATCAAGAAATAGGAGTTAATATATTAATTTAAAATGTCTTCCATATTAAATTTTCCATAAGTCATTTGCTAGAGGTGATTGGAAAATAAAATCCAGTGTTAACCAAGGAGAGCTATGTGGAGACAACTATCACTTAGCAAAGTCAACCAATCAGCAGTTGTTATTAGGGAAGAAGAAAGGGCAAGGAGGTCTCTTAGGTCTCCTCTTTCTATTTGGGTCCAGGATGCAGCCCTGTAGAGAAGCAACCTTCCCTCCCACTGATGTTTCCTGAATCGTGTGGTGGTTGTTACTCTTTATTTTCTGGCTGCTATTTTATTTTTGGATTTTTATTTTAACGGAGTCTTGGTGTTTTTTTTTTTTTCTTCCATCATCTTATCCTGTCTTCCTTCTCCCTTTGGCTCTCTCCTGTCTTTCCTTTGGAGAGAAGTTGGTGGCAGTTGACCACAAGGGTAGTTGTTGGTCTACAGAATAGGTCCTTCCAGCTGTAGACAGTCTTCCCCAGAAGGCCTCTGATGCCAGACAGATCTTGAGGGCAGTCCCACAGTGCCAGGGAGGATGTGACGGCCATGATGCACTACTCAGGCTTCCTTGCTCGGGGATTATAACTGATCGTGGCCTACATCCTTCTGGTTCCGACTCTCTGGACTAGGACTACATTTCCAGCTACAGAATAAGCGTAATATGGGCACTAACACAGGCTCCTCATGAAAAGCACAGGACTCCTTTACTCGTGGCTCTGCTTGAGAACTTCCATTTGGCTGAAACTTTCTTAGAGCTGTTCAATACTCAAGTCCCCTCACCTCTTCCATTGCTTCACAGGTTTAGGACCAACACCAGGAATGAATGGCTCTCTCTGCCTTCTCTAGTTCATTCCCCTTCATTCTTCATGGCTGTCTCCCCTGTAGGAAATCTAATCTCATCTGGACATCAGCTTACAGGGAAATTGATGCAAGAGGTCCATTATCCAAGAAAAGGAGGAGAGACAACAGGTTGGAATTGCCTTATTTATTATCCAGTTGTCACGGGGTGGCCGAGTCCAGGTGCTTGTCTCTGATGCAAGAAGAAATTCAAAGATGAGACACAAGTAAACGTCAGCAAAGATGCAAGATGTATTTGCGTGCCAAGTGGAACTACACACTCAAGAAGGCATGCAGGCACACTCGAGAGAGAGAGAGCTGCACCCAATAAATATTGAGGCCATCCTTTAATTTGAACTGGAAGTAAGGGGATAGTGTCTGGGACAGGGTTTAATTAAATATTCAAAGGGTGAGGAATTTGTTGCCAGGGCTTGATTACAACCCATTTCCTTGCCTTTTTCTGGAAAACTTGAAAATGTCATGGTATCAGATGCATGATGAGAGTTGCTATTTCAGCCACGGTAATTTTATTATGATGACCTTATAATGAGTTAAATTTCAGCTCAGGGTTGCAACTAGCAGCCATGTTGGGTATTTTGGGCAGGCACAAGTTCTGAGCAGAAAAACTGCTGAATCTGCAGTTTTCTGCTGCACAGAGAGGAGGGTTGGGTTGGGCAGTGTTGCAAGGGTTGCAGTGCAGTCAGGGCCGCAATGAAGGACTGGTGCTTTTAGTTCCTCCTTGCTAACTACCACTCTGCCTACCACTGATGGTGACTAACGATGACGCTGTTCTGAGTAATATAGGGAGCCTGAGTACTCTGTGACCCAAGATAGCACCCAAATGTTAAAGGTTCAGTAAATAGTGACCTGAAGAAATGTCCCAGTGGAGAGGAACATTACTGCTGGTACTGTGATTCAAACCTTGGAAAGATACAGGGGTGTGACATCTATAGGGGAGTGGAGCTGTTCCACTACTTTCAAGTTCCACTTGTGCCTTACAAAGGGGATAATGACAACCAGAGAATGTTTAACACGCACCTAAAGGCTAAGTGCAAGAGCCAGAGGCTTCTTTAGCACCCATACCCTGCAATGGAAATGCTGACACAACTGAGTGCAAGATTGAATATCTGAATGTTAAAGTTCGAGCTCTTGGGGTAGGTGTTTTGCGCAGCAGTTAACATACTACTTGGAATGCCCACATCCCATTTCAGAGTGCCTGTGATAGAGTCCTGGCTCTGCTGCCCATCCCAGCTTCTTAGTGTACCCTGGAAGGTAGCATTTGAAGTCTCAAGTACTTGGGCCCTGCCACCCATGTGGGAGATCCAGATTGAGTTTCAGGCTCCTGTCTTCAGGCTGGCCCAGCCCCAACTGTTGAGACCATTTGGGAGGTGAATCAGTGGATGAACGAGTGAGCTCTTTCTCTCTCTCCCTCTCTGTATTTCAAATAAATAAAAATTGGAAAATTATTTTTAAAAGTTGGAGTTACTAAAATCTTTGAATGTTGAGCAAGGTTGGAAGAGATTGAGAAAACCTGAGACACTGAAAAGTGGGGTGGGGCATCTGGATGGGCTCCGAGGATGTGGCTCTACGAACACCCTTGTATCTGACAGTCTTGATTTGCAGCAGCTGGTCATTCTTCTCTTGTAAGAGCTAATACCACCGCCATGCTGGAGGATGCAAGTCAGGAGATGTCCCTCTCAAAAGCTTCCCCCGTTTTCTCCCCTGGATTCCTGGTTGATAACCAGCAGAAGATATAATAGGTCTGATAAGGGTAGGAAGATATTATGTTTAAGAGTAGCTACAAAAACTACCTTTGCCTATGCTAGTATTGGGTTTCAGTAAAGTTTGATCAAGATGTAAGATTCGATGAGTGGGAATTCACTGACACTGACCTAGAGGAACTGTCCCAAGACTCTGAATACCTTGACAAGGACTCCAGTGGATGAGGCACACTTGTTTCTATGGTGGTTACTAGTAGCCTGGAGAAAGCAATGGCCTCTTCTGAGTATAGCAGAAATGCCTGAGTTACTCTGCCAAACAATGGAAGAAGAGTTAAAGAGATTAGGGGATATGAGCATGAGGCGTGGATATATTATGTGAAGTGAAAAGATCATCAGAGGATCTGCCTCCCTGGAAGGCCCACAGGACACGCCACTAATAAAAGCCACTGAAGATAGTGGCGGCAGAACCACTGATAAGTCGAGTGGTGGCTCTCCTTAGCAGGCCAGCGCTGACAGTGGGGGAGGCAGTCACAGAGTGGACCTTGCTGGGCTTGCATATCCATGGGTGTGATGGAGTCTCCAAGTAGCGGAGGTTACATGGTGGCACCTAACTGCCAGGGGCCAGAGACAGTAATTACTGTAATAACCAACAGTGTTAGAGTGCAGTCAAAGGAGCTTGGGCTTCAGGGAGTTTTGGAGATGGTTAAAGGAACACATGGTTTCTAGGATGAAAACAGATGGGAGGCAGAAACGGTACTATAAAAATCTACAGATACACAAGGGTATTTTGGTATGGCAGTTAAGAAATCACTTGCAATGGCACATCCCATATCAGAGTGCCTGGGTTTGAGTCCTACCTCTGACTCCAATTTCAACTTTCTTGTATTACACACCGTGGGAGGCAGTTCAAGGACTTGGGTCCCTGCTGCCTAGGTGGGAGATCTGAGTTGAGTTCCAGATTTGACCTGGCCCAGCTATGACTGTTGTAGGCATTTACGGAGTGAATCAGAAAATAAGAGCTCTCTCTATTTCTATTTTTCAAATAAAATAGATGAATAATTTTTTCAAATTTATAGTAATTTTTTGAAATGTTTTGAAAGAACCAGGAAAACTGGAGGACTAGAAGACTGTGGACAGTTACTCCAAGGTTTGTCTTTGATCAGGTTCCAGACCTTAGCCAAACTGCACAGGGGAGCTGATCGATATGTCTTCCTGGGAGGCATAATGCCACCATTACACTGCTGTAGAATGCAGGACTGCGGCCCTGGGACTGGATTTGTTAAACTGGCCCCCCCATGAGTCCTAGAGTTAGACTGCAGAGAACCATCACTGCAGTGGTCCCGATCCAGCTGCTGTGCCAGATGTGGGAACATTACTGGAGCAGATTATTAGGGCCTTATGTATGCAATATGAAGTTATTTATTTGATGAATAAATTTTTGCTATTCCAGTTATAAAGAATGGGTTAGAAAGAGTTTGCATTCCCTTTGGAGAGACAATGCACACAATTGCACTCCAGAGCTGTGTTAATTCTCCCACTTTGGTTATAATACAGCACAAAGAGATCTAGGACCACCTGGACATTCCATGATATCCATTGTGTCAATGGCGCAGAATTATCAGACAAGAGAGGTGGCTCGTGTGCTGGAGGTACTTCAGAATATAGGAAGGAAATTCCATGGGATTCAGGGGTCTGCCATTTCAGTGACAGTTTTAGGAGTTCAGTGGTCAGAGGCATGCTAGAATATTCCCTCCAAAGTATAAAACAAATTGTGGCACCACGCAACTTTTACACCAAGGAAGCATTCAGGAGCTGGTGTACCTTTTGAGACCTAGAGGCAACACATTCCCCCCACAGGAGCACTGATTTCACCCACACCAGAGGACTCAGGAAGCTGCCAGCTTAGGGCCTAGACCAGGAAAGAACTGTAGCTGCTCCAGGCTACGGTGCAAACAGCCCTGCCCATTGAGCAGTACGATGCAGCTGACCGATGCTGTGGGCCAGGGACTCCAGCTGTGTTGGGAAAAAGTCCAGAGTGGATCTTATGGTCGGCTCCAGTGGGAGAACCACAGTCCAGGCCCATCAGCATTCCGGAACAAGGCTACAGCTGCTGTGGCTGAGAATTAATTACCCGGTTGGTGAGAAACCGCTCCTGATATGGAACAGCTGGCTGCGGGCTGCATCCGAAACTGCCCATCAGGTGCAGGGTCCTATCTCACCTGCCAAGTAACAAAGCCATGCAGGCCACACTTGCAGGGGCTGTCCCAGCCAACGACGGAGCGAAGTGTGGGTTAAATGCAGGCTCACTCCTGCATCTTGGCTGGAGTACTGAAGCAGCTTGCAGGTAGCCCCATGCTTCCTGCTCCATGATCCATGCCCCAGCAGGCAGCTTTGGCTGGAGCACTTGCCCTTGGCCTGGCACAAGCATCCTCAGAGCTGCTCCGTGGTCTGCTGCAGGTTCAGTTCCCTCCCTCATGATTGTCCGTCTTACCCCCTCCTTCTCACAGGTGCCTGTCTCTCATTACCCTCCCCTATAACCTTACTGACATTTCTCCCAAGAAATCAATTGTACGGAAAATCTCATTTTGATGTCTGCTTTTAGGAGCGTCCAAACAACAACCAACACAAGACCTTTTGTCATTAGTCTAGGCAGGGAAAAAAAAGCCAGAAAGAGTGAAGAAACAAAACAAACTCTTTAAGGGTTTGTTTTTCTTAATGGATTCCTCCCGCCTCCCACCACCAAATCCCTGGTAAACAACTTCATGTAATGAGTTGTTTGTCCCCAAAAGAATTTTATTTCCCAAAGCTTCTCACCCCTGCACTGTGCTAGTCAGATTGCAATGCTGACTACAGCAGGAATTGGAAAATGTGAGCCCCAGTTCAGGCAACCGAGGTCAGAGGGCTCCAATTCTCTCCTCTCCTAGGGGCGCTCCTTCCAAAGCAGTTTTCAACTGGTGATTCTGAAAACAAAAGGGAGTTTGCAGGCCGTGGGTCCATGTGGTCCCGTGCCTAGAGGCGAGTCTCACTCCTTCCCATGCTTCTTCATGATGTGCTAGTGACCTCCTAAGGGGCATAACGCCTGCTCCCACATAGAGGCCACCTTGCATGCATCCTTGTGTGGTTCTGTGAAGACTTCAGCATGCACCCTTCCCAGGGTTGTTGGCATTTGGCAGGAAGAACTGTCTTGGAAACATCTAGAAGTGAGAGCCCCCACTGAGCTAGTCCCTTCCATCTGAGCTGCAATTAAATAATCACTTCTATCACTCACACCCTTAGTGGAAGCAAGGGATCACGTGATCAATATGGAGGCTGTCACTGCAGCATTGCCTGAAGCTCCTTGATCATGAACTCATGCCACCGTCCCCATCATCCTCTTCACCCCTGAGGACTGCCTCACCAGGTGGCTCTGCTGTGCAAGGTGCAAGCTACTTCCGTGTGCCCGTCCCAAAGTGTGTACCATGGAACCCTGACTCCTTGAGATGTTAATAGTTGTTCTGCAAAACTGTATTTATGGGCAAAGAAATTTAGAAAACACTGGATAAATACAAATATATATGTGTAAAAGAAAAGGCAAAAAAATAAAAGTATGTTGACTTTAGGATTCTTGGGGTCTTTAAGATGGTTAAGAGGGGCCGGCACCACAGCTCAATAGGCTAATCCTCCGCCTGTGGTGCCGGCACCCGGGGTTCTAGTCTCTGGTTGGGGCGCCAGATTCTGTCCCAGTTGCTCCTCTTCCAGTCCAGCTCTCTGCTGTGGCCCAGGAGGGCAGTGGAGGATGGCCCAAGTGCTTGGGCCCTGCACCCGCATTGGAGACCAGGAGGGGCACCTGGCTCCTGGCTTCAGATCAGCACAGTGTGCTGGCCGCAGCGGCCATTGAGGGGTGAACCAATGGAAAAAAGGAAAACCTTTTTTTTTTTTTTAAAAAAAAAAAGATGGTTAAGAGGATTGCAAATCTCCAAGAGGGAGAGGGCATGGACCATTTCCGAAGTTTCATTGCCGCGAGACCCCTAGAGTCTGTCCTGATTTCTGCGTGGTAACTTTCCGCAAGCCCTGTCTCGGGGACTGGCACTCACGGAATTCCAGGCTGCTGGTAAGGAGGAAAGCACTGCGCCTGTCTCCTAAGAAAACTCAGCTGGGGCACGGCTGAGCCCTGTTGCCCATCCATGGAGCTTTCTGCAACCAGAGCCATCAGCAATGAGAACAGCTTCATTTTTTTTTTTTTTAAGGATTTTATTTTATTTGAGAGGCAGAGTTACCAATGGAGGGAGAGACATAGAAAGGTCCCCCATCTGCTGGTTCATTCCCAAAATGGCTGCAACAGCCAGAGCTGCACCGATCTGAAACCAGGAGCCAGGAGCTTCTTCCAAGTCTCCCACGCAAGCGCAGTGGCCCAGGCACTTAGGCCATCCTCAGCTGCTTTCCCAGGCCATAGCAGAGAATGGATCAAAGAGGAGCAGCCAGGACATGAGCTGGCACCCATATGCAGGTGGAGGCTTAACCTACTACGCCACAGTGCCAGTCCCACAGCTTGATTTTTAAGTGCTGGATGCTTCTGCGGCAACCTAGGAGTATTTTGTTCCTGCCTTCAGCTGTCAACATTGCCAGATCCCGACTGGGAGGTGTGCATGCAGTTCATTATTTTAGTTCCTGCCTGCCCCCAACCACACCAAAATTCAACTGAATTTCATCAAAAACAGATAGTTCATGGAAGCTGAGAAGAACAGGTACAGTTTGAATTTATTTGGCAAAGGAAGGTGTTGGATTATGTCCCTGAGTATCTCCTTTGGCAACACTAAAAGAAACTTTCAAGCTTTTGCTAAATAAAGTGTTCTGGTTTATGGGACACACCGCAGGCTGTGAGGCCACACTGCCCATGTGTTTGAAAGCCTCCTCAATCGTGGTTTACCTCGCCATCCAGTGATCGGCCAATCCCGCCAGGAAGCATCCCATTCAGAAGCTTCCTGGCAGGTGCTATGGTGTAAACACAGCCTGGACTGCTTTTGAGTGAGCCGCTTTCTCAAAGACTCCCTGGAGTATGGGGCTCTTTTCTAGGTAGATCAGTACAACAGGACTCAAGCAGAGAATACAGCTCAAAGGGTAAAGATTGAAGTGCTTGGCTGATACTGAAAATCCTAGGGATGTAGGGCTTGGGAAAAATTGTTGCACGCAATTTCTTTCTTTTATTTGAAAGGCAGAGTTACAGAGAGGCAGAGACAGAGAATGGCCACAACGGCTGGGGCTGAGGCTGGGCCAGGCCAAAGCCAGGAGTCAGGAGCTTCCTCCAGGTCTCTCACATGGATGCAGAGGCCCAAACACTTGGGTCATCCTCTGCTGCTTTCTCAGGTGCATTAGCAGGGAGCTGGATCGGAAGTAG